>NC_139681.1:33387568-33772568 GCF_964106915.1 Podarcis gaigeae | reverse complement strand
ATTTAATTGTCAAAAACTCAAGTCCCTGGAATCTGTACAAACTAAATTTTACCGCTCCCTACTAGGGTTACCTACCTGTGTTTCCAACACAGCCATTAGGCTGGAGGTAGGTCAACTCCCTATCAATGCCAGGATATGGATCCTGAAGATTCACTTCTGGCTAAAACTCATATTTTTCCCAGTGGGAGTGGCTCCATTGACTCTATTAGACCCGTTCCAGTCTAAATGGAGATTGTTGCTCTATGAAAAATTGAAGGGCCTGGGGCTTTCCCCACAAGAACTTATAGCCTCAGGTTTTGAAAAGGCTAAAAGGATGGTGAGCCAGCGAATAGGAGATGTAGAGCTCCAGGACCATATGAGCAAGATAGATAAATATCCAGCCATCCAAGATTATGGAAAAGGGTTCAATCTAACACCATATTTGCTGGATTTACAAATCGCAAAATACAGGCGGGCGTTTACCCTTACCAGATTTGATGTACTGCCATCTGCCTTACTAAAGGGCAGATACGTGGGCAAACCCTATGCTGAACGAGTCTGCCCATGTGGTCTGAAAGAGGTGGAAACGGTTTCACATGTGTTGCTACACTGCGACCTCTATGGGGATATCAGGTCACTGTTTATTTCCCCTATCGTTCAGAAATTTCCAGGTCGATCTGAATCTCAGCGGCTGAAAATCCTACTAGGAGATAAAAACCCAGAAGTAACACTGAAAGTGGCCAAATTTTCTGCGGCTGCGATCAAGCGGAGGGCATTAGCTGTAAAAAAGTAAAAGACTTGACCCCTGGACAAGCCCCTTCATTTTTTAAGTCTATACATACATTGTAGTGCGTGTGTGCGTGTATGTGTGGTGTGTGTGTGTGCATATGTGTATTGCTTTTATGTATAATTTTACAATTTTTAATTGACACCATTACTTATCTTGCAAAAAGCAGAAGCTATCAGGCCAAAGAGAGTTGAATTGCCCAAGTTACAATGCTTAATATTCTATGTCAGGCAGCTACCGAGGGCCTATGGGCTTTAGAGGAATTCATTTAGTGTTACTGGCATATTAATTGCAAAAGGAGACAGTTAACATTTTGGAGCTGCTTTGCCATAGGAATCTTCTTTTTTAAAAAAAACCATTTCTTCTACATTACATGAAAAAGTGGTCTTTTTTTAAAAAAAGCATTATAGCAAAATAGTAGCAATGCTTCTCAACACCAGACACTGTCTCCTCCCTGACTGTCCTCAATCAGCTTCTCTGTGATGTTGAAAGCAGTGTTGATTTGTACAAACTATTCTGCTAGTTTGTGTTTCGGTAGTTTCTCCTGTGCAAACCACATATTCCAAGACATGGGTAGGCAAACTAAGGCCCAGGGGCTGGATCCGGCCCAATCGCCTTCTAAATCCGGCCCGCAGACGGTCCAGGAACCAGCGTGTTTTTACATGAGTAGAATGTGTCCTTTTATTTCATTTTATGTACACTGTGCTATTTTTACTTGTTGTTAGCCACTCTGAGCCCGGCTTTGGCCAGGGAGGGCAGGATATAAATAAATAAATAAATTTATTATTATTATTATTATTATTATTATTATTATTATTATTATTATTATTATTATTAAAATGCACCTCTGGGTTATTTGTGGGGCATAGGAATGCATTCATTCCCCCCCAAAAAAAAAAATATAGTCCAGCCCCTACAAGGTCTGAGGGACAGTGGGCTGGCCCCCTGCTGAAAATGTTTGCTGACCCCTGTTCCAAGAGATAGTGATGATCACCAACATTCTGGGCACCATAATTTAAGAAGGATGTTGACAAGCTGGAGGGTTTGCAGATGATCAAGGGTCTGGAAACCAAGCCTTATGAGGAGCAGTTGAAGGAGCTGGGTATGTTTAGCCCGGTAAAGAAGAAATTGAGAAGAGATATGATAGCCATCTCCAAATATCTCAAGAGCCGTCCCATGGAAGAGGGAGCACGGTGGGTTTTTTCCTGCTCTGGAGGGCAGGACTCAAATCAATGGCTTCAAGTTACAAGAAAGGCGATTCTGACTAAAGGTCAGGGGAAGTTTTCTGACAGTACAAGCTTTTTGACAGTGAAACGCTCTTTTTTGGGAGGTTGTGGACTTTCCTTCCTTGGAGGTTTTTTAAGCAGATGGTTATCTGTCATGGATGCTTTAGCTGAGATTCCTGCTTTGCAGCAGGTTGAACTAGATGACTTTTGGGGTCCTTTTCCGACTGTACAGTCATACCTCGGGTTACAGACACTTCAGGTTGCATTTTTTCGGGTTATGGACGCGCCGGTTATGGACGCGCCAAAACCCAGAAGTACCAGAACGGGTTATTTCTGGGTTTCAGCAGTTGTGCATGCACAGAAGTGCTAAATCGTGCTTTGCACATGCGCAGAAGCACCGAATCGCAACCCGTGTGTGTGCAGACACGACTCTGCGGGTTGCAAACATGCCTCCCGCACAGATCATTTTCGCAACCTGAGCGTCCACTGTACAATTCTATGATTCTTTGAATTGCTTTAAAACAGGATTGGACTATGGCTATGTTCTATGTTCGCTGCCAGAAGTAGCATGCTTTTGAAAACCAGTTGCTGAGAACTAGAATTGGACTGAGGTGGACTGAGGTGAGAACAGGATTCTGGACCAGGTGGCCTTTTGTCCTGATCGAACAAAGCTCCTCTTAATGTGCAAATATGCAAAATGATTAAGATGAAACTGGCATGGGAGAAAAACAACCCTACAGTGAGCTTCCCTACTGAATATTGTCATTTCATTTGGCATCTTGGTGTCCTTTGGTTCTTTTCCATAGTGGCTGACCTGTTTGCCCTATGAAGGAAAAAAAGCGAGCATTGCTTTTGCTGGAAGCAGATATCACGCTGGAAGATTAACAGGTGAATGAGCCCCTTACATTTATAAATAAGGAAGCTGAGGTTGCGGCTGATGCTATTAGATCCCATGACAGCACTACAGGGATAGAGGCGGGGGCTTTGATATGGGACATACAGTACGTATAATGTGTGAAGAATCTGATATCAGAAATGGCAACATTCAAAAAGCAACAGGGGAAAAATTATCTCCCTGAACACACTGCTGTGGACCTGGAAATTGCTATTCACTGTTAAAAGGAATTTTAAAAGGGAGGGTCCAAGGTGAAAAAGCTGAATTAGAACTAACAACAAAGTGTGGTTCTATTTGTTGGGCTGGACAAGAGACAATGGTTTTCAGTCCCACTACAGTTCTTAATTTATTCAACAGCAGTAAGATTGCTTATCAATACATTCTGCTGTTCTGGATTCAGTTCAATTCAATTTATGTCTTGCTTCATACTGCCAGAGTCACAGTGAGTGGCTGCTTGTTTTGAATACTGTTGCACACCACCACAATCTTTGATCGGAGCAAGGGGCTCCAGATACACTTTACCTAGGGTTCATGTTTCCTTTTGGAAATGAAGCATAACAGAGACTGTGGTGTCCTTACGGTGTATGATTTATTTACCTGTGTATACAACCTGAGCCTACGATGGAGTAGTTCACGGCATCAGCAACCCAAGAGGGTCTTTCTTCTCCCAGCCTTGGACTGAAAACAGACATCAGCATCACACTCTCTGACTCTCTCTCCAGATCGCTGCTTTACTACTATATTAAAAAGGTAAAGGGACCCCTGACCATTAGGTCCAGTCGTGGCCGACTCTGGGGTTGCGGCACTCACCTCACTTTATTGGCTGAGGGAGCCGGCGTACAGCTTCTGGGTCATGTGGCCAGCATGACCAAGCCGCTTCTGGCAAAACCAGAGCAGTGCACAGAAATGCCGTTTACCTTCCCACCACAGTGGTACCTATTTATCTACTTGCACTTTGACTTGCTTTCAAACTGCTAGGTTGGCAGGAGCAGAAACCGAGCAATGGGAGCTCACCCCGTCGCGGGGATTTGAACCACCAACCTTCTGATCGGCAAGTCCTAGGCTCTGTGGTTTAACACACAGCGCCACCTGCGTCCCACTTCTATGTTACATAACTCCTAACTCTAACTCTCTAAGCTTCTAACTCACATTGCTTCTCCGCCCTATTTCTCTAACCTTTGGTTTCACCTGTAGAGCGAAAGGGGCCTCACCCCTTCACGGTCTCACACATCTCTTTTAATCCTCTGCTGTCCTAATGGTGCATTACTCCAGGCTATCAACTCCCACAGGAGGCTAGCGTGACTGAAGTAGCTTTTAATACTTGCTGATTCCAGGATTAACACACAGCCTAATATAAGCACACTTAATACACATGGGTCTGGCTATTTCCCAGTTTTAACACCCCAAGCCTTTATTAAATTCTAACAACCACATACTGGCCCAGAAATTTAGGGTGTCTAGCACCCACATGTTGCTCCATGCTGCTTATAATATACACAGTGTGTCATACACATGCATGTGGCATAGACCCTGCATTGTATGGGAAAGCCAAATTCAACCATCTCCTTTTTTAGTAGGCTCACCTAAGATACTGCATTTACATTTCAACCTTTTCGGTGAGGATAAACAACAATCTTCACAATAAACAAGGCTGCTATGGAGATGATAAATGCATCCATCTCCCTTGCCATGTAATCAAAGTCATTATCGGCCCAATTACAATGAAACCATTTTAATGGCAATCAAACAAAGGAGATAACGCTGCCCTCCTTCTGACTAAGGTACCTTTCCATGTAAACAGTCATTAAGATGCACCGTAGAGTTTTGCTTCACTTACACAAACATACACACATTTCTTCTGGTGGATGAGAACTTGCTTGGCATTGTGATCACGTAAAATTAGAGAAACAATGCTTTGCGGGGGCGTGTTTGTTTCAGGAGATTTTTGACGTTACTCGACGCTCTCAAGTATTCTCGCACAGCTTTGTTATTCATTCTCTCACACTTGGATGGTTCCAAAACAGAAGATGAAACTGATTTTATAGATATATAGCATCTTGAGACTTCTGTCCTTTTTATTTTTATTTGTACCATTAAACAAACATATGTGCCTTCTCCCACTTGAGCTGTTTCATCAGTCTTCACCATTAGGTGCCTTCTCACTGTCACCTTTGCAAAGAAGATCATTTATTTGCCACAAAGTTGTGCTTATTCTCTGCCCTATGTTTAGGTCAGTGATAAGGAACCTGCAGCATTCCAGATGTTGTTTGACTCCAGCTCCCGTCATCCCTGGCCATTGGCCATGCTATCTGGGGCTGATGGGAGTTGAAGTCCAACAGCATCTGAGGCACCACAGGCTTCCCATTCTTGGTTGAGCTCAAACTGTTCATCAGTAAGGCCCAAACTAGATCAAACTAGATCTACATTTCTATCTCTTTTAATCTTTTAATTCATTTTAAATCCAGGAGGGTAAATTGGATCAAGACCACTGCATTCGTGAGGAAAAGAACGCCCTATTTATTTAACTGGGCCAATAAATGCTTGGAGTTAGGTTGGGAAAAATCACAGGAAGGAAAGGATTAAAACTCTTATCCCCTCCTAACATCATGTTCCCAATCCAATGTGTCTTTCTCCCACAGTGGCGGTGGTTGTTGTTGTTGTTTACAATAAATTAAAAGAGAAGGGAGCTCTGGTCTGGTCATGGATCAATCATCTAATTTGGCTCTCAATTGACTTTACTATGCAAGGCAGCATAGTATACTGGATAGTGAGTTGGACTCATACCAGGGGAACCACTCAGTTATGAAGTCTGCTTCATGACCTTAGGCCAGCCAACCTCTCTCAGCATAACCTACATCACAGGAATTGGTGCAAGGATAAAATGGTAGCATATCTTATTTATTATCACATTTATATCACACCTTTCCTTCAAGGAAATATCTTGGCATATCAGGTTCTCCCCCTCCATATTTTATAACCATAACAACTGTAGGAATAGATTTAGGAACTAGGAGAGGATCTATTATTTAGCTATTATCCTTCCTTGTTCACCTGAGGGAGTACTATCCCATGCAGCTTGGAAGGCTGATTTAACCTTTTAGAAACAATAATCCAGGATGCTTTAAGCCCAACTGGCTTTTCTCTGGTATTAATCTTTTTCTTCCCCTTCTTCACACACACACACAGCTTTGTGAAGACGTAAGAGTAGTATTTGCTTACATAATCTAGGTCTCGAAGCAGCAGTTACAGTAGCAAAATGAAGGCAGGTTTACAACTGCTATCTAAGTTACAAGAGTACAAAATCTAAGCTCAAAAATGGTGTCTGAGCTATAGAGCTCAGACATACATGTGTGATCAGCTTGGAAGCATGATGAAGAAAGGGACACATGCCCAGACATACATGTGTGATCAGCTTGGAAGCATGATGAAGAAAGGGACACATGTTGTGTTACAGCTTCCTGCCAAGGCAGACAAAGGACATGATCTCACAGAGTTCTCTCAAGCGATTTTTACAGGAAGGCTCCGTGAGCCTCAGCCCCTTCATGTGCCTAATCTGGCAAAACATGAATTGTTGGTTTGACTGCAGTAATGGCCCACAACAACCCTGTGAGGTAGCATTGGCTGAGAATGTGACTGGCCCCAAATCTTTCAGTGAGCTTCAGGATTTATACCCTAGTCTCCCAGACCCTAGCTCAGCACATGAATCACCACACTGGTTGGAAAGGAGAGGGGACCTGTACATATTTCTCTTTCTCTCTCTCTCTTTCTCTGAGAAAGGCTGGATACAAATGTTAAAAAGGTTTTTTAAAAAATCATTTCTATATAACTGGCCCCAAACCTGAGAGCTCATGAGGGTATTATTCCCAAAACAATGTATTCAACAAATCCAAAATAAAAGAAATCCCTGCTCTCATTTCAATCCTTCTCCCTTTTGGACCAGTCCTGCCAAAATGTTTCCACGAGATGCATGACATTCACGTTACATAGCTCTTGATTGTGCTCAACACCAAGTAATCACCCTCTATATTAAGTAAAGTAGTAAAGTCACTGGTGCGGTTGGGTAATTTTAGACTTTGCACTTAATGGTCTTACAGGAGGGCTCTGCATCTATGTCCCCTCATGATCATTCTCCTGAATGGGGCTCTGGTCTTCTGCCTCAAAATCCAGCCCCAGTGGCATCATTGAGTAAAATTACAGCTTTGATTAAAAACCTAGTTTATTCCAGTTAGACACTTAAATAGTTGCCATAAAATCTATGGAATGAGCCACATGGATGTCTTCCATCTTTCCAGGAACCCCATTACTGTTCCCCTTTCCATGACTGATTTTGAACCTTTATGGCTCTTCTGTTTACAATGCCATCTATTTAGTGGTCTCTTGGCTGCAGTGACTACTGTTAAATATTTGCTTAGGCTTCTCTGGTGCTGTGTTAAAAGAATGCTAACCAGGGTGCATTTAAGTCTTTTGTGAGCAGGTTATAAATCACCTTCCCTCTCCAGTAGCAATATTACAAACTTTCTAGGCTTCCAGGATTTCGACTTCCCTCATTTCATTGTTCCTTGGTGCAGCTTTCCAATTCACTGGATGAGTAGCTTTGAATTAACAAACTCAAATTATAATTAAATAACAGAAATTCCACATTCTCTTAAGATTTCCCCAGAAGTGCTCTGCTTTATGCAATGGATCAGAGATAGAGAAATTTCTCACATGCAGATAACTCCTGATGGCTCAACAGTGACAAATTTAACATCTTCTGAAATGACATAGATGAGATGCCTTGGAAAATAAGCACAGACGAATTTTCGTTCAGATTCATTTCCTCTTCTGGTATAACCAAAATGCTTAACATCTGTTTAGTGCTTTCAAGTGTTAAAAACACTTCACACGGATTACAACTAGATCGGGGTGGGCAACCTTTTTTGTGAGGGCTTGAGGGCTACATTACCATGATGGAAATCTGTCAGGGGCTGCATTCTAGTAGTGGATGGAACCAGACCCACACCCTAAAATGATGCCACTGCACAGTTGAACTGCAATGTTTTAACAAAAACAAAAAACAAAAATCCATGGTTGTAGATATCTACATTTTTTATTGTCATATGGAACCATAAAACAGACTTGACAGAGACCTCTATCTGAGGTCCCACCTATCTGCGGAACCACAAAGGCAAACCTTATAATATTAATAGAAGTAATAATTGTTGTTGTTGTTATATTTATTTATACTCCGCCCATTATGCATGATGCAAAGTATTTAAAATAAAGCCAAGAACCACTAGCTTTGTTTGGTCTGCTTAGATCTATTTTGATCATTCAGGATCAAGTCACTGTAGTGACAGAATCTCAGTCTTGGAGCTGCCGGTACTGTAAGTTGGATTGTGTCAAAGACCCGCAGATCTGTCACAGTGACTTTGGTGTTCTCCAGAGATGAGTGACCTGGAAAGGGGGCTAGTAGCCCAGACGAAGAGAAAACATTCACACGTAACAGCCAAGGTCATGCCTACTGAAGGGGTGAAACATATTTACCGCTTCAATGAGCTGAGTAAAATTGAGCAAAAGTTGACTGAGTGAACGGTTTCTAGAGATGTAAATTTGAGCAGACTTGATGCTTTATTCCTATAAGAACTCCAAAGGCTCAAAATACTTTGTGGTGTTAAGCTGCCAGTTGCTAGTTTACTTCAGCATTTGCCATCACTGTTCATAATTCACGTGCACAGAGCAATACAGACCTTGAGTCTGTGCACCAACATTCACACCAACATTAGCCCAGCAATGTGAAAATAACCTTCAATCTCCTCCACAGTTGAAATTGTTTTAAGATTAAGTGCTTCATCTTGATTCAATATTTATTCCTCTCCATGGAGATACCATTTCAGATTTTGGGGAGGGGGGAGAGATGCAAAGAATCTGCAGACTCATTCTTAGACCCATCCCAAGTTACACTGTGAAAAGGCAATGTGTTTTAAAGAGCATTTGCTGTGATTATTATCTGCTTATTTATACTTCATGATAGCCATAGCAATGTTATGAGCACAAGGCAGAAAAGCAAAGGGATTTGTGGCTTTGGCATGCCTTCTTAGAACACAGTTCCTTTAATTGTTAATCAGAATGGTCCATTAGTGTGTCGAACCAGTGAGATGACCAGAGATAGAAGTGTTTCAGAGACATAATCAGATCAAGTCTGACACTTGCCCTTAAATGTCATACCTGTTTGTCTGGAGATTAGTGTGTAGTGTTCACCTGAATTGCAGTTGCTTTGCAAGAGATGACATTTCATATCTTTTGGGGGTAAGTTTCTGCTTTAAGCAGATGCGTCAACATGACCAAATTCCATAGCTGTTTAAGAATGTAAGGATCATCTTGCTGGTCACAACACAGATTGGACCGGCCAACACTCTTGTCTCTGGTTATGGCTACCAGATGCCAAGAAGATGCTTATAAATTTACCGCTTGTGGAGATTTACTGCTTCTGGACAGTGATGGAAGAACAACACTCCATTGGATTCCGAATCAGTTTATCATTTACAACAGGGTTGAGCAACCTACAGACCTAGGGTCATGTGACTCAGCCTAATTTCATATTAGTGGCAAGGAGGGGGAAATGGAGGGAAAGGAGTGGAGAGAGAGAGAGAGAGAGAGAGAGAGAGAGAGAGAGAGAGAGAGAGAGCAATGTGTCCCCTGGCCACTTTTGGCTGTGACTTTACCTGCCACTGGCTATAGCCTCCAGGAGGTTAGCCTTGAGGGAATGTGGCCATCAACAGAACAAGTTTACCCACTTCTCTCACAGCATTCCTGAAAAAAATTCAAATCCAGATTTGAGATCCAGCGCCGAGGGCCTTCTGGCGGTTCTCTCATTGCAAGAAGTGAGGTTACAGGGAACCAGGCAGAGGGCCTTCTTGGTAGTGGCACCCGCTCTGGTGGAGCGCCCTCCCTTCAGATGTGAAGGAAATAAGCAGCTATCTTATCTTTAAAACACATCTGAAGGCAGCCCTGTTTAGGGAAGTTTTTAGTATTTAATGCTGTATTGTTTTTAACACTTGATTGGAAGCCGCCCAGAGTGGCTGGGGAAACTCAACCAGATGGGCGGGGTATAAATAAATTATTATTATTATTATTATTATTATTATTACTACTACTACTACTACTATCTTGTTTCTTGAGAGTTCTTTTCTGGCATGTCATGTGAATGCATGTGCATTTATGCTGGTGAGTGCATGAACTGCAGCATGTTGTCCCCTGGGGACTGGGAATTGTAGTTTCCATCACCAGCTCACCAACAGAAAGTCATTAGGAAATGCACACACACACACACACACACACCGCCCCAAAAAATGCCCAGGAAGAAGAGAAGCTTTCAGATCTGGATGGAGGGCAACCACCACACAACAAGCTTGCAAGAAACTATGAAGATACTCACCAGTAAAAAGTCTGATTGGCTGGAAGCTCCAGTGCATGGCAACCAGTGATAACTTATTTGAGAGTAATATAAAAACATCAAAGAGCTTTCAGCAAGAGCAAGTGGTAGCTCAGTGGTAGAGCATCTGTTTTGAATGCAGTAGGCCCAAGGTTCAGTCCTCAGAATCCCCAGGTAGAATTGGGAAATAGCCCAGTTTGAAAGCCAGACAGTATAAATAGGACTGAGCTGGAGGTAACAATAGCCCCAATCAGTATTAGGCAACTTTCTCAAAGGATTTTTGAGCAGAGGTGTGTACACTCACACACATGTACAAATTGGGCATACCTAGATTTTGTCTGTGGAATTCAGGCACCTGAATAAGTAGAATCTACAACTGCATAGATAAAACCCATGTGCATGTACACTTGCTAGGCATGACCCCACTACTCCTCACAAAGGCAATTAGTTGAACGTGCGAAAGACTCTCTCATTTTACAGCAATCCACAAGAGTTTCAGTGAACCAGGGATTTAACATTAAAGAATAGTTGTTCACATGCTTACGAAGCAGCGGGCTTTGGCTGCCTAGTTGGGCGAAAAGCAGACCATGCATGCACAGGATCTCGCAAAATCTAATTTTACACCCCAAGCCAGAAAACAACTACCGCAGCCAAGCATTACCAGTAGGACATGTTCATATTTGGAACTATGTAATTATGAACATTAGCACCATTACTATTTCTAGACGTGGAGGTTGTTTTTAGCTATTATAGCTAATAGCCATTGATGGAACTATCCTCCATGAAATTGTCTAATCCATTTTAAAGCCTTCTTAAGCTAGCATCCATTATTGTATGTTGTGGCAATGTGAATTGCATGAGTTAATTATGTGCTTTCCCTTTTGCTGTCTCCACCTTCCATCAATTTCATTTAGGAAACTGATCAAGGATCATCCGCAATTCATTAACAGAGACTAGCGGATCGGTGTTTTAGATGACCAGCATGATCTGACAGTGACGGGTCCTATTTATAGCATACTAGAGGAAAGAGGAAAGTTGGTGTAAACATGCATTTTATCTTTAGATCTGCAATCCGTTTGATATACATACACACAGCCCTAAACGGACCTGTTCATTGCCTGCATCTTTTAAGAAATCTTCCACTTAATATCAGAGCTACAATTATGCCAGAGATATTCCTTCTACCTAGCTCTAGATGGGGAACATTTGGCCTTCCAGACTTTTCTATGTTATGGTTCCCCTCATCAGTGCCAACTGTTGTTGCCTGGGGCCGTGGGTGCCATGCATGGCCCTGGCACCTAAATTTGTGGGTGCCCGGCCCCTTCATGGGGAATTTTGTGGGTGCTTGGGCACCCAGGGCCCCAGGGAGTTGGCACCTATGTCCCTGATCATTTGGCCATGCTGGCTGGGACTTATGATAGTTGGAATCCAACCATATCTGGAGTTTATCCATTCCTGGAGTAGATCAAAACAAGACATGGCTTAGATCCTCCATGACCACTCACATATTGAATTGTTCAGGTGATTTTAGTCTTAAGCACTTTCTTGGGGAGATGCCCTGGAAATATTTCCCTGCTGTGTGTCAGGATTGGTTCTCTGCATATTTCTGATTTATGGTCATGGAGATCACATTGTGTATTTCAGTGTCACCATAGAAATTAAATATCTGGCCTTAGTGCAATGCAGGATGAAACAGTCTGCTTTTTTTAAAAAAAAATCATGACATACAGCCCTTTTGCAGTAACAGTGGTCGTTATTGGACAACAAATAAATCTTTCAGTGGATCCCAGCAGGAAATAAACAGCCACCAGATGAATCCATAGAATCAATCATTTTATGAATGTTTGATATCAAACAAAGAATCGAGACAGAGCACTGCTGTAACATATGGATGAAAAAACACAACAAAGGGAGCTCAACAGCACCTTAAAGATTAACAAATTTATTATGGCACAAGCTTTCAGAGGTTAAAGTCCCACTTCATGAGAAGTAAACAGTGGAGTCAAATCTATGGAAGGAAACTTTCCTCAAATTGATAATCAGGATGGTGGCATCTCTCCTTCCCACATTACAGTCCTTGAAAATAAACCAAAGGATAATTAACTTATAAAAAACAGAGATAATTGTTAGGAAAATTGACACATGAGGGTGATTAACCACATCACCAGATGTAGGGAACCTGTGGTCTTCCAGATGTTGTTGAACTCCATCATCCCTGACCATTGGCCATGTTGGCTGGGGCTAATGGGAGGCAGAGTCCAACAATATCTGAAGGTCCACAGATATCTGAAGGTCTCCTACCCCAATACTACCCATTCAACATTATGATAATGTGCCCAGTTATTGCTGTAGAATTGTGCCAAATTAAACTGGGGGCAGAGAGTGAAATTAAATTGATTTTAAAAGAAAATAAACAATCTAGGCATTTGCAAACTTAATTTTTATTCCTAGCCGACTCTTTTAAAAATATGGCAGAAGCTTACCAAGCTTTAAGGCAATGAAATTATGAGCAATAGCAAAGAAAGTGCACAAGGCGGAGATGATTTTCAAAAGTAGAATTACAAATCTAGTGCCCGAAGTGGAATACATTAAATAGCACTTCTTTGTATGTGGAATTATTATAGCTAACCAACTCTGGCTAACTTATAAACAAACTACTCTGCTATTCATTAAAACCTAGATGAAAAGGCATAGACTAATTAATGGTTTCTTAAGGAGGCATTGTGAGATATAAGGAGTAAGATTTGGGGAGGCCCTTGCACCCTTGGCAAGGAGCTGTATTGGCGCATGCCCACCCCTACCCCTACCCCCACCACCAAAAAAAGCACAAGAAGCTTCTCCCAAATTTGATCTCACCATAACGGCAATGGCACATCACCACACACAAACTCCATAGTGTCCTTTGGTCTCTCTTCATCCTGCCTTGGCATTTCTCCGACTGCTCAGCTCCCAGTTCTCATATGAACTCATGACCTAACACAGACAACTGGAGGCAGATTTCTGGGGTGATTTTTGCACACATTGTCTGCCTCCTCTTATGTCATTCTCCAGAGTCTTCCTTATATTACCCTCCCCTTCAATAATAATAATAGCAATAACAATAACATTTTAACAAAAACTGCATTTTCTAGGCCTCCTCAAAAAAGAGAAATTATTATGAGAAAGTCCCATAGCAGATGGTGATAATAAAAGCCTCAAAATCAAACAGATTGATAACAGAGAAATGGGAGATTAACAAGACAAGGCATCTAGAAGCTGAAGGGTTAGAACAGGGGTCAGCAGGGGGCCGATCCACTGTCCCTCAGACCTTGTGGGGGGCGGACTATATTTTTTGGGGGGGGATGAACGAATCCCTATACCCCACAAATAACCCAGAGATGCATTTTAAATAAAAGCACACATTCTACTCATGTAAAAACATGCTGATTCCCAGACCGTCCACGGGCCGGATTTAGAAGGCGACTGGGCCGGATCCGGCCCCTGGGCCTTAGTTTGCCTACCCATGGGTTAGAATATATATGTGCCACTCAACACATGCATAAAACTAAGCATTTGAAGGACTCTGTTTTATACTCGATCTCCATCTCTCCTACACCATTACATTATTGTCATCCTCTACTCAGCTGAATTATATGGTGATTAAAATTTACAGGCCTTTTATGCACGAACGACCATGTTTTCAAAGCCATTTGGAACATCTCTTTCTGTCTTTCTGGGGATTTATGACACACTCAGTGTTTTGTCTGAATCTGAGCAATGGAAACTAGGGGACAGAGTAGGGGAGGCAGCTTACGCTACTTGCTGGGGCAGCAGAGAGTTAAGAGTTGTTCAGCGGAATCCCTGAATTCTCTCCAGCACAAGAAAGATTTTCAAAGTTTTACAGCAGAACAGTCTTAAATACTAGCTGCAATGAGATAAATGTCACAAAATAACAAAGTAACACAATGCAAACAAGCAATGAGTTCAGTCCTTTATGCAGTTCAGTAAACTTTCCTCTTTCTGGTCCCAGAGGGATATCATAAGCTCGTTCATCAATGCAGAGCTCCTAGTTGCCACCAACCATCTCCAACAAGCACACAAACTGGCTTCTCAAGTTTCATCTTCCTGCTGTGAGAGCTCTGCAAGCTCATGTTTCCACTAATGAGTCATCAGGTAGCTTAACTCATTGTTTTGGAAAAATAACAGCCTTCTCTGACGCTTTTGCCAGAGTGGAACCTTTTGCCTAATGTAAACTTCCCTCGAACAGCATTTTAAATATAATGCATTCGAAGAGTCTTCTATGTACATTAAACTTATAACTTTAACATAGAGGTGGGTGGCCAGTAGGAGAGGAGAATCAGACTTTCTAATAGGTAAACATATAGGTCATCATCAGCACTTCTAATTTAAAGGGCATTATTGAAGTGCTGTATGCTTGCAGATAAGTCCTCAAGAAAACAAATGCCAGAGGTTGAGAATGCTACATTTTTCATGGTTCTGGCAGTGCTTAAAAAGTGATTCATTTGCCCACTCTTTCATTTTATGTGTGACAGAATAAAATGTTTATTCTGCATAAAACTCTGCTCTTGTAAAGTTCTCAACACTGGGAATTACCCAAAACAAAGCATGCAGCCGTGTGTAAGTCCTGACCCTGCTAAAGTCCACTGACAAGCCTGCAGCTGACTCAAAAGGTATTGGAAGTACTTCATCAAAGCTTCAAGAGAACCTTGGCATCCTAAGGTACATACAGTGGGGCTGCCCTTCCATGGGACACACAATATTACATGGAAGACTGTTCCTTCTCTTTTATCTTTTTGCTGCTGCCTGGGGAAAGGTCATAGCTTAGTGGTAGAACACCTATTTGCATGCAGAAGGTCCCAGGATAACTCCCTAGCATCTCCAGGTAGGGCTGGGAAGAAGCCCAGTTTAAAATCTGAGAAAGCCACTGCCAATCAGAGCAGGCGATATGGACTAATGGTTTGACTTGGTATAGAGCAGCTTCCTATGCTCTAGGTTTTGGGAGAGCAGACAGACCTGCAGTGGTCCCACCTGTTCCTCACTGCTGTCACCTCTGCCCGTCTGCATGCCTTCTCTCTTTTGGCTCAATCTTCATAGCCTCCACCCCCAGGGGATAGCACAGAAGTTGCCAGTCCTAACCATGCGACCAGTTTCTCTTCTTTAAGCAATTGTACAAAGACTCTGTTTCCAGAGGATGCCTCCTCCTTCTGGCATCCCTGCCAAAAGAGAATCTCTCTCTCTCTCTCTCTCTCTCTCTCTCTCTCTCTCTCTCTCTGTGTGTGTGTGTGTGTGTGTGTGTTGATATTGTTTGTTTCTACCATGCAGTTAAAAACCAGGGTTTTCTGAAAAACCTGTAAGCTGAGAAAAATGGATGGGGCATGGAAAATAAGTATCAGCCACCCACATTGGGGAAAGAAAGAGGAGAACATTTTGTACTCGGCTACGGACAGATGGTGCTGTGGATTAAACCACAGAGCCTAGGGCTTGCCGATCAGAAGGTCGGCGGTTCGAATCCCTGCGACGGGGTGAGGTAAACGGCGTTTCCGTGCGCTGCTCTGGTTCACCAGAAACAGCTTGGTCATGCTGGCCACATGACTCGGAAGCTGTACGCCGGCTCCCTCGGCCAATAAAGCAAGATGAGCGCCGCTACCCCAGAGTCGGCCACGACTGAACCTAATGGTCAGGGCTCCCTTTACCTTTACCTTACAGACAGATAATCATGCTCTATGCTAGGGGTGCACAGAAGGTAGGTCAGGATCTACTGATAGATCTAATGGTGTGATTTACAGTCGATCAGAGAGGGTTTATGCCCCCCTCTTTGTTGAAAAACAGCAAGAACAACATGAGTTTCCCAACCAACTTAGGCAGCTGAAATGAAGAAAGGCAGCCATTGCTCATGTTGTCTGGGACTGATGGAAGTCGTAGTCTACATGTCCCCCCTACCTGGTAAGATGCACTGCGTATCCCAGGGATCCTTGCAATCTGTTTGCCTTCCTACCACACATACATCCTGCCCATCGCAATAGCAGCATTTTTCTATTTTAGAAATAGAAGAGAGTGGGCTGTAACTCTCCTCTCACTCACCCAGTTCAAAATGTGGTATCTGTCGGGTCAAAATTATGAATCAGGAGCTGATACCATGAACCAATGTCTTGCTATAACAAGGCTACTGGCTTATTATGAACACAAATCAGAACGCAAACAGAGACAAATAAAAATAAATAAACCAACTCACTGCAGTTGAGCCTTATCTGGTTTTGGGGATATACAAAACACTTTGACACCCTACAGAGCTAGCAGTTTGGAGGGGCCCTTCCTCCCTGGCTCAGGTTCAAAGATGCATTAGATTAAAATAATGAATTTCATTATTAGCAGCCACTAAGATTGACAGATTATTTGTTGGCTTATTTAACTGCCAAAAAATGCTTGTGGTTTGGAAAGCAAATGATGGCCCCAAGGAGCTCACCCCTTATTATATATACTGTGGGAGGATAACGCAAAACATTGTTTAGTTTGTTCCATTACAATAATTAGGTAACACAATACAAATTAGATTGCTTGTACATTGCATTCCCTCATGTAAAAAGTCTGAGAGAAATTTGTTTGGCCGGGGGTGTGGAGCAGAGAGAGAAAAACAATAACACACATATATAGGCATCAGAGAGTTATATTGCTTCTTCTTTGACTATTCAAATCAGAGTGTTCAACTAGCGTAAATTAATTATATGAGGGTTCAGATTTATGGACACACAGAGATGGAGAGAGGGAATCCTGGTAACTGGATTAGGGTGTTGGGAGTTGTAGCTCTGAGTTATAGGCTACGGTTCCCAGGATACTTGGGAGTAGGGCGTGTGCCTTAAATGTATGGTGTGTACTCTTCACAAGTTATGAGCAGCTGGCTGGGATATGGATTTATTTTTATGGAATTAATTCTGGGGAAAGCCTTCTCTGTTTGCATTGAATTCCCCGATTCCTCCATGTACTGAGTCCCCACAACTCTGTCCCTAGTGGAAAAGGATCAGTCCATTTCTACTCATCCTCAGTTTTCCATGTGTTCATTCATGAGTCTCTTCCACACCATTTCCATATTTATCTTTTGACATCTGCACGAAAATCTATATTTAAACACTACTGAGTGTGAAAAATGCATTTAGAAATCATAGTTTGTGAGAAATTACATTAAAGTTTTCTTGGACCTTTATTTACATTTTGGGTCTGGGAGCTTTTCTAGCTAAGAATTTCATTGGGCCAAAAGTGTTTTTATAAATAAACAAGTATAGGTGTGGTTTGCTGATTTGGCATCTATGAATGTCCCATACGATAAACCCATATGACAAATGTCATATTAGGAGGACATTTCCTGCAACTTTCCCCTATCTACCAAAATGATAAACCAAATGTGATTTTTTAAAATATATATATATTAATTGAATAATTCTTTCAGAGGTTTTTTTGTTTTTGTTTTTTGGTGTTTTTTTTTGCCTTTTCTAAGAGAAAAGATTTTGGCCTGCTGGGTGCTTGATAAGTAGGTGTCTCCTCTATTCATCTTGCAGGTTCTGCATTTGTCAACCTGTTTCCTTGCACCTTATGAAATCGAATCTGTGCTTATTACTCCAGGGATGGGATGCATCGATCTTGTCATGTTTCACTTCCAAACTAAGTGGATGGGTTTTAAGTTGTTGCTCAGGTTGTGGAAAGAGGTTTTGTCCAACTCGCAGCAATTAAAATTGGTAATTGCTCCAGACCTATCCTTCCCCACTTCATTTCACACTGTGCTGGCTGAAATGACCTACCGGCAAGTGTCCTCCACTAAACACTAAGGACGTCTACAGACCTTTCCAGATGATTAAATGTATAGGGCGTGAAACCATCCAGCCACAGCTAAAACACCTTCCATTCCTGTAGATTTCAATGACGGGCTTCACAGGATCCACTTGTTAGTACTAAATCAGCCCTGAGTGCTCACTGGAAGGACAGATCCTGAAGCTGAGACTCCAATACTTTGGCCACCTCATGAGAAGAGAAGACTCCCTGGAAAAGACCCTGATGTTGGGAAAGATGAAGGGCACAAGGAGAAGGGGACGACAGAGGACGAGATGGTTGGATAGTGTTCTCGAAGCTACCAGTATGCGTTTGACCAAACTGCGGGAGGCAGTGGAAGACAGGAGTGCCTGGCGTGCTCTGGTCCATGGGGTCATGAAGAGTTGGACACGACTAAACGACTAAACAACAACAACAAATCATACTGCTAGGCCTCCAAAATCTTGTTTACCAGAACATTTTTAATCTTGCTTTCCCCTATGTCAGGAACACTTCAACTAACAAGAAAACTTCAAGGAAGAAAAACATTTTTAAAAAAACTCTAAAAATGCAGATGTCAAAAAAAGCAAAACTTATCTTGAGCCAATTTAAAAGAAGCAGAAGGGACTTTTTTGGTATTAGAGCAACCCTAGAAATATCAGAAATATATCTCTTCACAGTAGCACTTTTGCGAGTCTTAATAAGCCCCTAGACCACTCCAGACCAACCACCCTTTTTACTCACTGCTAATCCTGGAGCGATCCCAGTTCTCCTATATTTGTTCTGCTCCCAACGGCTTCAATTAAAGACCAATCATTTTTAGAGGCTTCCTTTGACTACGGCACAATCTAATATTTTCCCCCCTACCAATCCAAGCAACATTTTTATCCCTTGTGCAACACGTTTCAGACTGTGAGGTTACCAGTTAATGGGCAGCCCAATTTTTTCCATGACTCAAGTTTCAGCTGCCAAAGCCCAAGAATTACAATGGAGTAAAAGTGCATTCAAGTTAGGCAGAGAATAACAGCTGTGTCCCATTTGCCTTTAAAACTCCATTTACACCGGTTTTACAATTGCTCCCAGCTTTTGGAGAAGCGAATGATCCACTAGGAGCATAGAAACCAAGCCTGATCATTGGTCCATCTAGCTATGCCATCTGTCTATGCTGAGTGGCAGTGGCTTTCCAGTGACTCAGGCAGGGGTCTTCCCCAACCCCACTTGGAGATGTCAGGGATTGAACCTGGAGCCTTTTCCAAGCAAATAAGATGCTCTACTGCTGAGCCATGGCCCTTCCACCTCCACCTTTCTGAGCTATCACTGAGCCCTCACCCAATCCTGGGCCATAGAATCATAGAGTTGTGTCCCACCTACTACTGCAGGATGTGGAGGGGTATCAAAAGGTGAGGTGTAGATTATTGTGTATGATTCTGGGATTTGTAGTCCCAGTATCAGGTTATAAAAGCAGACTGGGATACACCAGAACCTGGGACCCAGGGCCAGCTAGTAGCCACAGAATCTGGGATGGGAAGGACCTCAGCAGTCATCTAGTCAGGAAACAGCATGTGATGTGACCATTCAGTTTCTGCTTAAAAGCCTCTAGCTGAGGACCCCTCCCAAAGAAAACCCTTTCCGAGACAGTCTGTTCCATTGTTGAACAGCTTAGGACCAAAGGGTAAATCAGAAGCACAGGAAAAAACAGAAGGCAAAAATCAAGGAACAAGTCAAGGGTTAGGGTCAGAGAAGGACCATCAATGGTTAGCACACTCATGGTCAGGAAGGCCTTGCAGTTGGAGCAGGGCTCCTTTCTGCCCAGGAAGATCCAGTGGCCACTTTGGTTGGTGGAGTCAGTCCAGGGGCAGAACATCACTTCACTTGAGAAAGCTGCTACCCTGCAGCTCTTGGTTCACCACATAAGACAACCCGTTTCTGACACTTTGTTGGCTTCCCAAGGGCAGGGCCAGATTTGGAGAATGGCAACTTGTGCTAGTCCATAGGAGGTGGAAGTGAAAGAGATACAGGGCTCAGGAGATACCTTATCACGACCTGCCTGCTCAAATTGCCACTTTAGAGTTGAAGTAAACAATGGTAACCATGTACACACCATGACTAAAAAAACAGATATACAGGTGCAATGTTTGATTTCTGTTTCTATCCAAGGCTGCAACTATGGGAGAAACAAGATGGGGTGTGAATGCTGCCAAGCCCTCCATCCTAGGTTCATGTTGCATATATGTGTAAATAAACCATGTATCATAAACACGTGACAGTCTATGCCGTGCCTCATTCCCAAAGGAAACACAAACCCTGTTTAAGCAACTTGAACCACAAGAATATCACATCATCCAGAGACAGGGGTGGATTACGGCAATACACCATCCACTTAGGAGGCAAGGTTTGATCATAGAAGTTCCTGATTTATAGCTCATTTGATTATACAGCAATTATTTCCATATCTTCTCAGAGGTAAGTCATACTGAGATCAGCAGGATTTACTCCTAGGTAAATATTATAGGTAATATATTAGGTAAATATTATTTGAATTATGGTGCTGGAGGAGACTCTTGAGAGTCCCATGGACTGCAAGAAGATCAAACCTATCCATTCTTAAGGAAATCAGCCCTGAGTGCTCACTGGAAGGACAGATCCTGAAGCTGAGATTCCAGTACTTTGGCCACCTCATGAGAAGACTCCCTGGAAAATACCCTGATGTTGGGAAAGATGGAGGGCACAAGGAGAAGGGGACAACAGAGGACGAGATGGTTGGATAGTGTTCTCGAAGCTACCAGCATGAGTTTGACCAAACTGTGGAAGGCAGTGGACGACAGAAGTGCCTGGTGTGCTCTGGTCCATGGGGTCACGAAGAGTCAGACATGACTAAATGACTAAACAACAACAAATATTATAGGATTTCAGCTTTAACCTCAATACTGGGGTGAGGAGCCAGTGCTTTTCCAGATGTTACTGAACTCCAGCTGCCATCATCCCTTGCTATTGGCCATGTTGACTGGGGCTGATGGGAGTTGGAGTCAGACAAAATCTGGAGGGCCACACGTTCCCTGCCTCTGTGGTACACAGTACCAGTTGTCCAGTGGAACTTGACCCCATCATTTTCTTCTGTGTTTGAAGTTACATTTTTCAAAGTTTTTAAGATGCACTACGTGTACCTCCAGGCAACATAAAACATAATATATTTACCACTCGTATAAGTTAAGGATGAATGAACAAAAAGTGTATTCCATTACTTGCTACCATTTACTTATCTTGCAATTACACGCTGAATCAACAGTGACAAAGATATTCTGCCAGCACCAGTTCTTAAAAACAAGTTCTGATATAGCTGGAGAGGGTTTCTCACAGAAGAGATTAAAACCATCTACAGACATAACAAGGTAAGTGGATTAATAAAGAAGCTATTAAAAAAAAAAAAAACTTCAGAAGGAAAAACATTAGGTGTACCACAAGCATAGGCCAATAGGCCATGTTTTTTGTGAAATTTCAGTCCTGTACCAGCATAGCCTGCCTGATGATGTGCGGTGATAAGGACGATTTTATGAGAACACTACGGGTGAATGTTACATGATGGCATCTATTTCTTATACATGAAAAGAGCTACTTAGGAATAAAAGAGTACACATTACACAGCTGAGGCTGAATCCTGACAAGACAGCAGTGCTGTGGGTGGGTGGTTTCCATACCTAGGAATTAGGTATACATCCTGTTCTGGGAGGGGTTAGACTCCTGCTATAAGGGACGCAGGTGGCGCTGTGGTCTAAACCACTGAACCTCTTGGGCTTGCTGATCAGAAGGTCAGTGGTTCGAATCCCTGCGACGGAGTAAGCTCCCATTGCTCTGTCCCAGCACCTGCCAACCTAGCAGTTCGAAAGCATGCCAGTGCAAGTAGATAAATAAGTACTGCTGCAGTAGGAAGGTAAACGGCATTTCCGTGTGTGCTGACTAATTCTAGTTTTGCCCCCATCCAACTCCCTACTGAGTTCCATAATAGGTATACCAAGTCTCAGGAGGAAACTGACAGACAGCTGCTACCACCCAGCAGGTGGCAGGGGGCAGTCTGAAGATAGACAGAGGTTGGTGGGACTGTGCCCCATTCACCCCAATGGACCAGCTCCACTTCCCAAGACTCCCAACCCACCAACCATCACAATATCTGGGCACCTCTCCATCTAGGTCACAGAGATGCCTATCTTAGGGTCATTCTGCATTAAATAAAAGGTGTGAATTTAAAAAACAATGTTGAAAAGCTGTTCTTATAATAGTCAGAAAACAAAAACTTTGTTGTCTTCTCATAAGCGGTATTTATTATCATTTCCCAAGCATTTAGATAATTGTAGACAATACTGCATCTCCATGCTATGCATGTCAGCCATATCTGCTCCAGATATATAACTAAAATGATCATTCTTGGATGCTTATCAAGTATCTCACTGGTGCCCAAAACTTTTAGTAGACTCAAGATTATCCTCCAGTCTGTCGCAAACTGAAATTAATTATACATGCATCAACATGTGACATGGTCATTGAATTCATGTACATTGTTGCCCCCAGAATCTTTCACTCTGTCAAGTATTTAATTAATGGTGTGTGGGAGGAATCTTGAATCATCTAATTTTCAGTAAAGGTTGTATCCTTGCAATCTGTCAGACTAGTTTTGTACGGCCATAGTTGCAAGGAGAAAATGCCCTTTATCACCCCCTCTTCACACTAGTAATTGAAACCTCTAGCTACACAAGTATCATGATACACATGGACTGAAGAACTGAGGTGAAGAAATTATGGCCTCATTTGTATGCAAATGACATTACGTTCAGTTGCCAGAATGAGATATTGTCCCTTAAAACCACTGTTGTGGCCGATGTTGTTCTATTCTTTGATAATTTTAAACACAGGTTTAAAAAATAAATCAGAATGATTAGGATGGTGTTTCAGGGGGAATTTAAGGGCAGAGAATGAAAGGATAGTTTAATGTAAAATGCACTAAGATATCAAGGTATCCAGGGATTTAAGAACATTATAATTATGAGTCAGTTATTAGGAATATTATAAAGATAGCTGCATATCTCTTAAATGATCTTGGCTGAGAGGAATATTTTCAATTAAAATTAGTATAATGCCTGCAATGCATCCTCCCCCTTTTCTGTTTAACATCCCATTGAGATCAGTAGGACTTACTGCTATGTAATGTATAAGATTTTAATCTAAAGCTACAGTAAAAAGCTGGCAAACTGTAGTTTTATGGCTAGGCAAAAAGTGGGGGTTGGCTGTACCAAATCTTTTAGTAGTCCATAAAACTGTGTGAATTGTGTGAATTACAAGGTGGTTCAACTCGTAAGAATAATTTTTGACCTATATTAGAAAAAACAAAAAAATTCCTTCCAGTAGCACCTTAAAGACCATCTAAGTCAGTTCTTGGTATGAGCTTTCGTGTGCATGCACACGTCTTCAGATACACAGAAGAAGTGTGTGTATCTGAAGAAGTGTGCATGCACATGAAAGCTCATACCAAGAACTGACTTAGTTGGTCTTTAAGGTGCTACTGGAAGGAATTTTTTTGTTTTGACTATGGCAGACCAACACGGCTACCTATCTGTAACTGACCTATATTGGAATAGCACGGAGCCACAACCCTGTCCATTCGGGGTTCCAGGGCTGTATTCAGATGTCATTTTATTCCATCTTAATGTTTCCTTACGTGCTCATTTCATGTGAACTTTCATAAGACAAAAAAACAACAACCCCTACTTCTTAGAATCTAATGGAAGTTTAGTACTCATTTCTATGCTAATTATTTCCAGAAAAACATCCATTTGCAACCCCATTGGCTCATAAAATCATGGACATTTTGCAATGGCAAAATTCAGGGTGGTATACATGCATACAATTCTTTCCCACCATTTAAAATTAGCGTGACATGCTGACATATTCAAAAAGCCACAGTTCCACAACACAAGGTAATCTCATACAGTGGTACCTCTGGTTACGTACTTAATTCATTCTGGAGGTCTGTTCTTAACCTGAAACTGTTCTTAACCTGAAGCACCACTTTAGCTAATGGGGCTTCCTGCTGCTGCACGCTGTTCTCATCCTGAAGCAAAGTTCTTAACCCGAGGTACTATTTCTGGGTTAGCGGAGTCTGTAACCTGAAGCGTATGTAACCCGAGGTACCACTGTATAGAAGTAAAGTTGGGAAATTAGGCACTGACAGGGAAGGGAGTGCGGTGGGTGTGGTCCACCCTGGGTATCATCCCTGAGGGGGGTGACATCGCCACCCCGCCCCCTGGGATGCTTGCCCTGCCCCCGTGGGCAGCTAGCCCCATCCTGGGTGCTCAGCCAGCTCCGCCTCTGAGATTGGGACAGAAGCGCTAGCATTTTAAGAAGTAAAACGAACACAATTACCCCCCACATCTGAATACAGCCTAAATCAAGAAGGGACACAATCGGAAGCATCGTGGATTTAATGCTAGGGGCAGGGCCAAATAAGCTACAGTGGCCTTAGATGTATTACTATGGAGAATGGCCATGCATATGAAAGAACAGAAACAACTGACAAGCTACAAGCTAATCAATTAGGATTTTGAAAGCATTGGCTAATAATTAAACTCAGCCCTGGAATTTCCCCATTAGATACCATGATGCACCACAGTGCATTCAATACCGATCAATATTTGGAATCTTTGAATTATGGCTGAACTGAAGCAAAACGTGTATAGATTTGAAGACAACACTGTAACATTGTATGCTAAACTTAATAAAGAGGAGGCATACATCTGGGCAAAGGTTCATGTTTTCATTTGCAAATTATATATTTTATTAATGAGATGTTGCGTCAAATAATAATGGATTTGGAGAGGTATTGAATGCGGGAAATAAATAAATAAAAATCGAAAGAAAAGACCGTTGTTTCATGGTAATATGATGAGAGACTTGGGTTAATACAAGAAAGTAAAACCCACTAGAATAGTGGCAAAGGATGGTTAGACAAAATCTAACCCCTTAGAGGTACAAGCTACAGAGAAATTTATGTTCCAATGCTAAATGAAGCACAATGTAGAGTTGTGATATTTAACTAGGGATGGAGAGAAATTATACTCAGTTTGCATGTATAGGTGAACCTACCAGCACAAAGTGTTTTCTGGCAGTTCCCTCACTGCAAGAAATGAGGCAACAGGGAACCAGGCAGAAGGCCTTCTCGGCAGCGGCACCCTCCCTATGGAACACCCTGCCATCAGATGTCAAGGAGATGAGTAACTATACAACCTTTAGGAGACATCTGAAGGCAACCCTTCAGGGATAGGGAAGTTTTTTAAGTTTAATTAGTTTTATTATGTTTTTTATAAATGCTGGAGTGGTTGGGGCAACCCAGCCAGATGGACGGGATACAAATAATAAAATTGTTACTATAATTATTACCTAATTTCTGAAACAATATGCAAACTGAAACACAGGTACTATTTCTGGGTTAGCGGAGTCTGAAACCTGAAGCGTATGTAACCCAAGGTACCACTGTATTTACTATTTAAAAAACCTAAACAGAATTCGTAAGGTTAATAAGCACAGAGGATGTTGGAAATATGAAATGGAGGGATATAGATTTTATACATGTCTGCTGAGAATATCCTAGGGTTCTTATGCATTTGGGGATGATTATCAGAGTTATCGTGTTCTTAGTTATGTACTTGGATTATACCCTGTGGGTATTGGAGAAGAGGCACTATTTAAAGGATACTGGTAGTTTTAAAGGTAGGTATTTTTATTTTATTTTATACTTAATATTCTTATAGCCACTAAAATGATATTTGGGGAATCAGAAACAATCTCCCATCCACAGGAGTAATAAAGATTGGTTAAAGCCTGGAAAGAAAGAAATCTGTAAGAGTAACATAGCAGACATGGAAAAAGAGGATACACAAGGCCTCTTGTATATCAGGAGTTGGTTAAATTGTCAGAAGCAGAGAGTGGGAATAAATGGGCAGTATACCGCAGAAATTTGAGTCTCCCAAGGGTTGGTATTGGGACCTCTGCTATTTAAATTGATCATATATGATCTAGAGTTAGCAATGAGCCAGTGAGGTGGCCAAGCTGACTGATGATACTAAATTGTTCAGGGAAATTAAAACAAAAGGCAGAAATAAAGTTGATGAGAAAAATGTGAGGAATTAGACCAGAGACTAGCTTAGGAAAAAACTAAGGAATTTATATTAGTACCCAGTGTGCTATTAATTACTTGACAGGTGAAGATCAGAATAAAGGATCCAGAGGCTGTGTGGGTCCAAGAAGCTGCCCTGTGTAAAAGTATTAGCAGAGGAAGGTTACACAAGTGTGTTTTGTTAAGTTGGCTAAACTGCGCAAGCAGCCAGAAGTATAACCAGAAAAGCTTAGGTGTACAGAAGCAGATTGTCCCCAGTAGCTGGACTGGGTTGAAGGTTTAGGGACATTGTCCTGAGGTAAAAGGCACTTAGAGGCTGGTGTCAGCAACAGTGACTCTTCATTCTTCAGAAACTGGGAACAATCACCTTTAAGAGCCCAGTATATGTTCCTTATGTCCACAGTATTCATTTAATAAACCAACAATCTTAATTTAAAGTTCCTCGTCTCTATTGTTGGTGTCCATGTCACATTTAAGCCATATATGGACGTTTTGAAAGCATTTTGAGTGAACTGGTGGTAACAGAAAACTAAGGAAGTACAGCAGATATTTGAATCTGTGTTTATACAAGGGAAACTGAGGAAATGCGCTATCCCTAACGTTGTGCATCAGAACATAAAATATGGGCAAGAAAGCTTTTTGCCAAAAGAATGCATAAATATTTCACATTTTGTCAGTGTGCACACTTTTCCCCAGCCTGTACGTACTCCCAAGTTTTTCTCCATTCCCACTATTCAACTATCAAATACATAGACTTCAAACAGATTGTCTCTTCCTGGGGAGACTCTTTTTAAGTATTCTCTCTTCTTCCATTCTGTCTGTGGAAGACACATAATGGAGTCACAGAGATCATATAAAGTACATTTTTTTGAGCCAACTCAATAACTTCAAGTCTGGTGTCAAGGCAGGCCATGCTGGGAGAATCAAAGAAAGCTTATTTAATGTATACCTGGAGCACTGAGTAAGATGCTCTATGCATACTGGATGACAGTTCTGCCTATCTTAGACTCAAAGGAGAGGGGAATTATCTTTGGAAACCATACAGTTGACCCAGGAGCTACTGAGTGGCTTAGAAAGGCGGTTTAGCTTCTTAAACCTTGTTCTGATTGTCTTGACCTGGAAAGCCATAACATGTTATAGGTCATGCAGAACCAAATAAGCAGGACCATGCAGAAGAATAAAGCTGAGTTTCTTGAACGAAAAATGTTCTTCGTGACTGTTGCCCGGTATCTGAGCAAGTCCTCTGAAAACGCATAACGAAAGTCTCTCTACCAATTAATATGCCAAATATTTCCATCATTAGGGTGGGAATCCAGAGCATTTTTGCCTTCCAGTTGACTAAAGCAATTGGGTTAATAGTAGTAACAAAGACTAAGAATTAAGCAGCCCATGCTACACTAAGCTCATCACTCGGTTTGGTTTGGTTTCAATCTTATTTAATAGCTGACCTGAATGGCCTGATTTTCATCAGGACCACAGCACACAAGAAGAGGAAATTTACATTGAGTTGAAAGTCCTACAGAATCAGAGCTAGCATGACAGGTGGAACAATTTAGAATAAACCTCCCTAAAGTACCTTCTTCTGGTATTCCCTTCATGGGAGACACCACTGTGGCTGTGTATAGTCTGCTACTACAGAGGTACCCAATGTACTGCCCTCCAGGTGCTACTGAACTACAACTCCCATCATCCCTAGCCATAGCCCAAAAGATGGGGGCGGGCTGATGGGAAGTCCAACAGTCTACCGGAGAGTAATTACACTGCTTACATGAATAGTACATGTGCTGCAGCATTGTGCTGTTGAACCCTCTAAATTAAAGAGCAACCATTCTACACCAGCTGTACACCTCAGAGAGGCAGCAGTAAATAGATGTACTTCAGTTGATTTTTTTTTATTTATTTATTAAAAGTCCTCCAGGTTATTGAAGCACAGATTTGTTTTCATCTAGGTGCAAACACGCTCCATTCCATTACAGGAGAAAAACAGGAAACATTAGCTCTAGCCCTGGTTTGCACTCAGCTAGTGATTAGTACACAGCATTGTGTGTGCCGCCAAGTAAATAACTGCTCCCTGCTCCCATCATTGATATGGCTCAACTCACCTGTTTAATGGAAACGGGAGCAGAGCTGTTTCATTAACAAACAGGAGAGCTTTTCATCAGCCAGCCAGAAATAGCTGTGCTGTAAAAAGGGGGGGGGGGTCTTTGATAAGAACTAATGTACAGCTCTTTTAGCAACATATAAGAAGGCACTTGCATAGAGTAGCCAGGTGAAAGTACGGATGGCGGAGAAATTATATTGAGAATGCACTTTCTGAAATAATTAATGAACCAAAGGACAGCCGCACTTCAAGATTCACACTTCTCCGAATTTTGCGATGCAGTTGTCCTGCCTAGTAATCGCTACCAAAATGTATATGCAAGGGTGAAGTGTGCATTAAAATGCACATATTAGTGAAAATAATATACCAAATTGCATATTACATTAACGTAGGGTGATTCCAGATATGTCACCATTTCCTGACCGCCTCCTGGCTTCTCTGGCTATGGAAACCAACGCCAAGGTTTTACTGTTGCTTTATTGGTATTGTTATATTTTATTACGTGTTGTTGAGTTGTTGCTCAGTGTGCTGCCTTGGTATTTATTTGAAATGAAAGGTAGTATACAAATAGTTTTGGATACAGAAATAAAGGTCAGGGGGCCTGTTGGGGAGCTAGGATCTCTGGATCCATACTGGAACCTTGGAGAATGCAAAATCTCCCCCTTATATCTCTACTCTTCTAATGTGATTGCCTCACCGCATGAGACAGAAACGACCAGGAGGCCCCAGTTTTGCCTTTCCTGGCAAGATCCTGCATGGCTGTACCTATACCTAGCAACAGATTGTGTTCCCTGGTTTTTGCACACCAATTAAGGCTGAATCACACACAACTTATGTCAAACTTGGTGAACGCTTGGCTTGCCCTTCGAATACTGCAGTCTGCATACTAACCCAAGCAGTGGTGTAGCGTGGAGGGTGCAGGCCGTACCGGGCGCAACATCTGGGGGTTAGGGTTAGGGGCGCACATCCACGGGTTAGGGGGCGCAAATCCACAGGTTAGGGGGTGCAAATTACTTGCCTTGCCCCGGGTGCTGACAACCCACGCTACGCCACTGAACCCAAGGGTGACGTGCAAAAGAAGTGATGCCAATCTGGCACAGAGAGACGTTGCAAGTCATTCTTACACCATGTACAAAGACTGATGCAGAGAAGAGACGGAAAGCAAACAAACCAAAAGCAAACACCTGGGGACGTAGGCGTGGCACAATCTGTTAAGGAAGTAGCCGCTATTAAGGGCACAAGGCAAGGCACTGTGTGACTGCTACCCAATTTGTGCACTGAGATCCCCCCCACTGGTGAGCCAGGATGCAAGATTTAAGGGATTAATTTATTTTCCTGTGCCACTGACAATTTGGTTTAAAATGTATAAATGTCAAGCTCTGTTCTTTATGCTAGCATTTGCCTTCGAAAGTTCACTTCTCTCCTACATTTTTTTCTTGAGCTATAAGCATATATAACCCAAGAGTACTTCTCGGGCTCTTCATTTTTCCCTTTTTTTCTTCTTTTTTTTGCTGGAATATAAATATTTTAAAGTTGTTTTTAATGTTATCCTCTACACCACTTAAGCAAGAAGCATTTTGCATTATGCTTTAACTAAAGGCTCCATCAGGGCATTGTAGCGTTTGGCTGCTGTGATATCTCACATTTTTCACGTAGAGGAATATGGTGCCTGGTTATCAGCATCTCTGAAATTGAAGCGCAACCAGCTTCGTAGTGGATTTAATGCACACCAATTGCCAAGCAGTGATTTCTGTATTAATGCTTCAGTGTTATATCTATTATCTCCATCAGCTAATGATTCTCTGCTATTTATATATTTATTTCCTCTTTAAGCAGACTTTCAGCAAAGCTGCAGAGGCCTTGCCTTCCGTCTAGTAATAGCAATAAGAGTCGCTTTCTCCTTCTACTCACATAATGTGTGATATTATGGCTTCATTATCAGTTGTGGGCTGAATATCACACATTTAGCGATGTAATTCCATTGTTCTGCTGCTGTACTTAATTATACTTCAAAATCCTGAGTCCTATCCTTAAAAAAGAAAGAAAGGAAAGGAAACTTTGTATTTCAGCTAGGTTAAATCAGCATGCATATCCCATATTTAAATCATTGCTTTTCAAAGTCCTCAAAACTTACCTAGATAGATAAGATCAGTGGGGATTCCTGGGTTATTGTCGGCTGAAATTCACATGAAGGGGTATCTCTGAGTGCTGCTGCAGTGCTATACCCAAGATACATGTTGCTGGCATCCATCTGTCTTGAGAGACAATGGAAAAGTGTGTCATGGGGGTGAAATCAATCCATTGGAGAGTTACTGTGGCTGTAGAGACCAATACGGGAGAGACATGTTTTATTGTAGCTGGGGCAGATGAAGGCATCTAGTTTCACTGCTACAAGTGCACCGTGGCGTTTCTTCAACCTGCACTCCTCCCAATGTTCACAAGAAATGGCCTGTACTTATGGACCAGGAAGAATAACTTGAATGACCACAGATGGGCCTATTACATTCTGACCTTTCAGATTCCCCTGAATGATATACAGAAGCTGAATGCTACAGCAAATTGCCATAACTGAATGACATTGTCATCTCTCTACAGCAATGCCTTCCATTTTACGGCTCTGTGGCAGACTGCCAACTGTACCCCAATACATTGTGTCTCTCTGGATTCAATTAAGAGTAAAAAAACCGGCTTTTTCCCTGTCACACAGGGACTCTAAACAGTGTGCAGAACAGAATGTTCTTACATTTAAATTTCTCTTCATGAAGGTGTTTTTGTCATACTGACAAACCTGTACCCCATGTATATCTGTTTCAGAAGAGAGGAGAAAGGTCCCCCCCCCCCAATAAGCAAAGCCCGAGGGCCCGTGAAGTACATCTGTGTCAGCAAAACAGAGACAAAGCTTTTCCCTCTGCACAGCAAGGAGAGATTAAAACATTGGGTAGGGGTATTCTCAACTCTACATATTGGGTGCAGGGCTGAAAGTGAGCTCCGGGTGGAATGCATCTGTTCACAGGAGACCAAAAACACACACACGGAAGCTGAAATGTGCTTGTAAATACATTAATTTTGAAACCTGACGAAAGCACATTTTAAAATTGCATTTCTCGCGTGCACACAAATCAGCAGCAGGAGAAAACAGCTCAACAGTTGTTTAAGTGCCACAAGTGAAATCTGCTTTTGTTGAGCTTCTAACGTACACATAAACCTGGGTCAGCAGAGGTGTGCTGCCGTTTTTGTGGACATAAGGCACCACTAAAACTTCTGTGTGTGCTTAATAGCCATGTATTATAACAGGACACATTTGGTAGGATGGGATGGGGGTGATGTTAGCTGACGTACAACCGAAGATTTCCATGCTGTCAGCTTGCCAGAGACCATCTGCTGCTCAGAAAACATGCTGTTAAGATTTTAGTTCCTGGGGGGAAATGTAAGGGAAAAGAAAACAAGGTGTGGTGTCCTTTAAAAGGACTTCCTCTCCTCCACCTGTTCTGGGTGTTAAATTTCTGATAAATGTGGTGTGAAAGGGGCTCTGCCCCACAAAACTATCCCACCCAAACCAGAAGATGTTTAGTACCCTAGTATTGTGTCCTTTCAGGCAAGTCACCCTTCGCTTTTCCTCTATGCTGTCCACAGACACGCCCCTCTCCTTTCTGTGACTGATAGCCTGGTGCCTCAGCGACAGCAAACCGCGAGGCAGCTCCTCAGCTGTTTAATCAGCAGTTGAGGAGAGGTAAAATGGCCATGTTGTGGGTTGGCCACACTTCACAAATGATGTATCTAGCACCAGGTGAACTAAGCTTGTAGGGGAGGAACTATTGGTAAAGCGAGTGCAACTGCCAGAAAACTTGCATTGAGCAAGTAGGCAGCTTAAGGGCAAATTACTCATGATTTACAAGGGCAGCAAATGAAAGTTGGTGGGAAACAGGGAACTTAGCAACAAGGGTCATGGGCACCTGATCGCTTTAAGAAGTTAAAAAAGAAATGTGTGTGTCACATACGCTGAAAATATAGGCAAAATATATATGGCTTCCATGCCATCACATTGGTTACACAACAGCATCTCTCAAAGTCACCATCTAGCAAATTAAAAGGGCAAGTTAGCTCTCTTATGAGATTAGCAGGATTCCAACGAATTTTCCAATTATGCAAGATTAACCCCCCCCCCCAAAAAAGGCAATTGAATGATTTTTTTTCATAGGCAGCTTCTTACTTCCCTTGAATGTGAGAGGGTGAGGTCTCTACCTGCTGTATCATGCTATATTGATATGCTGATCTTAAAACTGTTTTCTGTTTATGCTTAGAGGAATGAGATTTTGCCAAGTAATGAGCAATGGCATTGCTCATTGCTAAATGTACCTAAGAAAATTAGAAAGAAGTGGTGCCATGAACACAAGGGATCTGGGGAAGAGGGCAGGACTGGAAAGTTACCCCCCAGAGCATTTCTGTGATTGCAAGAATATTCTTGTATACCTGGAAACACATGTCAAGAAGAACAGGATGGGGACACTCCACAGATGTTGAAGCCAGAATGAAGAACTGAAATGACCATGCTAAGAGGAATGTTAGGGCACAGGGGGATCAGTATGGCAGTTGTAGTCTCCTAGGTACCTATTTATGAGGGGAAATCCATCTGAGTTGAAGTCCATCATCATGTGGAGAGCACCATGTTGGCTAACTATCCACTATTGCGATTCTCCAGTGTGTTCATCTCTAAAGCAGCATCTGTTCTCCACAAAGCAAGCAATATGCATTCGCACGCACACTCTTAAATAGAGCTGCTTACATCCCGGCCTCCTGCAAAACTTAAGATTTCTATTTCCTTCAATGGTTACATTAAAACTTCTTAGGTGTATCTTTCCACTCCTGAAACCAAACAGGTGGATATGTTGTAGCTACCAGCTACCATTCATCCATGTTCATTAGGGAAACACACTCCAGCCACTGGGCAAGGGTGGCTGAAAACATGGACCACGAATCCCTATTACCAAGCAATCCAATTATACAAAAGGCAGCTAGGTCTTTGCCTGAGACAACATAATGGTGTCTCTATTACACTGTTGCGGGTATTCTAATGTCGCACCCAATTGGCAGATGGCTCAGCAAAGTCTCACTATAGGCATAATTCCAGAGTCTGATGGATGTGGGTGGGAAACACATGTTTCCAAACACTGCTGCAGAAGTGAAGGACATATCTGGTTTAATTTTCTGCTCACAAAAAGCCAAACATTTAAGGGTCCATACAGGGGCGGAGGAAGGGAGGCAGTGGGGGGTGGGCCATCCACTGAGGGGGGTGACAAAATGCCAGACGGTACTCACCGTAGGGCCTGCAGCACACCCACAGGCTCCGCACTGCCCCAAACAGTCCGCCCGCTGCCTCCCCCTCAGCTGTAGGGCAGTTGAGTGGGAGGAGACAGGCAGACTCCTCGGAGGCCCCGTGGAACATCCTGCCCCGGCTTGCCCCGCCCTGTGGGTGGCTGGCCCCACCCCTGGGGTGCAGGGCACGTGCACCACCCCAGGTGCCCAATCGGCTTGCTCTACCTCTGGCTCCATAGCTGCACAGACTCACAACAAGTATGTTAAGTTGGGGAGTCACTGTTGTGTCTGTCAGGTTGCTATGCTTCAAAATGAACAGGAAAGTGTTCGGGAGGATGATCGGTAGTGGAGCATCTCAGAAGATCCCAGGCTGAATCCCTGGCATCTCCAGGGACAGTTGGAAAAGATTCCTTGCCCAAAACTATGAAGAGCTGTAGACGGTACTGAGCTAGATGGACCAATGGTATGAATCAATACAAGACAGCTTCATGTGTTCCTATTTTGCTACAAGCGATGGTGTCCTAACATGGAATCATCCTCCAGGCAGATCTCCCTTCCTGCTGAACAGGCTCCCAGATTAGACTGGATGGCTGCTGTTGTTCATATGGCAGACTATAAACCAAATATATGTTGGAGGCTTTCCATGTGGACCAACCTGCAACGGGGATGCACTGTTTGCTGCATAGTGTGATAAAAGAAAGCACATGAAATAATGTGTCGATTTCCCCCCCCTCCAAAACCCCTTTCTCTTGTGCGCAGGAGGCAGCTTGAGTAGCAGCGCAAATGGTCCCTTTCTAAATGTAGCCATTCAGTAATATGTAGGACACCATTCAGCTCATTTGCTCAGTTGTTTACAAGTTTCCGCTCACATTTAGCAAGCGCACATCTACCCTTAAACGCATGAGCCGTACACGTTGAGATCAACAGCTTCTCTCATGCTTCACGCTGCTCGTGTTTATAGGTACACTGCTCAGCTGCAGTCTTAGAAGCACAATCACTGGAAGCCCAATTACTCATTACTTCCGTCGCATGCTTGAGTTGAGGAAGTGCTAAATGAGAACCCTGCTGTAGAAGAGTAAGCAGCTCGCGAGAAAGAGCTCTCCCTAAGAAACCCCAATTGACAATTACATGAATTATTATGGGCCAATAATGGACCATTGAGCAGACAGCAGTAAATTAACGGTGGACACAATCCAGAGGAAAGACTCATTAATTTGTATTGATGGAATTCAAGCACTTCACTAGGGCTGCTTAACCAGACTGTCGCTATTTTGCAGGTGGGTTTCAATCGCATACTAGCAACGCTGCTCCCACACTTGAGCGGCAGCCAATTTGCCACATCCTGATTCCTCTGGGAAAGGAGACTCAGGCAGGGTCTCTCCTGGTGATGGGCCATATGGAAACATGGGCTAATTATGGGAGTGGTAGGCTTACATTCACGGAATGTACTCATCTGACGTCCTAAGTCTTTCATGCTTCTTATCAATATACTTTCTGCTGAATTACCATCACTGTATAGGTGTAACAATCTAGGTGCAACAGTAGCTTCTTCATCCGTGCCAATCCTGCTCCTTGTGTGGAAGCACAGAAAAATAGCATGGAAATCACTTCTCTCCCCCCACTATAATATGTGGGTTGTGAATTATGAATACTCAGAATTAGCATGCTGGTCACCTGTCTTAACACATACTAAGTAGAATAATAGAAGCATAACCACCCCACCCGCCACTCCTCCCGCCCCCCTTTTTTCCTTCTTCTTCTTCCTAATTGTTTAAACCAACTGATAAACCAAGAACTCATACACCGACCACTAATAATGAAACATATGTTATAGATATTTTTCCACATTTATTATGCTATTTTTGTGAAATAAAAATGACCTGAGAAAACTTGGTATACTTATCTGTATAACATCATTCTTCTTTATAAAACCCAATAAAATAAAATAAAAGAACACATCAACACACAGCAAAGTCAGCATCAGGAAGGAACCTTAAGTCAGAGCTACACATTACACAATCATCTCGCAGAGTTGGAAGGGACCCTGAGAGCCATCTAGTCCAAATCAAATGCAGGAATCTCAACTAAATCATGCATGACAGATGGTACTGATATCTTGATGGCTACTTTTTCTCTGCAAGGTAACGTCTGGAGCGGGCAATTTGCAGAGGGGAAATAGTGGATTGCTTAACTTTTCCTGGAATCTTTGCTCTGTATCTACTAAGAAGAATGGAGTTCAATGGGACTTTATTCCCAGGTAAACTTACATAGAATTGCAGTGGCGTAGCGTGGGTTGTCAGCACCCGGGGCAAGGCAAGTAATTTGCACCCCCTAACCTGTGGATTTGCGCCCCCTAACCCTAACCCCCAGATGTTGCGCCCGGTGCGGCCGGCCCCCCCCCCGACACCCCATGCTACGCCACTTTAGAATTGCAGCCTGATCTTTCTCCAGCATGTACAGTACTAATGTTCAATAGTTTCAGGTTGCTAATCTCTCCATGTGAAAGATGGTAATGACAATTTCACACCTGGATTTTCTGGGTTTACTCTTTGGATTTCCAAGGTAGCCCACTGAGCTGGGACTGTGGCTCAGTGGTAAAACATGTGCTTTGCATGCAGAAGGTCCCAGGTTCAAAATCCCCGGCATCTCCTGGTAGGGCTGCAAATATCTCTTATTTGAAACCCTGGGGAGGTGCTGCCACTGAGTGCAGTCCTGAGCTAGAAAGGACAATGGTCCAAGTTGATATAAGAGAGTTTCCTATGTCCCTACGTACCTATGACTTGCCTGTGATCTGGCACATATTAAAGATGGGGCAACAAACGCCAGAGAAAAGCTGACATTTCAAACAAGCTATGAAACCAGGCTGGTGATTATACATTAAATTAGAAAATTGCATATCTACACAGCAGACGTAACTTCAAAGTTCTGGATGAAAATGGTTTCTTATTAGGATTTGGGGGGGGGGGAATTATCCCGTATTATCACAGTCAGGGGCTGAAATCAAAGTCTTTTAATAAGCACCTAGTCACTGCAGGTCAGGCTCCTAACAGTGTCCTTAATTGGAAAATAGTAAGCCTTACAGATGAAAAGACTAGAGATGGAGAGAGTCACATTTTTGCTCCTTCTGTCACATTAGCCAAAGCACTGGAAAATGAAGGAATCTTCCTCTGAATTCCAGTATGTTTTGTTTAGTTTCCAAACACACAAAGTAAAAGTACCTGAGGCGGGAATAGCCCTGCCTAAAGGTAAATAAAGGCTGGTCAGTTCATTGGGGACTGAATGTGCAAACTGTTAGCATTCATTACCTTTAGAAAAGTTAGCTTTCCCCTGGTATTCTCTAGCAAGGCTGGGACCAAGACATTTTGCCGCCTGAGGGGAATCAGCAAATGATGCTCCTTCTCCCTACACTGAAAGTGCTTAAGGCCCAAGGATGATACAATTACAGTGCTGTGGGGAGATCACAAGCACCTCCCCCCCATTGCATTGCAACAATGCAAAGAACGATTTAACCATTTGCTGGCCTTTCATAGCACTCAAAATCAGCCACCTGAGATAGCCTCTTCAATCTGCCTAACAGCAGGACCGGACCAGAGTCTTGGCACACTTTCCCATGTGAGCTTTGCCATTATGATTCTTTGTAAATGCTCCTGCTACTCATCCAGTTTTGTGCATTATTGGAGCATTTGGGATCTCTCTCGGACTGCCCTGTACAATGAGGTAAGTGAATATCAGTTCAAAAGTGACCTTCTTTCACATGAGGGGGGATGACCATCAAGTATCATCACTTGATGATTCTGACCAGTTCTTGCAATTCTTACCACCCACATCTTCCCAAGCAGAAATTCTGACCAACCATGAGAAAGGGCCATAGCTCAGCAGTAGAGTTTGCATGCAGGAGGTCCCGGGTTCATTCCCTAGTATCTACAGGTAGGGCTGGGAGATACTCCTGTAAAGCCACTGTCAGTCAATGTACATTGTAGACAATACTGAGCAATATAGAGCAATGCTTTGACTCAGTATAAGGTAGCTTCTTGAATTATGGTGCTGGAGGAGACTCTTGAGAGTCCCAGGACTGCAAGAAGATCAAACCTCTCCATTCTGAAGGAAATCAGCCCTGAGTGCTCACTGGAAGGACAGATCGTGAAGCTGAGGCTCCAATACTTTGGCCACCTCCTGAGAAGAGAAGACTCCCTGGAAAAGACCTTGATGTTGGGAAAGATGGAGGGCACAAGGAGAAGGGGACGACAGAGGACGAGATGGTTGGACAGTGTTCTTGAAGCTACCAGCATGAGTTTAACCAAACTGTGGGAGGCAGTGGAAGACAGAAATGCCTGGCGTGCTCTGGTCCATGGGGTCACGAAGAGTCGGACATGAATAAATGACTAAACGACAACAACAAGGTAGCTCCCAATGTTTCTGTGTTCCCTCATCCACTCAAGTGCTACTTTCCCTCCCTGCTCACCCCACACTCCAACCCACAAAAGAAAGAAGATATGTCAAAAGCACGGGCTTGGCACATTACCACATTGTCAGTATGCCTCTCGTGAAGTGTTATTGTTTCTTAATTGGGAGGCTTTGGACTGCATCCAATGAACTACCATTAAATTGTTTCCTGAGAACTTTCGTCATTTGCATGCTTCCTGAGAACATTATTCATAACGCGCAGAAAAGTGCCAACCTGATTCTCCATTTTCTTCCCAGATGGCAGCTGCTCTTCTGATGGAGCTGGCACTGAACATCACTGTGTTTATTTCTGTTGAACTGAAAAGCAGATCTCCTAAGCTCTTGTGATGCTTCAAAATATCATATCCGAATGATTGTCTAGTTATGCAGATTGTGTCCTAAGACTTTTCATTGTCAGATTCTTGGCATTAGCATGTAATAGAAAGGAATCATCTGTCCTGGGGGCGGGGGGAGCAGATGACAGACTAACTGTAACGTCAATACATATGGCCTGCTTTCTTCAAAAAAAGAACTACTCATAGCAGTTTCTTAGTCCTGGTAAGAAAATAATCCCATCTTGCATTGAATGTTCACACACACAAAAATGACCTACAGATTAAAGAGGGGTCAACTAAAGCAGAGGTAGCCCTTCAAAGATTATGGACTACAAATCCCATCATCGCCAGCCAGCAAGGACAGTCAGGAATTATGGGAGTTGTAGTTCACAGCATCTGAAGATCACCACACTGGTTTATTCTTTTAGCTCAGGGATAGCCAAACACATCCCTCTAGAAGCTATTCAAAAAAGAACATAAGAGAAGTCTTCCAGTCACAGTAACAGTCATACAGCGCTGTCTTTAGCATATGTGCCACCGGGATGCAAAGATCTGCCCAGCGCCTCCAAATTTAGTTTAGCCCTCAAATTAACACCACCACACTTAAACTTATAAGTATTGTTTAGGCACCTACTTAGGAGAAACATCAGTCATGTCAAAGGTGCCACTGACCCCGCTGCTGCAGAGCAGCTCAGTACAATACATAACATAATATTTTGATGTAAGAGTTAATTTTGCATGCACGGCACCGTTGAGAATGACAAGCGCCACCGCTGACACGGCGTGTCTTTGGTAAATGAGTGCACAAACTTGAAAGTCGTTTAGTGAAACAGTAGGTATACATTTCGGTAATACCTAGGTATATATGTATTCGGTTTTTCTAGCTTGATCAAAATTATTTATTATTTCATAACAGGTAGATAGTTAAGAGCTTAGGCATCTTCAGTGACAGGCACTGGGCACCCCCCATAATTCACCGCCCGGGTGCCCCGCACCCCTTGCAGCCCCGGGTAAAGATGGCCCTGTAGTCGTACTTAGTCCAGAGGCCTATTTCATTGTTTCTAACAACAGATATTCAATGAGTAGAAGTTCTACTGAGTAGAACCAATGCTGAGCAGGTGCTTCTGAGGCAGAATCGTGTTTACAATAGAAAATGAATGTAACTGTGCACCTTCCTCAAATAAATAACATTTCCCAAACCCTACCCAGTTTCCAGCCTTTGCCTTGTGCCTTCTTTCCCAGTAACAAAAGGTGTTCATTCCATATCTCATTCCTTTTCTATGTGAAGGGAAATACTTTTGATTTCCAAACAGGGCTTTACATAAAATGGCCGCCTACCATGCAGACTCAGGTATCCCTGACACAAATGTATTCCAACATTAATTTTTGCAACAACACAAAAACTATGCTCTATTTGATTCTCTTTTGAAATTGCAGCATAATCAGCCTAGATTTTTTTTATCAGTTGACAGCCACAGATTTGCATAATAATAGTCTCCCCACATTAATAATTCTGGATCATAATAGAATCATTACCTGAGCCCTCAGATGGGCAGTTCTGAAATGCTCTGTCGCTGTAATCTCACACTGTTAAAGCATTGTAACCACGGTGTAATAGGATTCCCAAGCATTTGCATCCAAATTAGCCTCATAAAAAACCCGCCATTCATCAGGGCATTAACATCTCTGTAGACTTCCATGAAATACCGCTGCCCTTGGTAGCCAACACCAAAGCAATTTTCTAATTTTGTTGCTTCACAATGGAGTTCATTTTCTATCAAAAGTGTCTGCCATCATCTTACCCATAGCTCTGCATAAGGTGATGGGAAAGTAATGATGTCTCTGACTCAAGGGGACTAGCAACTTCAGATGAAGGAAATGTACAAGCTCACTTTGGCATGAATGCTGCTTGTTGTAATTTCAACTTCAAAATCCAGCATGGCTTCTTTCTGCCATCTGTTTTGCCACACGCCCTACAATAACCAACCAATTTGTTTTAAAAGAACCCATCTGTGTGATGTTTGGGTCAAAAGTGTAGATAAAAATAATTTTCAATTTTTAAAGAAGTTTATGAGTGGAATATAACCATATTTCCTAACGCCATGGTTCCACAAGATCCTGAATACTTTATGATGGCATCTGGAACAGCACCCAAAATGGCATATGGGGAATGTCTTAAGGGCTGCACTTTGATGGAGATCACCCAATTAGAGAATTTCACGAGTTGAAAGCACATGTCTGAAAAACTAGGCTGCTTTCCTTTCACAAAATTAAATTTGTTGCAAAATATAGGCTTAATCAGAGGCTAACAGACTCTGGACAAAATCCTCAAGCTTCTGTGACTGTCCATTCATATTCCAATGATGTGATGGAGGAGAAGGTTAGTACAACATCAGCTCCAGATTCTGGAACACCCTCAGGCAAGATACCTTCCATCAACCCTCCTCCATTGCCAAGACAAGTCCAGGGGGCTTCTGGCAGTGGGCTCCCTGGTGGAATATGGGCACTCGGCTGGTGCCTGACCATGTCAAGCCTTTATGCCATCCCTGCAGGGATCCACAAGGAAGAGTCTGAGCCTAGCCATGTGGCTAAGATAACTACAAGGCATTGGTACACACTCTTGCTATCAAGGGCAGATCAAAGTGGAAAGGGTGGAAACAGGCCTGTAAGGTTCCTCAGTTACATGCCGAAGCATGTTTACTGAGAGCCAAGTCCCACTGAATTCAAGCAAGCAAGTGTGCAGAGGATTTCAGCCTAAGTGTCCTGGCTCCCACTCTTAGTACGCAGACTCTCAGCCCAGGGATTCTTGAAGGCTTCACTCCACAAGCCAGTACATGGTTTAAACACAGATCAGGATACTGTTCTGCAGTTCAGAAGCAGAGCTCTATGGGACAAAGGTGCAAGCTAAGATGTTGTCTCAACACCTGACATGCCCCCTTCACTCTCCTTCTGAAGAGTAGGGTGGGCACAGTTATTTTGTACAGTTTTCACCCCAAGTGATGGGAGTGGGCTAGCATGTGGGCATTCCTGAAAGTGGGCTGGGTCTGCTTGCACCAGCACATCCAACAGAGCTTCCTTGGAGATGGGCCCTCAGTCTGCTAGGTCGGCTCACTGTCCAATTCAGGTTCACACAATTTCCCAGTTGCCAGGGCTACCTCACTCTGAGGAGGCAGGGTGATGGCCAGTTCACTTGCTATCCCTCCTCTCCTAGGATGTCCACAAGTGGGGCTTTCAGTCTTCCTGCTCCTTACCATCTGCTGAAAGATTCTTCCAGGACTGCCCTTGCCCCCTTGATGCTACAAGACCCATGACACTAAGCCAAAGGATGCTGCATAAATTACACAAGGAAAGGGACTTGGGGAATAAAAAAAAGGTTGCCAAAACAGACAATTGTTTGGTCAGTCATTTGTCACCCCCCAAAATCAGCAAAAGGCAGAAAAGCATTGCACTGATGTTCTGTCACAATGTGAGCCGTTCATTGATTGAGATCAGGGCCCCCCAAGCTGAGTAAGGCTGAGGAGAAGTGCATGCTGTGGGTTAGAAAGAAGGCAGAGAGAACACAAACTCCAACTGCAGAGAGTCACTGCAGTAAGGAGGAGGCTAAGATATCCGCAGTAGGATAGATTTATACATCGATTTGAACCAACCAGCCGAAGTTACAGCTACATTTACCTAATATAAAATCACAACCAACACTACAATCAATGCACATCTTCTGTCTGTATACTCACGTGCTTTACTTGGGTGGGAAACTGACAAATGTAAAGAATGAGATCTATTTACTACATGTGATTTACTACAACAAAGACAGGCCAGCCAGGTTTGCAATATTTTCTTCTTTTTTAAAAAATAAATATATCCTAGAATCCCTGTGATCCACCAATGTGTCTTGAATTTACAAATGAATATTATATATTCAGGACCTTTAAACAACTGCACGGCTAATTTGTTTTAAGTACTGTAGATCAAGACCCAATCGTTCCGACATTTGTCTCTCACAGAGGTCAGCTAGATGCATCTGGGAAGCCTATCAGCCATCAGCAGGCACCAGTATGCTCACACCTGTTCTATGATCCCAGAACATGGTCTGAAATGCATATAATGTGGTAAACAATGCTGAAGTTAATGTATGGCCGGTGCTGAGAATGGAAACACACCTGGGATTCCTATGTATGCGGAATGAGTTCCTTGACAGATGGGATATAAAGACAGCAAAATAAATGTTATGTGGGGAGGAATTTCATCCGCAAGCAGTGGTGCTGTTTTTTGTTTAGAGTGCCATTTAAATTTCATCTCCAGGCTTCCCGGCTTGTACAAAAACTAGTCTAGTTAAGGGCTAAGGAACCTGTGGACCTCCAGACACCACAGGACTCTAATTCCCATCTGTCTCAGCCAACATGGCCAATGGTCACAGATGATGGGAGTTGTAGTCCATCAACTTCTAGAGGACGCCAGTCTTCCAGTCCCTGAACTAGGGAGTGGTTGGGGTTTTTTTGCTTCTGTTCTCTACCTTACAAGGAATACATGGAGTTCCCATAAGCCCTGGCTTTGTTGTAGTCTCATTGCTGAGCAATAAGGTGCCACTCAAGGGAGGCCACTCAACCTGAAGAGTCTCTGAGGTGCACTTGCCTGGAGGCAGAGTCAACATCCAAAGTCAGGTCCAGTCTTAGGGTTGGGTGAACCATGTTGTCAGATGGGCTAGGGGCCAGGGAATCCAATGATCATGGGGTCAAGAGTTAAGACGAGCAGGAAGCAGCAAGTTAGGGCCAGGAACTACAAGCGTTGTTACCAGCACTAGACTGCTGCTGGAAGCTCTGCTCAAGAAGACTGAAGCCAGGTGATTGTCATCAGCACCTTCTCCTCTGTGTCCTTGTAGGCTGATCAGATGCAGGCGGAGTCACTCCACCTGCTCCCCCTTCAGGCTGCTGTTCAGCAGGGAAAGCTGACTCCTGGCTCATGACAGGCTTTTACGATTTCAGAAGAGCGCCTATTATTTATTTGCCCCATTATGCCTAGGAACAACTTGAATTCTTCAGTTTTCCACAGACTATTTTCCATTTCATGAATTCATTTCTACACTAAATGGACATCAACAGTAAATTCAATATTAGGCAAGTTTGACAGTCTCAAGGTTTTTAGCTTTGTTTACCAAATACAAGTAAAATGAAAATTATATCACTCTCTAGAACATCGGAAAAAAATCCTATTCAAACTGAACATTTTCCGAAGCAAATTTTCCAATTCAAATAAAACAACCACCCCATATCACTGCTTCCTCCATGACCTTTACTAGCAACATATTTTTCTCTTCTCCTGATCTATTCTTATTTTTTGTTTAAAACAAGCCACTTGTTTAAAACAAGTGGGGAAGTTCTGCAACATTTGAATGTTATATCTGCTATGTGATTTTTAGCTGGTCTAGTATTCTGTAACAATCCCTGGTTGGAAACTTTTTATGCCTCTAACAAATCAGCACAGCTGCTTGCATTTTTTAAATATAGCATTGTTCCAAAGTTTTTTTGACTGGAACATCTGCACTGATTTCAGAAGAGGCAGGTGAAAATGAGTGGGGATCTTCTTGTTGTTTTTTCCTAAGGTAGGGCAGGGGAAAGTTTTTAAAATTCAGAGGCAGGGATTTACTATTAAAAGTGGGTAGCAGCACCTCTTTTTTTTAAAAAAAAATCTTCTCTCTTTTTCAGACATTCTCCTTGGCAGCCAGCCGAGACACCACATTTCCCCTCGATACCGCACTTGGAATGATGCCATGCTATGATAGTTCTTTCAGGTGCATTGTGGGATAAGGGAGATAATGGAGCTTTGTTCCAAAAACACCGGCTGCTGACTGAACAATGCTCTTGCCCTCACCATTTACACTTAAGCCCCACACATGCACATGCCTGCAAAAGAATTAAATTTCCATCTGCCCCTCCCAAAGCATCTCATTGAAGAACACCCTCCAATTCTAGCAACCTGTGGATGAGGTGGCAAAAGTAGGAAGGCATTCTTTATCAAGCACAAAAAATGTGCACAAAATGTATTTAAATCTTTGAATACAGGAATGTGGGCAGAAGCAGCATGCCAGAGAATGGTTCCACTGCAGCCTGTGACCTTTCATATTGCTCATCTCTTACTAGGCAACAACCTTCCTAATCTTTTCTGGGCTTTTTAACTGAGTATGGGACTGTGTTGCTATTGGTTTTTAAGACATCCCAGGCTTTTGATAAGTTTGCAACCAACTGTTTTCAGAAACATATCTAATGAGATCAGAGAGAATTATTCAGCCTTTATTTATTTTTTATATAGTTGAGCTGTAGCGAAAGGAAGTACATCAAATGTGTCATCTTCAAACTTATTGCTCTTTTCACTTTCTGGAAATAAAAGAAGACATAGATGATTCTTTCCTCAATGATGGATGGATGTGTGTGTGTGTGTGTGTGTGTGTGTGTGTGTGAGAGAGAGAGAGAGAGAGAGAGAGAGAGAGAGAGAGACCCCTTAAACTAAAAATAATGTAAGCAGCAACAAAAACAAAAGAAATCACAGTGAAAAAACAAGGGAATTCTGTTTGAGCAAACCAAGAGGCCATTTTAGTAGAACATCCAGCTTCCAACAGTGGACAAATATCACAAGCAGGGCAGCAGAAAACAACAGAGCATGCCCTTCTTCATTGCCAGTATTATATAGACATTCAAACTAGGTTTATCCAACCCATCTTATATAAGTTTCCTGGGTGTTCAGAACAACATAACATCTCCCTATTATTACAGGACAAAGCCCAGAAGTCACGTATTCAGTCGCCAGATTTTGCGCTGCCGTGATAGATATTCAGCGAAAAATGGTCTATGCTACAATTCCATCCTAAACTGAATATTGTTAGATCCGCATTTCTGAAGCCTATCCCATATAGCCGTGTTAACTGATCTTTTAATTTTTCTTATAAATTTTTACTCACCCATTATCTATGCTTAATTAAGTATTTTATGTGTTACTTTGGTTCTTGCTCCCATTTATTTAATAATTATTCGCTTAGATTCATACTGTTATGCTATTTATTTAGCTGTTTTGCTTATGCTGGTCTATGACTGTAATAAAGATCTTGAACTTGATCACAAGCAGGTCACCTACAGACAGGAAAGAACTTCATTTCAGTTCACATTTAAAGGTAAACTTGCCATACTCACACTTCCCCAACCAATACGAGAACCAACACGCAGATATCCTTTGACATCCGCACTACTTTGAAGTTTGCAATGCAGTTCTCCAGCCAAGCAATAGGGAGGGGAACCATATACTAGGTTGGATTTAAATGCACATATTAATGAAGATATGATATAAAAATGCATGGGATTGGGGGGAATGGCTTCTCAAAGATTTGCATGTTAGAAAAAAGAAATTACACCAAAATGCTGATGAATTTTCATGAAAACTAAAAACTAAAACACAAGGCTGATCTGGGAATGTGGAGAACTGAACTGAAGAACTGAGAAGTAAGAAAGTAAAATCGACATATTCACCCAACCCTACCAGCTACAGGGTTTTACAAAAATATTTGCGTGGCGAGTTCCCAGTCCCCCCATGTAGAAATAATGACACATGACACAATTATTAAGGTTAATGGGCTAAAAAAAGGCCACAACTTTATTGGTTACAGGTGATGAGCGGTATTGGCTTAGGCATTGGACCTAACCAACTATATCTGACTCCAGCCCGTCCGCTGGAAGTCCAGGAAGGGTTAACCACCAGTAGGGGGAATCCTGCTGATGCACATCAACTAGGAGCTCCCCCGGGGTCACCAATAGGGGCCGTGCCTTAGGCCCTAACCTCCCTAGGCTTCAGACAGAGCCACCCCCCCCCCCCGGAATCCTTTAATGGACTACCCTTCAAAATGCGCGGCAGGTGATGATGCTACCTCCTCTTCTTCCATCTACAGAACTATTCCAGTGCCTAACCACCAATACCCAGAAAGTTGTGACGATTTGCTACAAGGTAGGCGAAAACCAAGTGGCAGGTGCTAAAATGCATTTGGGCTAAGCTTATAATATAGGGTAAAGCTATTTCCTTGGAAAAGTGGGGACATAAGCCCATAAATAAATGCAGCATGGTGTCTGAACCACACATCCAAAGCTCCCAGGCACCTGACACACTTCAGCTCTCTGGATCTAGGCCAAAGCAAGGACTCAAATCTGATCTTCCCTTATCCATGCCCAATGTCACTCCAGCATCCATCTTTTTGAACATGTGCTGTAATAAGGCCTAAGACCCAGCCTGGTGTACATCAGAAGCACAAGAAACACCTCCCAGTTGGGCTGTGGTGTTTACATGTTGTAAAGACACCTGCCAGCACAGTGTCCCTATGTCAGAAAGTTACCCACGTTCCTGTTTTCGTTTATCATTTCACTTCCAATTGGGCATACTCAAACCCAACCCAAATGGCAGCTCAGATGTTAAGATGCTTTACTGCCTTTGAATCACCTGCATATTGCATGGCAATGATTCCTGAGCATGAAAGGCCATTGGTTCTTTCTTTATCTCCCCTGCTCCATCCACCTCCTAACGGCGGCGCTGGAGACTGAGCTGCAAAAGAAGATGAACCGTGGATTCCCCAAAATAAGTCAGTGGAACCACCAGGCGTCCCACTAGAGGAACCACCTTTGTTGGGGAATTGCTGGTAACTACCGTATTTTTCGCTCTATAAGACGCACCAGACCACAAGACGCACCTAGTTTTTGGAGGAGGAAAACAAGAAAAAATATATTCTGAATCTCAGAAGCCAGAACAGCAAGAGGGATCACTGCGCAGTGGAAGCAGCAATCCCTCTTGCTGTTCTGGCTTCTGGGATAGTGGCGCAGCCTGCATTCACTCCATAAGACGCACACACATTTCCCCTTACTTTTTAGGAGGGAAAAAGTGAGTCCTATAGAGCAAAAAATACGGTATTTGTCCCAGCGCCTGGCGATCAATCTGAAAGAAATATATTTATATATCAAAAGCCTCAGCAAGGTCTACTATGTTCATATGCTGAGAAGGAGAGAGAGTCTGCAATATTTTACTTCCCAAGCAGGGTCAAGGTCAGCTTCATTAAGTGGGCATTATCATTTGCAGCACACTTTCAGATTCTCCATTAATATCATGAGCTCATAAAGCACTAGGTGTTTAGTCTTCCGCACAATATCATGCAAAATAACACAAATAGCGTATTACCTGGGTGATGAGCATAAACCTGAAATGGACCCCCAGCCTTTGCATGTTAAAACCAGAATGACAAGCCACCCTGGCAATCGGTGACGAATCGGCTCCTTGCAGTCTGAGAGTGCCACCTAGCGTTCACAAAGGAGTCCCATGGCTTTGACGTGACTTTCAGTTTCAGATCCCTCCGTAGGTTCGTCACTCTTCTTTCCAAAAGGGAAATCTCAACGATACCTTACTGTGCACAGACCTCTGCTTGCTAGGGTGGGGTTTCCCAACCTTTCAATGGGATGCAGCTTTTGCTGGAGTAAAATCAGGGACACACATCTCTTTGCTTGAACACACACACACACACACAAAAGGATTTCGTTTGTTTGCTTCCACACTTGCATCAAGAGAGAAAGAAATAATCGTTCAGATCTGGGGGGATGAGAAGGCCTCCCTCTTGCATTTAGGCAAGTCACCTCGCTCTCCACCCAGTGAATCAGAGCTTAGGGGTGGAGCCATGCTTTCAGGGCAAGCACCATATTTCTGTGAACAACCCATGAACCTTTCAACAACTGCGTCGGAGAATCGCAGCACATCCTTCTTCCTGCCCCTCTGGAAGTCATTACATAGCGGCAGAGAGTGCTGGGTGGTTCTATGGAGCAGATCAACTCCAAGGTTTGCATTGGGTAGATAGCGCCCAACTTTAGAGGCTTATTTTTCCCCCTTTCTTTCAAGGCACATTTCAGCTCCACTCAAGGCACTCTAGCATAGGGATGGGGAAGCGGTGACACTCCAGAGGTCACTGGACTACAACTCCCATCATCCCTGACCACTGACCATGCTAGTAGGGTGCTGGTGGAGTTGAAGTCCAACAGCATCTGGAGAGCCTTGAGCTCTTTCATCCCTCCCCTAAGAGTCATTTCAGTGCAGACCCTGGGAATCACTGCACTGTGGGTTCAGTGGCTCCCTTCTTAGCTTCCTCCCGGTGCACCAGGTGAAAAAAGATTCAGAAGAGACAAGTGTCACAAATAAATACAAAAATCCATGCTCCTACATCTTGGAGAAATTCACTGAGTTAATTATTTGGCATCTGAATACATGTTTCCTCTAGTTTATCCATTAACCCTGCTGCCTATCCATTGTATTGCATTGCTTCTCAAATTGCTTTCCCCCCCCCCTTCCATTCCCATCTTCCAAGACCACTGTCAGGAACATCTGCAAAGGTCTCTAATTTTAACACTGCTAGCAAGCAGAGATGAAGTCTCCGACTGCAGAAAGCCGCCTTCGCTGCTTAAAACAGGCCCCGCAGCCCATTCTCAGAGGCAGATTGCTAGCGCAGAACACTGCCGTCTGTTTGATGGCAGCCGTCCCTCTTTGAAAACCAGCACTTTTAAATTTTGCAGATCTGAAATGCCAGCAGTCACTGGCCCTGCTATCACGAGCCCTTTGTACAGTACTTATAATTTCTTGCTCTCAGCGGTCAGTCTAATCAGCAAAGCTGGCTGCTCTGCGGCGATCGCGGCTCCCAGATTTCTGCAAAGACACAATGTGCTGAAGAGATTGTCGTTGATCTGGTGCTAGCAATGCAATTAGCAAGAGTTCCATTAGTATGCTTTTTATGGCAGGAAAACAGCATAAAAGTGAGGAAGCACCCCCGGCTTTAAGCACACCACTGTTTTTATTGTGACACCAGTAACACTGTGCCATCTGAACTGAGTTATAGGTGCTCCTTAAAAGGGCTTTCCATTAAACGCCTTCATCTCTGGGTGGAGAGGGGGAGGAGGGGGCAGGCAAAAGTGGTTCTTTGAGCAAAATGCCCAGGATCCAAACAGGCCTATCAGACTGCTAAGCAAACACACTCATTTGGATCACCAGTGTTAATACAGTAGCCTGAATACACATACACGTACACAGAAGAGAAAAGGGCACAACTGAGTCACTCTGATTCGCCCCAGTGAAAGCATCAACACGATTGCATTCCTTAAATAAGCCTGAAAGTTGTAGTTTTGTCAAGATGCTGAGAATGATTTGTTGCTAGAGGTCCAGACCCTTTCGCAGCACTGCATGCTCCACAGTCTCTTAAGAGCCATGGCCGTTAAGCAGGATAGGAATGGGAGGAAATCTGCACGACAGGCCTGTAGTTTCCTCCTTAGTCTCATTTCACAGGGGGGGTGCGTACAAAGCTTGTCCTGGTCATTTCGAACCAATAGCTTGCAGGTCAGCCGCTGCCAAGCAAGTGCAAGGGAAATGACTCAACATCTTGCTGCAGCATGAGAAATCCTCTGCTCTTCTCTCCCCCCCCCCCCCCGGCAGTAGACAAAACCCTCCACTCCCAACAGCAAGAACCTGCATGGATCTCATACCACTCAAAAGGAAAGAGCAGCCAAACAACAAAGCTCTTCCCAAAAAGAAGTCAGAGGGAGAAAAAGCAGAACCTTCCATGCTAACATAAGCTGAGCTTTTTACTGTGAGCCACACATAGGCAGTCATTGAGTCGGGCCAACTGGATAAAGCAAAAAGACAGCAAACCTACTCACTTGCTTGTCTCCAAAATCATCTGACCATATCATAAATTCTTTGACAGAGGCCCTTCTTCAGATGCCCCTGCCATCAGAACAGGTAGCTAGCAACAGGGGGGGATGGCCTTCTCGGTGGTGGCACCCCAAAGATAGAAATCTCTCCCGAGAGATCCTCACTTAGCACCTACTGTGATGTCACTTTGGCATATAGAAAAGCTTCTCTTTCCTTCCCAGACTTTGACCTGTTTTATCTTTGCTGATCACTTTTATGTTGACTACCTCTCTGCTGCTCTTTTAACGTGGGTTTCCATGTCTTTGCTGAATGTCTTTGTTTTGTTGAATGCCACACTGAGAAATATTGAAGGACGAGGCACAAAGCCTTCAAAGACATAATAACAACCCTACTGATACTGGCTGCAATCCGTACTCTTGCATGTATTTTTTAGATTCATTTTCTCACAGGCCTGTGGCTTCCCTCCACATACATGGACACCAAGTTTTGCCTACTTAGTAATTTGCTCACATTTCATACCTGCTATTTGCTAAAGGAAAAACAAAGTGATTCCTACATCTCTGGACCACCCAGCAGTTTGTGTATCAGCTGCTGCACCAAAAGCATACTGCTAGTGAACTCAAAAAATGGTGCATGGGCTTTTATGTGCATATACCCTGAAAAAGGAGCTGAGGACCTTCTGGCTGGCTAAATTTACCACGCAAATTGCACTTTTTGCATGTTTACACACCAGCCTTACAAACCATGAATCCTAACATAGTCAGCAGAATATGCTGACTTTCTACGTTAAAGAAGAGAAAGTGCTAGAGTACCCAGAGGAGCAAAAATTGCCTGGGGTCCTAAAAACACTGGTGTTATTTCAAAGGCATCGCTGCTGGTGCACCCATACAAATACCAATTGATTGCCCTTTAAAGAACATTTTATTATCATAAATCTGAGCATTTTGGGGAGGGGAGATTTTTTAGCAAGAATTTCCATCACTTGTAAGCGCTATAGAATGTGACCTCGGGCTCTAAAAAACAGATGGCAAACAAAAATAGCAGCAACTGTTCTATTTGTTATTTAATCTTCTAGTTTTCTTTAGGAGGCTGTTGCAAAGTGGGAGCGTTTGGCGCTGGTAGCAACAGACAGGTAGCAAGAGCGCATGGAATCGCCGTTTACCTTCCTGCTGCAGCGAAATGAGTGCCGCACCCCATAGTTGCCTTTGACTGGACTTAACCATCCAGGGGTCCTTTACTTTACCTTGACAGAGCATGGCAGGTCTCAAGGAGATATTACCCTGCAACTGAACACATGCAGAGCCGGTTCGAGTGAAGAGTTGCTGTAGCAGAACATCTGCATATTAAACCAGCGCTATCATTTCACTGCTGGGTGCTGAGACTCCAACTGCCCAATCTATCCTATTTCCTCATCTCACTTACAGTACAGTAAAATTGCCAGCTGGCTGATTTAAAATTTTTATTCTTTTTTGTGTTTCAGCTGTCTCTTCTTTTTCGTAAGGGAAAAAAATCAGCCTTGATGTTAGTCACTTTTACGTTCACTTACTTCTAAACAGAAGAACAAAAGGGTTGTGCTTAGTTTTATAGCCTCAGAAAGGTAAGAACCCAGAGTTAAGAGAATGGTAGCAATTGGCTGCAGTGAGCACCTGCTGCCTTTTCCACACTCAACCCAAAACACCAAAGGTGCCTTCTCCTATTACATTTGTGGTGTGCAAATTGACTTTTTTTTCCTGTGCCACTTTGGGGAGTATGAGAAGCTCAGATCTCTTGAGAGAAGTCTGTTACACACAGCTTGTCCCCATCCCAGTTTTTGATGCATGGCTTCCTTCTTATGTAGCCCATGCCACACCGAGACTGCTCATTTTATGCAAAGAGTGTGAAAAGGAGTCGCGCTGCAGCACTCCATCTGCCATATTCCAGGAATGGGGAACCCGTGGCCCTCCAGATGTTGTCAGGGTCCAAGCCCCAGCATCCCCTATGACCAGAAATAATGGGAGTTAAGAAATGACTAGAAATGTAGTTCAGCAACAACTGGAAGCATAGCACAGGGAGGGACCACAACTGGTACATATCATGCTTTGCATGCAGAAGGTCCCAAGTTAAGGCCCTGATATTACCAGGTAAAAAGGATCCCAAGGACATGATGAGAAAGAAGCCTCTTCCCAAGACCCTTAAGAGCCTCTGACCAGGGTTTCCCAAAATTGGATCTCCAGCTGTTTTTGGACTACACTTCTGATCATCCCTGACCACTGGTCCTGTTAGCTAGAAATGATGGGAATTATCATCCAAAAACAGCTAGAGACCCAAGATTAGGAAACCCTGAAGTCTAATTCAGTACTTGGCTAGGACAAAAGAGACAAGACTAATTTCCCAGACATCTATCCTATGCAAATGTTATGCAAATGTGTGCCACAGGCCTGTGCCCAGCAATGTCCCTGAATCACAGCATTTATTAATGTGATGGCACATTACTGGTGTGGCATAGGAAAGTCTAGTGCAAGGACAGCCAATATGGTGCTCCCCCAAGATGCTGTTGACCTACAGCTCCAATCAGCCCAAGCCAGCATGGTCAATGGTCAAGGAAGATTGGAGATGTAGTCCATCAGCATCTGGCTATTCCTGCTCTTGGGGAGCCTTAGAACAGAAAGTCCATACATGGAACAGCAAACGTCCTGCTCCTTACTGAAAATAGCTCACCTATGAAAGAAACTAATATTGCTACTGTTTGCTCCTTTCATGGACAAATTAAGCATCAGCAAGCAGTAGTTCTCAATGCACGTTATCCGTTCCAGCCTGTACAAGATGCAACTTTCTCCTCTGTTCTTCACCAAGCTGCTGAATTATTAAATTCATGAGGGCTAAAGCTAAGCCAGAGCTACTGATCGGTGAAATTGGGTGCAACTGGGTGTAAGCATGCAATGTAAAGAGCTACAGCAAATGGCAACATTGCTCAAAACTGGTAGGATTCTGCTGTGAAAACATTACCCATTGACACACGCTCAGATGCATCAAGCTCAAGGGTAGAGCCTATTTTTGGAACATTGTAAAATGTGTGCAAGATATTGAGCAAAGTGATGTATGAGAGGGTTAAAAAAAACCCATTCGGAAAATCTCTGACACTCATCTTTCTTTCTTATTTTAATCACATTCTCAAAATTTCATAGAATCATAGAATTGTAAAGTTAGAAGGGACCCCAAGGGTCTTCTAGTCCCCTGTAATTTGTTGGGATTTCTTTTTGTTGGTTCTCAGACAACATTGTTAAATCATGTTGTTTTAAGCCCACCACATTATGCATTGAAAAATGTGGGCTAAAGAAATGATTAAATATGACACCCTGTAAGCAAATCAACATGAACGGTCAATAAAGACCAGTCAATTCTAACTTCTGTGTCAGATTTGTGGAAGCAAATCAAGATGAATGCTCAGTAAACAGGTCATCTGGAGGAACCCTTCATGACATCAGAGCAAGCAAGCCACTGGTGGACCATGGCAAATTGCCATGACCAGGATATGTATTGTAACAACCAATGTTTTTTTTCTTAAAAAAATGTTTAGGGGTACTCTCATTTTGACTCAAGAAAACCACCGTTTTATAGTTCAAATCAGGAAAAATAAAAAGTACAAAGAACATGCATTACCTCACGATGATGAAAAATAGCAATTTTCCTACTCATATTGAAATACTGCCCCTCAATGAGGCCAAACTTTCATCAGTAAAACACCACACATCCACATTCCACACTGCTTCACACATTAAATGCTCACTTCCGTCTGAGACTCAGGAAACACCGTGACAGGAAATGAGGCCGTCATCAGGGATAGCAGTGGAACTGACCATTCACCATGTTATTCAATGGAACTGACAATTCACCATGCTAAAGAAGAAAATATTTTTTTTTAAAAAAAAAAGTTTCTTCTCCCGTTAAATTCACAAAATGTTTAGGGGTATGTATACTCCTACGTACCCCCACTGGTAACAACAAACATTACCCACCAAGAAACAGACAGGGGGTGGGGCTATCATCTGCAAGAGAGTAAAGACTTTTTAATAATGGTGATGACAACGACAAGAACAACATGAACAACCTGAAATATCAACCTTATCCAAAATTCGATGTGGCTTTTTTTCAGGGTGAGGGGGTAATAAAGAACAGAAAAGGGATTTTGTTGTTCTGACAAAAGAGATAACGACACGCAAGTTAGATCTTCTGTTCTATAAAATAATAGTTTGTTCTGGCTTCTCTCTGTGGGATTCTGTAAGCCTTTTAAATAATGAAAAACTAACAGAAAAAAGGACCTCAAAAATAACATACTTCACAAAGAACTGTATTAACAATTCCAAATGTCTAGAAATAGACCAGCATTCATTTTCAGAGCTGCACCATTTTTGTTGTTGTTGTTGTATCACACTTAGTATTATTTACTGGGTAATCTTTTGTGTCCTGAGAACCTTTTTTTTACAAAGTTGAAGAACATTCCCTGAAGTTGTTTCATCACAAGACTGGTCAGATTGAACAATATTTTCAGCTTTGTAGGAGAGAGAGGGGGAGAGAGAGAGAGAGAGAGAGAGAGAGAGAGAGAGAGAGAGAGAGAGAGATCTTTTTGTGTGTCTTAGGAGTGGCTGATCTTTTTCTGACCAGACAGCTGCATTCAACCTTAGTCACTCCTCCGGGGGCCATGTGACAGTAACGGGTGGACAAAAGTAAGTTTGGTCATCTACACACTCATCAACACATACTCAGAGGTCACACACAGACCCCCTTCTCAGCTGATCTGAGGAGGGGGTTTATTATTCCTTCTTTGTCCCTCAGATAGCTGAGAAAGGCCCATTTGCATTCCGTTCAGGGTGCTGAGGTAGCTGGAGAACTTGAAACCTCCTTGCCTGCTCTGATGCCATGACCACCTCAATTATCTATTTCTTTTTGCCACTGCTGCCAAAATAGGTGAAGCCAGAAAAATATTCTTGGAGGCCATTTCAGGTCCCCAGGTGGGTTTCCCTGCCCTAGTCTAGGTGAAGGGCTCGCTCCTGGATAGAATAATTGATCCTTACTATAAAAGGGTACTTACTCTGAGAAGATGCCTTGCACATAGAAGAAGCTTCAGTTCGCATCTTTTGCCATATAAAATGCCTTTTGGCTGGCAAAGGCAATACAGCCTAAAAGAGACCAGAGCCACTATTGTACACACATTTCAAATCAAGTGTAGAGTATTTATTCCACCTACACCCTCAGTCATTTTATCTGTATTGCCATTCCAGAAATGTCAAGTCCTAGAGGGAAAGCACCACAACCTCTTTGTCATTTAATAGTTCTGTAGTACAGTCGTCCCTCTACGAGAGAGCAGCCAACATAATAATAACAACGAGTGAATGGCAGAGAGTTTTCTGCTTATTTTATGACATTTCTGGAGCAGACAATGAAGCAAGACCAAGACAAAATATTCATGGGGGAAACCTTATTAAAGTTGTGATGGGATAATTCCCTGCAACTCCTTTCACCATAAAAGCCAATTTAGCTTGAACAGCTAAATCAATGTTAGCCCATTAACAGCCAAAATGGCAACACATAGGGTCAAGTTACACAGCGCATGGGCTGGGAAGTTCAGAGTCCAGGTGCATCTGGGGACCACAACTCCCATCAGCCCCAGCCAGCAAGCCTGATTGTCACAGCTGCTGGGAGTTGTAGTCCAAAAATATCTGGGGGTCTGCTGCTTTCCCACTCTTGTATTAGAGCTTCCAGACTCAGAGATTGACCTGGATCATGTGAACTTTGGAGAGCAAGCCTTGATGGCTCTTGCATGCCTCTATACCATGCCATACCCTCCAAGTGTCCTGATTTTCCAGGGACAATCCAAGAATTACAGAAGCCATCCTGGTTTCTAAATTGATCCCGTAATGTCCCAGTTTTCCTTTTCCCCCCTCTCTCTCCACACATTGGAGAACAATTAAAAGTGGTGGGTGCAAAAATGAAGTCCTGTTTATAGTGAAAATAGCAGGGAGAAGAGAATGCTACATGCTATCTGTTTATATAAATGTAAGAGAGAAAGGAATCTCTGTTCTCTGACATTGTAGTCCTTAATAGGTAGCCAAAGTGGCAATGTTGATGCAAAAAAAGGGAGCTGTCAACATGCTTGTGGGAATCCCAAGGTTCATAGCAGAAGAACAAAAAAACTATTTAGGGGGGAAATGTAAGGGGCATACCCTTCCCCACCCCCCAAATAGGTCAATAAGAACTTTCCATGCTCAAATGGGTGCTGCATGTTGTCTGAGAGCAGGTCCACCCTCATCCAATAGACTTTTAAAGCAAATAACTTCCCCCAAGGGGATGCAGGTGGCGCTGTGGGTTAAACCACAGAGCCTAGGATTTGCCGATTCAGAAGGTCGGCGGTTCGAATCCCCGCGACGGGGTGAACTCCCATTGCTCAATCCCAGCTCCTGCCAACCTAGCAGTTCGAAAGTACGTCAAAGTGCAAGTAGGTAAATAGGTACCGCTCCGGTGGGAAGGTAAACGGCTTTTCCGTGTGCTGCTCGGGTTCGCCAGAAGAGGCTGTATGCTGGCTCCCTCAGCCAGTAAAGTGAGATGAGTGCCGCAACCCCAGAGTCTGTCACGACTGTACCTAATGGTCAGGGGTCCCTTTACCTTTACTAACTTCCCCCCCAAAGAATCCTGGAACCTATAGTCTGTAAGGAGTACTGTGAATTGTAACTCTGTGAAGGGGGAACTATAGTTCCCGGGATTCTTTGTGGGGAACCAAGTGCTTTAAAGATGCATTGGGTGTGCTTTAAATGTATGGTGTGGTTCTGTCCTTGAGTGCCAGGGTAAATAAAAAGAAAAATAGGAAACTGAGGTTGGGAGAGGGAATGAAACAGAGTGGACTCCTGAAGAGCAACACTCCATGCTGCAACTTTCTGATTCAGGCTCTACTATTACCATGAAAGAAGAGGGTTTGTAAAGGGTTGGCACTAGGTGCATAATCCTATCTATATCCAGCACTTGGTTCGTGGATTAGAGTTGATGTTTTCAGGTGGATTTAACACAGTACCAAATTATCCTAACAACCGCAGATGTACTAGTAGCAGGCGCGAGGAAGCCAAGAGCAGCTTCCACCAAGGCAGTGTCAAAGGGGCACAGCGGCAGATGCAGGGGTCCTCAGCGCCAGCAGCGTCTCCTCCACCTTCTGTGAACCAGAGTAACTGGGGACAGCAATTAATCTTTCTGACCTGTAAAAGCAAGTGCTCTTCGCTGCGGTAATCCAGCATCTGACAAGGCACCTCTGTCTCAGCAGCGAAATACAAATAATCATCTGTGTTTGAAGGAAACAAACAAAAGCACAAAGATTATGGAAATCAGATTCAAGTCGTTTGGAATCCAGCCATTAGGTGAAACTGGTCATGCTCCGTTGCACTCTTGCCACCATTACAGGGACTTCATAAAACACACATTAGAGTAGGTGCAGTGGATGACAGCTCTCTCTGTGTGCTTGTGTGCTTGTGTGTGCTGGTTAAGAACAATTTGTGATACTTTAACAATGCATATATCATTGCTATGGAAACGGAACAAATACCTTGGCAATCTATTTAGCACCATGGTTCATCTGGACGGGAGTTAGCAAACCAGATACATTCAGAGGTTAAGATGACACTGCTATGTCAAAAAAAAAACCAATGCCAGCAATCCTTTTCAAACTTGCATTAATTACTTGAAGAGGGGGAGAGAATGACGTCGAAGTTAAAACAAGGGTGATTTTAAGCAATGGAAAGAAAAGGCCTTGAATCTTCAGACAAGCTTTTCCTCCCCTTGCTTTGAGATACATGGCTTCCCTCCCCAACTATGTTATGCAGATTCCTGAAGCAGATGCTTCATGAGAAATTTAAGAAGCAAAGTACAAGGCAGCCAAGTCTTCCCTTGGGGAATGCAGCACGTCGCTCTTCTGGGACAAGCTGTGTGAAGCTGACTCCTTTGGCATTTAAAGGTGCCATGAGCAGAGGGAAATGGTGCCTCCATCTGATTCACAGACTCCTTTTTTGTGCCTTTAAGTATAAATCCACAACTGTCTACTGCACTCAGGTTAACCTGGGTGTTAAATTAATACATCCAAAGGTATCTGTACTCGCCATATATCACAAGAACAGGGGTTGAATTTTCTGCCTTAAAAAAGAAAAAACCTGAAGGCATCTATGCAGGAAGGTCTGTCCATTTCCTCACAGCAGCAGTGTTGGGGGGGAGGGGGTGTTTGGGAAAGGGTTATAATTCAGCAGCAGAGCACATACTCTGCATCTAAAATATCCCAGATTCAGCTCCTGGCACTTCCAGATAGGGACCAGTAGTATCCAATTTTCTATGCAGGGGAAATGTTTTATACAGAGAGAGTTCACACTTAAATCAAAGCGATGGAGCCAAAAATACCTCAATAAGAACTAAACCTTGAGAGGTAAGGTTTCTATCTACTCTTTTTTTTAGCATTCTTCATATATATATATATATATATATATATAACAATTTCAACAAAACAAATTACCAATCCAAATAATCTGTTACATTACTTTTCCCCCTTTTTATCCCCCCTTCCCCATCCCTCCCTCTCCCTCCCTCCCAAGATTTCTCTCAGCTCCCTTCTCTGATTTGTTTGCACTTGTTATTCTCTGCGTGTTAAAAATTGTACATATCATTACCTTATCTGTCATATATTCTATTAATAAATTTGTGTATGTTTATTCAAAACCTGCCAAGGAGTCCAAGTCATTTTGTTGTTTTTAAAAATAATTTGTAAAAAGTCCCCAATCTTCTTTGAAGTCATGATTGTCCTTCTCACGTAATTTGTATGTCAGTTTGGCCAGTTCCGCATAACTCATCAGTTTTTCTTGCTACTCTTCTTTCGTTGGGATTTCCTCATTCTTCTTCCATCCTTGTGCTAACAAGACACTTGCTGCTGCTGTAGCATACATAAATAAGTTCTTTGTTTTTCAAGCACAGACCCCCAAGTTCACCGCTTACCCCCTTGACTGCTGTGCTTCTCGCATCAATGCAGTCTTTTGCCAGCATTGGCTCTTCTTAAGATATCCCACCAAGAATCTGGACTCCTGTACCCAAGACTAGTGGCAGATTCAAATCATGCTCCACAATGCACGAGGTTTCCACAATCCTCTCTGGGGAAGGAAGGGGATCTCTTAGAACTAGACACCTGGTGTCCATTTCCCATATCCCTACAGCTACCACTCATCAGGTCAATGTTCAAGATGGAAAAAATAGCTTATCTGAACTCATCCTTCTGTTGTCCCTCATCTGTTCACCAGATAGTTGCCTTCTGGAACATACCACTTGTCACGGCTAAAATGGCTGCTGTTTCTTTAATGCGAATAAAGCTGGGTCAGCATGTCTCAGCGGCCTGCAGCAGGTTGTATATATAATGTGAGAAATGTTAGTTTGTGCTGAGGCTGGTGTTTTGGTTGGTTAGTTAGTTAGTGCTGGTGTGCATAGTTATTCAGTCGTGTTTTGCACAAAGACTTTTAAGAATAAAACTCTGCAAGGATATTCTAGTGGACTCTTTTATGCAGACAAGCAGTGGCGTAGCGTGGGTTGTCAGCACCTGGGGCAAGGCAAGTAATTTGCACCCCCTAACCCGTGGATTTGCGCCCCCTAACCTGTGGATTTGCGCCCCCTAACCCTAACCCCCAGATGTTGCGCCCGGTGCGGCCGGCTCCCCCTGCACCCCCCACGCTACGCCACTGCAGACAAGGGTCCAAGGACCAGGGTGAAGAGACAAAGGGAGGTCAGAACCTTTTCCTTTCTTTTTTTGCTTTTTACAAACACTGACACCACTGTCACCTATAGCATGATGGTGCACACGAGGGGCACAAATGGAAGCTGTAAACTGGGTCTATATCCCTATAGCCACCCTGAATCTAAAAATACACATATTGCTTCTATCAAGAAGTTATTACAATGGAACAATATTGGTTGATAGTTGGCCAATATAATGTTTAGCAAAAGTGGTCCAGCCTTGAGGTGTTTAAGATAATACTTCTGCACAGAATTCTGTATATATAGCGGGAGGTTGGGGGCTGATCACACTTGGATGCCTTCACTTGTAATATGCTGGCTCTGTTCTCTCTTGTTACAATCCGAGATAAGAATTCCTTTCAAATTAAAACTTCCGGCTTCAAAGACCTCAGTGGGGCTTTTAAAAAAACCCTCTATCTTTCATATTAGCACATAAACTCAGTTCTTTTGCTGCAGGTAATTATAGCTTCTGTGTCTTACTCTAAAGCCTGTTTGAAAACCTTCTCTTTTTTTGCAATATTAGCCTTGTGGAGTCCCTGCCCATTCTTCAGCCTTTGTGTGTATCCCTGTGTGACCACGGGCAATGGCTTTCAACAACTGCTTCATGCTTTCAATTTATAGCCCAACAAAAAGAGAGGGGAAGAACCTCTAATTGTAGCGTCTTACATTCTAAATCTACAAGTGTAACAATGCTAAAAATGAGTCAACTATCTTGCCTACTGCCCCCATGGATATGAGGAGGGGGTATTTGGATATTTTCATGGGGGAGAAGACAATGAAACAACACAACCAATGTTGTGTTGGCTTTTACTGTGCCAGCATTAACACAAACAATTGCTATTGGGCACACCACCCATTGTGACATTCACTGATTTCAACATCACCCTTAGTTTTTCCTACTTTGCATCCTCTTCTTTGCAGAAGCACTGCTTCCTGGCTATATTACTTTTCACCGATACACATGAGTTCGGTCTCTCCTTGTTTTGTCAAGCACTTTTGTATTTTTTTGCCTAGCAGGAATGTTAATCTACTGTTGCTACCTGAAAGTGCAACATTCATCTAAAGCTGAAAATCACAGAAGATAGAAGCAGGACTCAGATCTTGGAGACTCATCTTGTAACCCCACCTCTTTCCCAGTGGGGAACCTGGGGCAAGAAACCCTCACTCCAGTCCCCCATCCATAGAATAGGAGTGGGGGGGGGACACATTCTCCTCAGTGCTCAAGATATCTCACTTTGCCTGAAGGCAAGATGTGTGAGGTAAATCACTAAAAGCCGTAAATAACAAAACATAGTAGTAGTCGTCGTAGTAAAATAATAACAATAAAATACCACAAGAATGACTTGCCTAAATTCACACACACATCAGTTTCAGAGTTAGGGATAAAATAAGATGATCCATTCCTCAGTCCTCTGTCTACTACGTGGCCTGGCTTCCATTTTGAAAACCCAACGTTTCATGGAATTCAGTTTCCTTCACCCAGTTAGTACTTATTTCCTTTCACAATGCTTAAACCATGCATCTTGCTGCTATTACCTCTCTCTGGTGTCAGCTATCCCGGGCTTCTGGTTTTTTAAATATAATGGCTACTTTGCTCAGTTTCAGTTTCCACCTTCTTCTACTACCTGCTTTATCTTTGTGGCTATTATTCAAGGCCACAAAACATTAGGGAGATGCTGGCAGTGAATCGGAGTGCCTGAATGTTCAGCGAAGAAGGAAAATTTGTGAGGAGAGACCACTTAGGTATTGACCTTAGGTGACCTTGAGAGGCAGGATTTAGCAGCTTTATATGTATCTGGGACAGCATTATATCAGAAAATCCCTGCAGATGTCAGTCACTCACTCCAGGGTCCTTACTGGTATATTACCTGCAGTTGTCAGAAAGAGGGTCTTGCATTTATGCTTAGCTTTGCACCATGAGTCCTTTGGCTTTACGGAGTTTCATTTATTCAGGGCAGACTGGCTCTACTGCTCCATCTTTACGAAAGCTTCAGGCTGAGGCCACAAAGGCTTCCAACTGTGATGTTGTCAATTTTGTTCCTCCAACAACAATAATAAGAGCTGGGAGGAGGTGAGATGGTATTTCTAAAATCTTGGATTTCCCCCAGATTTGGTTCAGAAGTTGTTTGGAGAAAAGAAGACAGAAGAAGGAAAGTTTTGAGGGTTGTTTTGCTGGGTTGCTTTCTGTGTTTTTTAACATCCATCACCTTAACCAAGAATATCACATCCTTAAAGGCACAGAGCCTGCAAAGTTTCTCCTTCAGTACTGACAAAAACTACAGAGAAAAGTCCATTTTGTTTCAGGGTCAGATTCTGTATGAAAGTGTATTTTTTAAAAGGTTGTGGGATATCAGAAGAGTTGAACACAAAATTTTGCTCTGTGCACAAAGGAGAGTTGCTCAGTATATATTTACAGGCACACATATGCCTAAAATGATTGGAGGATAAGACTATTACACCTATATTACCTCCAGTGCCACGGGTAGATTGGGGAGGTGCAGGTTGCAGATGGGGAAGTACACATGCGCAATGCTGTAAAGGTAAAGGGGACCCCTGACCATTAGGTCCAGTCATGGTCAACTCTGGAGTTGCGGCGCTCATCTCACTTTATTGGCCAAGGGAGCTGGCATACAGCTTCCAGGTCATGTGGCCAGCATGACTAAGCCACTTCTGGCGAACCAGAGCAGCACATGGAAATGCATTTACCTTCCTGCCAGAGTGCTACCTATTTATCTACTTGCACTTTGACATGCTTTCGAACTGCTAGGTTGGCAGGAGCAGGGACCGAGCAACAGGAGCTCACCCCATTGCAGGGATTCGAACCGCCAACCTTCTGATTGGCAAGTCCTAGGCTCTGTGGTTTAACTCAGTGCCACCCCCATCCCGCGCAATGCTGTACCACCATATATTTAAAGAATCCTGTAGTTTACCTCTCACAGAACTACAGTTCCCAGCACCCTTTACAAACTGCAGTTCCTTGGATTCAGGAAGATGTTTTAAATGTGTTGTGTTGTGTAGCTGAGAGAGCTCAGCCTGTCCCATGCACCCTGCACAAAAGTAATACTGTGCAAATTGAAAATGGTTCCCCTAAATCTCCCTGAATCCAAGACTTAGGGAAAGGCTGGCTGCATGGTTACTCGGTGTTGAAAGAAATGATTTTCAACAGATGCTCAAACACATAGTTTCCCTTTGATGACCTCAGAACCAGTTCAGATTAACAGCCTGTCTATGGTACCACAATCTTCTACCCTAAGAGGCAGCATCACACGGGTGTTTCCTAGCAGCAAGAGCCTGGGAAATGCTATGGTCTCTCCCTGTATGTTTGCCAATTCCGTAGGTCAAGCTATGTTCACTTGCAGGGCATAGTGAGGGTGGGAAATCACAAAAGTAAAGAGTTATAAAAACCCATTCTTCTCACTGGTTTTTCTTTGCTGACGTCTCTGGCTGCATATTGTCCGATGAGAACATGTTGTCAGGGGAAACTATGCACGGCTAAGCACGAAGTGTCCTAGGGCCTGAACTCTATCACTGGGGGATAGCCTTATATCCGTTTCTGGAAACCACAGAAGAGGAGAGAGAGCTCTTGGCTTGAACCCTGTTTGCAGGTTTCCCATGGGCATCTGATTGGCCACTGTGAGAACAGGATAGTGGACTAAATTGGCCGCTGGCTTGATGCAGCAAGCTCTTTTTATGTTCTTATTTTCTTAAGGTCAGAAGCCTTCCCTGGCCAAATTTCCCCCATGAAATTTCCCCATTAATTTCCCACCTGAAAATATTTGAATAGGCCCTCTTCATTTTCATGGGGGCAACAGGAAAGATAGTTGACCCACGTTTAACATTGTTTACACATGTAGATTTAGACAGTAAAGGTAAAGGGTAAAGTCATGGCTGTTTAAAATGGTATCATAGTGCTTTAAATGTATAGTGTGAATGTAAGATAAATGTAAAAGGACCCCTGACTGTTAGGTCCAGTCACAAATGACTCTGGGGTTGCTGCGCTCATCTCACTTTAGTGGACAAGGGAGCCGGCGTACAGCTTCTGGGTCATGTGGCCAACATGACTAAGTCTCTTCTGGCGAACCCAAGTAGCACACAGAAATGCTGTTTACCTTCTCGCCAGAGCGGTACCTATTTATCTACTTGCACTTGACGTGCTTTCGAACTGCTAGGTTGGCAGGAGCAGGGACCAAGCAACGGGAGCTCACCTCATTGTGGGGATTTGAACCGCCGACCTTTTGATCAGCAAGTCCTAGGCTCTTTGGTTTAACCCACAGCGGCACCCACAGCTACAATTAGAGGTTCTTCCCCTCTCTTTTTGTTAGGCTATGTATTGAAAGCACGGGACAATGACAAATAGATTGAAGGGCTTAGTCTTCTTGAACCCCAGCTCAAACTATCCCTTCCTGTTTGTGGTTTTATTAAACTTGTGTCACAACATCCTGCTACATATGTTAACAAGCCGGCTGATTTCCTTATTGAAATTTATCATAGTAGTGGAAATGTTGGACAGATAAGTAGATTTTATATTTATTGTATCTTGTAACAGGATTGAATTATGTTGCTAGCAGTTCAAAGAGGGTTTTTTTTTTACTCTTTTTTGCCAGGAATTTAAGATAAGGGAACAAAAACAATAAAATAATAATTGCCCATTGTCATTCATTAGGGGCACTGAAATAAATGTAGCCATCTTAATCCAATTTTTAAGAAAGCAAGATTAAAAAGATTTCCAAGGGATTAGTAGAGAGGGGAAATTATAGGATTGTTTCATTTTCATTGTTGTGTTTCTTTGTGTTTTGTTTAAAGCACATTAAAGGGGGGAGAAAAAGAGGGAATAAGGCAGACTTTTCTAAATACATTGCAGCTTGTACAACCAGATTCTGTGAAATCTGGTTCTATGAGTAAGAATCAATGAACAAATGAATGGCAGGATATTAACACTTGCTGGGACGCTGTTTCAAGGACCACGCTACATGGCTTTGAGATGGGGCTGCTACCACTATGAAGCATGGATTTATTCCTGACTGGAGGAGGCTTTCAATTTGGAGCATCTGCTCTGTACCAAAAACTCTTGTGGGGCTTCAATAAGTCTTTAGCACCGTTGTTATCCACTTTCACGTCAGGTAACACTTTCCACTGGTTTTATTAATTGAAAGTGCTCAACCTCATTCTTTTGGGATAGAGATCCACAGCGCTCAGTGATATATTTTGGTAGCCAAAGTCTTAGGAGTACAGCTGATCTTAAGAGTACAGCTGATCCAGTACTCTTGAGGCATTAGAAGCAAACCTCAAAGACAAATGATGCATTATACAGAGTGGCCTTGGCAAAATGGCGGCAGAAGGGGAAACTGGAAGGGGATCGATAATTTCCTGTAACCAAATATATACAGTGGTACCTCGGGTTACAGACGCTTCAGGTTACAGACGCTTCGGTTTACAGACTCCGCTAACCCAGAAATAGTACCTTGGGTTAAGAACTTTGCTTCAGGATGAGAACAGAAATTGCATGGCGGCGGCAACAGGAGGCCCCATTAGCTAAAGTGGTGCCTCAGGTTAAGAACAGTTTCAGGTTAAGAACGGACCTCTGGAATGAATTATGTTCTTAACCCGAGGTACCACTGTATCTCAAGACAATGCACAAAATATGATTAAAAGTTTTCAAAATATGGATTTATATATTTATATATAAGTGGACACCCATGGCAGAGTTTCTTTTATTCTTAAATAACAATAACCCCATCTACTCCTGCTTGATACATTGCTGGAGAAGATTTTGTCAGGTAGCTTGAGCCTTTTGTCAGGTAGCTTAAGCCTTAATAAAACAATTATTTCCTCCCATAGGAGCCAACTCCAGGGGGCTGTGGGTACTTGGGCACCCACAATAATATAATTGTGGGGGCTGGGCACCCACAAAGTCAGTGAGCAAAGCTAGCGGGCGGCATTGCCTCTGAGAGAGAGGCAGACAGCCAGCCTCTGTGATGCTGCCTCCGAGAGAGGAGCACTTCCAGACGGGGAATGGAAGCAGAGGCAGAAAAGGGTGCCTTGCTGGCTGCAGAGATGAGGAAGAAGAACCACCAGCATTGCCATGTGGATGTGGAACATCACCCGCACACGCCTGCACATAATGCGTGTGACATGCAGACGTGTGCCATCGCACGTTCATGTTATTGTGGTGGGCACCCACAATCCTGAGGGCAAGATGCCACCCCTGTTTCCTTCCTTTCATGGTATGCTGAAATCAGCTGTCTGAAGTGGCCATTTCACTCACATGATCTTGCTCAAGGAGAAAACATGCTGGCTTTAAGGGCAATTTCATTTCGTACCATTAGGACTCCGATTCTCCATATGCTTTGTTAAGCCGCAGTTAGCTTGTAACTTCAGATGGGATTGTGACCTCAGACCTAGATGGATGGATGTTACTTTTCTAGAGGTTAGGTTAAAAGTTCACCATTGTTCCACAATGTTGCAGAAAGTCCCTATGAATAGCTCACAGGAAGCTGACAATGAAACAATTAAATAACATTGATTCATAGCCTCTATTAAAATTAAATTACCTGATGGCAAAAAAATAAAAAATCTGCGTGGGCTCAAAGGCAGTTATCTTGTTTTAATAAGTAGGTCAAGGAAAGAAAGTTAAGGTGGAAAAGTTACAACAGGGAACAAGATAAATGGTTTTTTAAAAATACATTAAAAGGCTTTAGGACTTCACAGCCACTGCGATATCTTTCTGATTAAAACATGTTTTTTCATCTTACTCTTCCAGATTTTAGTTTAGTCAATATAATATGTCAAGAGCAATTATGCATCATGCTAGCACACCACTTCAATGCAAATCTTGATGCAATGGATCACATTCAGCTAAAAGGCACATAAATAGGATAGATCAATTTCCAATTAGAGGAACTTACAAATGGTACAAGGCGGTAAAGGGATGTGGGGCCTGTGTCTTCTCATAGATATCTCGTATCATGAGTCAATCGCTCACTTCAGACCCAGGTCTCGCATTATTATCTCTTGGGACTGACTCCAGTCCTGACTCTCACTCATACAGAGCTGAACAGAGTAGAAGGCAGTTTGATTGCTGCTCAAGATGGGTCACCAGTTTTCAGTTTAGATGAACAGGTTTAGCAGTCTTTCACATTGTTTGGAAGGGTTAAACAGACAGGGCAGTAGAAGAACCACTCCACACCACAGGAAGCAAAACCTCTCGCACAAGATTTCCAACTCTCTTAAAAACAAAAAACAGCAGCAATTGCCTCTTTCTAACATGAGGCTGTGATCCTAAAGCCCAGCTCCCACTGACGGCTGTGGTGGATAATCTGATCTGCTTTAAAAAAGGCTCAAAACCAAAGTTAGGAGTAGATTAAAATTCCTCCCTGACTGCTCAACAGACGAATTTGCTGGTTTTATTTTGCCTGCATGAGAATGGTTAAGTTCTGTCAACCACGAGCCATCAATCCTACTAGAAGAACATGTTCATGTACTAAAATGGGTAAGTGAAGCAGTTGCTAAGGGGGTTGTGCTTGGCTTCATCTTAACATGAATCATTCCGGCACTTGAAGGAAATGTGAGATGTTTTTCTTTGGGAGAAAGCCTTCGATTGCTTGCCGGAGTGAAGAACACTCGCTTTTGAATTAATTAATCTTTTTTTTTCCAGTCACAGAGAGCGTTCAATGGACTCATTATTTTCTTTTAAAACGGCTCTAATTTTGGGGCGAGTCATAATATGTGCCGTCCTTAGCAAGTGGGGTGGGGGTGAACGACGCTTAGCAAGCCGACTCTTCAGGACTGCTCCAGATGATTATGCAGAGCGAGATATTTCATACTTTACCCAAGGCTTGCTTATATGAGCAGCTCTCCCGAAATAGCCACTTCTTAAATCACCGCTGCCTCTGATTTGTGTATAACGCTCAAGGAATAATGTGAAAGACATGCAAGGTGAAAGGGAGTGGGGGGGGGAGCCCTCAGTCAGGTCTGCATAATGTAACCTGCATAGCAGCCAAGGAGGAATCCGAAAAGCCCCCCTGACCACTTACATCTGCAAAAACAGGCCAGTTGTCAAGCAAGTGGTGGACTCAATTCCATGGCTGACAAGTTGCATTCAATATGGTGTGTAGACCTGCCCAGGAAAACACAGAAGGTCTTGACTCTTATTTCATCTCAGGCTACACCAGGGATGGGGAAAACCTTCTCAACGCACGGGCAATCTTCCTTTGTGAGGAATCTATCAGAAGCCACATGCAAACAGTGGATGGGGCCCAGGGCCGGCCCACTCAAGAGACATTGTGATGCCACTGCCTCAGGCGTCAGGCTCTGGACAGCTGGGAGGAGTGGCTGATCGTTACTCTGAGGAGTGAACTGCACTTGTTGACTGCCTTCTCTGCTGCTTCCTCAAGCCGAGGAGGAAAGGTGGCAGTGGCAGGAGGAGCTAGAGACGAGGAAGAGGTGGCAGCAGGTAGGGCTATGGTGAAGGAGAAGACATGGCAGCATTTTCATTTTTGCCTCAAGCAGCAAAACATCCTGGGCCAGCACTGACAGGGCCAGAGGCCAAAGTGAGCAGAGCAAGGCCTGTCGCTCTGACCTTTGTAGACTCTGCTACTTGTTACCAGATGAAGAAAAGATCGTATGTTTCCAGACAATCCCTCCATTCACTATCCAGGCAAGCAAGAGACATGATTACAGATCCAGGAGATGTTCAGCACAGGAGGAGAATGTGGGTCAGGGCCCATGAAGGAGATGGCCTGAGGAGGAGGCCTGGGAAGAAAGTCCCAAGGGCCAGATGCGGAGAGGCATGGGCTACATCATGCACCATTTTGTGGCTCTCACTGACATGATGCAACTGATGTAACATGACAATACCATGTACATAAACTTGCAGTGACACTGACAGCACAGCAACCTAAGAGTGCCACAAGTTATGGAAGAATGGTGAAGTTGCAGAATTATCTTATCAGGGAAGGGGGGTGACTGAACTTAAGAACCAACATGTGGTCATAAAGGAAACAGTTTTAGGCCATTGAGGATAAATAATAATAATAATAATAATAATAATAATAATAATAATAATAATTTATTATTATTATTTATACTCCGCCCATCTGCCTGGGTTTCCCCAACCACTCTGGGCAGCTTCCAACAATTAAAATACAATAGTCTGTTAAACATTAAAAGCTTCGCTAAACAGGGCTGCCTTCAGATGTCTTCTAAAAGTCTGGTAGTTGGTTTTCTCTTTGGCATATGGTGGGAGGGCGTTCCACAGGGCAGGTGCCACTACCGAGAAGGCCCTCTGCCTGGTTCCCTGTAACTTGGCTTCTCGCAGCGAGGGAACCTGTGGAAGGCCCTCAGCGCTGGACCTCAGTATTCTCCTCAGGAGAGTGGGGCTGCACTTGAAAGACCTGCCCTAGCCATTGGCTCCCCATGGTTCCTGCCTCTTCATCATCAACCTAGGGCTCTGAATTATGTCAGGAGCCTGGAGATACCCGGAAGGCTGCCTCTTTCAGACTTTCCTGGCCAAAACATGTGTGCTGGGGGTGGACAGCAAGGGGGCAGGGGCAGCAGGCATGGCTCCATAGTACCCCCTCCTGCCACTGTAATCTCATGAAAGGGTGAGTGTCCAAATAGGTCACACCATACATTAAAAGTACTCTTATATCATTTTAACAGGCATGGCTTCCCCCTGAGAATGCTGGAAATTAACTTGCAACTCTGTGACGGATCTCCTAGGAAATCTCAGAACCTGTAACAAACTAGTACAGCTCCCAGGATCCTCTGGGGGAAACCAATATTGTGGGATAAGTGGTAAAGGGGTGCTTTAAATGCACAGTGTAGATGTGACCCAAATAAGGACTAAAAACTTAGAGTAGCAGGCACAGCGCAGTGAACTTGTAAAGGCCAGTCTGCATGCTATATGGAGTTCTGGGGGGTGGGCTAGGATGGTTTTTCTTCCATCCCAAAAGAAGCGGGTTGCATATCTCAGGGCTATAATGTGTGATGAGGGGAAATTAACATTTGTCTCGGGGCAATTCCCCAACTTACCCTACCTTACTTGAAGATGTCATTTGCTCCACTAAGAAACAATAGGCTCAGGACCTCCTGGTCAATAGCCTCAACTTCATAAGAATTCATAAGAAGGCAGAGACCCAGGAAACCCTCAAATTCTGAGCTTGCATATTTTTTTTTTTCCCAGAAGAAGGCTAGCCTCATGCAGAATAAGCTGATTGCCATTTGCCTGATCAAGAGACCACCAGTCATAAGCAATTCCATGCTATCTGGATTTGAGTTCCATTTACCGTATTCACCCTAATCCAGCACATTGGTAACCTCTACAAGCAATTATTCAGCAATGGAGACTGCCACCGTATTCACAGGAATACAGGAAAAATAGATTTGGCTGTTCATACACAAAGCTTCCTCCTAGTTTAATAGAACCTTACCAGCTTAAAATGCAGCCAATTAAATTTGGAAGAAGCATGGAAAATGGTGGCAGAATACTGCTGTCTGGCAAGAGAAGGATGCCATGATCAATGGTACTGGCTACCCGAGTGGTTGAGGAGAATCAGCAGGGTCACACATGTTCTTGTCACTCTGCCAGAGAAGGTTTTCAATCAGGACAGCTAAGTCTCTCTCCCTCCTGAGTCTAGCCAGAACTCTGATTAAAAGAGATCAAGATATATTTAATTTCATCCAGGAGCAAGATGTTGGTCCACTTGATCATCCTGGCTAGGAAGGAAAAGTTAGGCAAGTCCTATAATTATAATTACTCAAGTCATGAGGATCTTGAAAGGGCTACTTCAATAAGGGCCTGATTTTAGCATCTTCAAGCCTGCTAGAGTACAACTCTTTCTTAAATGGAACATTCATTATTCTCAATGGTTTCTGCATTCCGTCCTCCCCAGGATGCATCACTTAGCTTAAACTGCCAGCCATTTAAGAACAGCAGTACTACCACTATGAACCACTGTGTCCCATTGAAAGGGAAACTGTAAACATGTCAAATGTGCTTATGAGATTGAAACAGCTTCATCTCCAAGCCAAAACTAGAGCAGAACAAATATTTGCCCAAATGCAAAGTGAATATTTATGACAAGCTTCCCCACTGAGAAGTAATTAGAATCTTGATTCTATCACAAAGTTTGCATCAGCTTGCCTCAGCACTTCCCGCTTTGTGATGGGAAAGTTGCCTCGCCAAGCCGCGGAACGAACAGGGAAACATTCTCAAGACCCCTTAACAGCAAGACTTGACTACTGCAATGCACTTTATGTGGGGCTGCCCTTGTATCTGGTCTGGAAGATGCAGCTAGTGCTCAACACAGCAGCCAGACTGTTCACAAGAGCAAGTTACAGTGGTACCTCAGGTTAAGGTCCGTTCTTAACCTGAAACTGTTCTTAACCTGAAGCACCACTTTAGCTAATGGGGCCTCCGTGCCGCCGGAGCCCGATTTCTGTTCTTATCCTGAAGCAAAGTTCTTAACCTGAAGCACTATTTTTGGGTTAGCGGTGTGTACCCTGAAACATATGTAACTTGAAGCATATGTAACCCGAGGTACCACTGTACTGGCAACACAAGTAACCACTCTGTGGAGAACTGCACTGGTTTCCAGTTTGCATACCAAGTCTTCCCTGAACAGTGATCTGCTTCTCCCCCTAGTGGTCCTTATAAGCTTCTTCTGTAGGGAGTTCTGTGATTTCAGCAAAAGCTAGGAAGAAACTCTACTCCTCTGTAAAGCTTCCAACCTGACTCACCCCCCTTTGCTCCCCAGGTTAGGCATCATTATAGTGAGAATGTAGTTTAGGCTGATCCCTCACTACAAAGATTTATTCTAAATATCCAAAATATGATATTACTACTCCCTAAGCAAATCCCCATGGTTCTGTATTCTCTCTCCCTATGCAATCAGAGCCCCACTGGGGCTGGATCTCATGCAGAGCTTCAACTCAGCAGCTGCCACCTAAGTCTGCTTCCTTCTTGAAAATGGAGCATAGTTAAATTACAGAATTTGCTCCCACAGGAGGCAGGGACCGCCACCAACATGGAAGGCTTTAAAAGAGGATTAAGCAAATTCATAGAGGACAAAGACATCAATGGCTACTAGCCACAATGGCTATTTTCTCCACCATCAGAGGTCCTATGCCTCTGAATACCAGTTGCTAGAGATGACAGAAAATGAAAGACAGAGGAAAGCAAATGGACTTGTTAAAACCTTTAATAAAGGGAAAGGGAAAGGGACCCCTGACCATTAAGTCCAGACGCGGACGACTCTAGGGTTGCTTTATTGGCCGAGGGAGCCGGAGTACAGCTTCCGGGTCATGTGGCCAGCATGACTAAGCTGCTTCTGGCGAACCAGAGCAGTGCACGGAAACGCCGTTTACCTTCCCGCCAGAGCAGTACCTATTTATCTGCTTGCACTTTGACATGCTTTTGAACTGTTAGGTTGGCAGGAGCAGGGACCGAGCAACGGGAGCTCACCCTGTCGTGGGGATTCGAACCACCAACCTTCTGATTGGCAAGCCCTAGGCTCTGTGGTTTAACCCACAGCGCCACCCACGTCCCTCCAAAAACCTTTAATAGCTTATAGCAAATTACATTTGCACAGCAAATTACATTGGGGTAGAGAGAGGATGTGTGCTGTAGGGTTGAAAACAACAAATCCCTGCATTATGCAGAGATGCCTTTTCACTTTCCCAGTCTCTAGAACAGGCATGGCCAAACTTGGCCCTTCAGCTGTTTGGGGACTATAAGTCCCATCATCCCTGACCACTGGAACTGTTAGCTAGGGATGGTGGGAATTGTAGTCCCAAAACAGCTGGAGGGCCAAGTTTGGCCATGCCTGCTCTAGAAACACCTGAACTATAGAGCAAGGAAACAGCTGACGCACTTTGAAACACTATGTGAACCAAAATACAGCTGTCCTTCAAAATTCACACTTCTCCAATGCAGTTCTCCAGGCAAGAAATGTGTATGAGAAAGTCTATTCTAGGGTAGGTTTTGAAATTAAATGCATATATAACTGAAAGTAACAAACAGAAAAAGCAAAAAATGGGGGAATTGCTTTGCAAAAATTATGCATATTAGGAGACATTCCGTAGTTGTTTTAATTCACAAACCAATATAGAAATCTGCAGAATTAAACTTAAGAGTGGGAAAATGTGAAACTTAAACCAAAACTGGCAGATTTGCCCATCCCCACTTGCAAAACATCTCCTTCATTACTCAGAATCCAAACAAAAAATATTTCCTGTCTATTCCATGGTGTTTTAAAAGCGTACTAAGCTGAGATCACCTGGGAAATATGGGAATCCTAAATGTCAGCAACAATTTATTTACCACTTCCTTCCCCCACATATGAATTCCTATGGTGTAATAAAGGGCATTTTATTGATTCATTTGATTGACAGCCGTTCCAGTTTAAACTCAATAAAGTGGGAAAGAAATGTGGATCAAACATGATTTAGATATATTACCCCCCTCCCCTTAGAATACCTCCAGCTATTTTTAGTTTTGCTATACACAGCTGCCAAACTACATGTTTCCGCAGATGATCACTGATAACATCTTGTTTCATCGCATCAGGAAGACCAGATTAATTTATCTCTCAGGTAATTATTGCTCACATGTTTGGTGTGGCAGAAGGGAGCTAGATTTGAGGGTTTTTAGTAGCACCTAGACAGTGGGTATGCTAACTATTAAGAGTGTATTTCATGCAGTTCATGCATAAAAAGTTCCTCCATTCAGCAACCAGAGCTCATGAACACCCAAAGGGTTGAGAAGAGAGCTTGAATATCCCATATGTTGGAGAAAATGGCAATCAATATTGAATGCTGTACAGTTTTGCTCCCTGGACCTCAGGTGGCATTTTTTCCAAGGGAATGTTGTTTGGGAAGTATATTGTCACCTCTGTCCCAAGCATCTTAGGTCTACAGATGTGTGTTAGTGATGTGGTGAGACAGGAGCAGCACTGAAACATATGATCAAACCTTGCCCCATAGTGGCCCTGTTTTGGGTAGAAGTCCATATGCATATTAACTTGGTCCTAGGATATCTCTAAAATACTCAGATGTTCATGTTGTTTTCATCATATCTTGATGCCCTGGAATTTGATGGGGGGGCACTGCATGCTTTATTGGTGGCCAAGAGATTGGTCTCACATTGCTGGAAAGATCTAACAGTTCACCGTATTGTTCACCAGTCAGAGAACCTTTATTCCCTTGTGGTATATGAAAGAGCAGCTTTTGCTCAGCTGTGTAAAGAGACTTAATACTCCAATATCTGGAAATCCTGCTCACAGCTGTTTGTGCCATGTGGACTTTTGCTGGATCCTATCTCCGACTCTTCCCTTCCCTTTCTGGCCCCTTCTCTCCCAGTACCACTTTTTAAATTAACTTACAGATATATTTATATTTATAGGCTTTGATTACAGGTGTCTGATTTTCCTAATGGTGCTGTGAATTGGCATGCTTTACCCAGTATGTTTTCCCTCCTTTTTATTGTTTTCTCTTTGTGCTGTTAGTGTGGTGGTGGGGGGGGACCCTAATAAACAACGAATAAAAAGTAAAGGACAACCACACAAAATCCACTACCCATACAAAAAAAGTAAAAGAAAAACATTTGTGAAGGATAATATGCTTCTTATATATGAGCAGTAAGCATTACCAAAGGTACATGGAACAGAAGAAATAACTGAGACACTACTGACATCTGGTGTTGAAAAAGTCTGCACATATATAATTAATCAAGATCTTTTTAAAAAATCAAAGCAAAAACCACTGCATTTGCCAAAGGAGGAAGCTACAATTGTATATTTAAATAGTATAAATATACTGCTATATTTATGGTAGTATATTAAATATAATATAAAATGGATGGCTTATTCCTACATTCTCCCCATTCTTTGGTTTTAGACCACTGTCATGTCTTAAAATGTTTACTAGCAGTCCAATGAAAATAAATGCCAAGTAAAGCTTTGAATTTGCTCAAACGTAACATTTAAACTGTAATAAATATGTTTTATTGATTTCCACACAGACTAAAATACTTCAGATCTAATACTTTGGGGCTATTAGAAAAGCTCTCGAGATTCAGATCCAAATCCATTTACAGCAACCAAAAGAAGATTCTCAGGAATGTACTGCCCAGAAGAGGACAGAGAATTCAGCTGAAGTTCAGAATAGAGCAGAATAGACTGGTACTTCTCATGACTTGGAAGCAAAAGTTGAACATAAGTTATAAGCAGCAAGCAGTTCTTTCCATTCCATAGCTGCATTGTTCTCTGAACTCCACTGCAAATGCCCAACTTAGGCCACCTTCACACCAGCAACAGATTTAGGTTGGTGTGGATGGTTCCACCACACAAGGTGCTGAGCTGAGGGTGTGCAAAACTGAGAAGATCCATAATTGAGAAGATCCATTCAGGTGTGCCCAATTTTGACCTCACACAGGGCACCATATTACAAAAGATTATCAAAGTCTGCTTCTGTTCATATCACACCAGACATTTAAAGTACCCTCATGCCACTTGAAACTCTGGGAATTGTAGGTCTGTGAGGAGAATAATAACCTTCAGCACAGTTCCCAGAATTATTGGTGGAAAGTCATGGCTGTTTAAAATGGTTTCATAGTGCTTTAAATGTAGAGTGTGAATGTAGCCTATGTCTTGATGCCACCGAAAATGGGGGTTGGGTGAGGTACCATGTGAAAGCCTTTGAGGCACACTTCAATCAATTGAGCAGAAGAACCCACAGAATAAATTAGAATCGAAAGGGCATGAGCAGCAAGATACAACAGGAACTGCCGTTCATATTAAGGGGAGAAATCACATCCTACTGATAAGCTAGCACCTTCAAGTTCTCTTTCAATGTATCCCAGCAGAATGTAAACATCTATCTAATGTAGCGATGATAATATGCACAGATATCTGTTAAGAAACCATGCCACCCACCAAAATCCTTGAAGCCATAGGCCATGCTGCTTGTTAGATTAGATAGCTGTGAATGTGTGAAGCTGATTGGTTATTGTTGGATATGTTGTCAAAATGCTAGCAGGGTAGCGTTCCTTTTCCCGTGTCACCAGATTGTCTGTGTAGATATACAACATAAGATCATCTACCGTCTCACACCCACCCACACAAATACACTTCCCTCTTTCTCAACATGCTAGCATCTTTTCAGAGTGCTTTCAAACAGTCGGAGTCTGCTGTTCCACAATGAAATTAAACAGCTACACACAAGGAGTCAAGCTCTGTAGTCTTCATGTTCATAGCAAGGTATGTGATCAGTGCTATTTTTCTAGAAAAAAAGGTGCAGGAACTCACCATGAACACTTCCCTCATTCTTTTAGATTGGCAATGGTGCCCACCTGAGAGGTGCCAGAAATGAGTCCCAGCGAGTTCTAGCTGAAAAAAGCCCTGTATGTGATTTTAAAAAAACAGAAATATGAGTGCCCAAATATGAATAACAAAAAGACAAAAACTTCATTGTTGCTAATACAGTTGCCACAGCTTGGATAACGTGCATTTTGTATTCTATACAGTGGTACCTCGGGATGCGAACGGGATCCGTTCCGGAGCCCCGTTCACATCCCAAATGGAACGCAAGATGTGATGACGCATCTGCATGTGCGCAGGTCACGTTTTGCCACTACCGCGCATGCACGTGATGTCATTTTGAGCGCATGCACGAGCAGCGAAACCCAGAAGTAACGTGCTCTGTTACTTCTGGGTTGCCACAGAGCGCAACTCAAATGCGCTCAACCCGAAGCGCATTCAACTCAAGGTATGACTGTACATACTTTCATATTTTTGCATGCTTATGTTTCAATAATCACTTCCATTTTATTCTTACTTGGGTTCCTGCAACAGTGTCTGTGAGCAAGCCAACTCATTCATTCTTCTAGTCAGAATCTGTATCCAAAAGATCCAGATCTTCCCATGCTGAAATTTTACTTTCAGGCTTCATATACGCAACCATATTTTTCATGAAATGAGTTCCCCAGCACCTGAACATGATTCTGGTGCCCCCACCCACCCACTGCTGCCACCACCGCCACAGTTTTGTGCATGTCCTTTTCCAAACATTTATCCAATAGCTCAATCCAATGTACATTGCATAAAAGCATTTCTGCCCCTTCTCTAGCATATACAGGAGTGTGGAAATGTCACTTGAAATGTTGTAGGGATGGGGAACTTGGTTTGTATATGTGTTGTTGTTGTTGTTGTTGTTGTTGTTGTTGTTGTTGTTGTTGTTTTAAGGATTCAGAGAGCATTGAGAGAAGAGTTCCATATATCTTTTCACAACTAAGGAGGTATGGTTTAATTGCGTGTGCACTCATAAGAGCAGGCATAGGACTTACGCTCTGCTAAGTACTGCGTATTAATAAAATTGCAATGTTTAAGGGACCACTGTTTCTTTCCAAAGGGAGGAGGCTAGGGAAAGAAACAAAAGAAATGGAGGGCACACAACTTTTCTCTCATCAAAGAAGCAACTGTGACAGCAGAGACTCCTTCTGGAACAAAATAAGACCCTTTTCAATTTTGTTTGGTGCTATGTGCAAAAAAGTGTCACCGCATGCTTGCAAGGACTGCAATAATAATATTATAATAATAATTTATCATTTATACCCCACCCATCTGGCTGAGTTTCCCCAGCCACTCTGGGCGGCTCCCAATCGAGTGTTATCAAGGATTGCAGGGGTTGGTGGGACCAAAACTTGGCCATTCCCCCATGCAATTTTAGCAGCTTCATCAGGTCTAGTGGGCACAAGCGGTGACACTACACCAGACATAGGCAAACTCGGCCCTCCAGATGTTTTGGGATCACCCATGATCCCTAGCTAGCAGGACCAGTGGTCAGGGTTGATGGGAATTGTAGTCCCAAAACATCTGGAGGGCCGAGTTTGCCTATGCCTGCACTAGACACTTGTTCCTGTTTGCAAAATACTGGTGACTCCTGGTTTGAAGGAACCGGGGGGGGGGGGGGACATACATTGCTCTCCGTCTCTCTCTCACACTGATGCATATAGGCTTCACACAACATCATACTACATAAAGTCTTAGTCTAAGCATCTTGGCAGGCCAAAGAAAATATCACACACACATCAACGTATCTGATTTGACCGGGACATCCTGGAATTACAGAAGCTATCCCGACTTCTGATTGGATGTCCCGTTTTCAGTGCCGAGCTCTCACGCAAATCAGTTCACTCACACGAGAGCTCGGCCTCAAAAGACATGTGTGCACATATGAAAGAAGGCACCCGAGCCAAAGCCTGGGAAGGAGAGGAGGGGGAGATGCGGGTGGTATAAGCCAAACCCAGAGGCCATTCTTCCTCCACCCCAATGCCTCCCCTGCCAGAGGAGGAGGAGAAGCTGGCAAGGGTGACAACGGTGAAAAGGAGGAGGAGCTGGAGGTGCCAGTGTGATGCTCACTGAGGGAACTGCTGCCAGTAATGGAGACAGGAGGCGGGGGCGAGGAAGCCCCAGCTGGCTTGCATGGGTCCACAACACTGAAAGACACACATCCCAATTTTAATCAGTAGATTGTTAGAGAGTATGATATCACACGCACAAGCCCGGCAGTGTGAACAACCAAGGAGGTAGCTATGCAGCAGTCTGCCAGCGCTGTTACAGATAGAGATCTAAGAATTGTAAAATCCCTTCAGCAATGCAGCTAACCTGCTATCCTTCAGCACCACAAATATGGATGGGCCTGTGTCGAACAGGACAGGCAGTGGACATGGAGATAAGAGAGACCTGGAATTCCTTTATGGATTGCATGGGCAGAGTGGTGGGTGGCCATTTCTTTAAATAATCTATCTGCTGCTTAGCAACTGAGCGAAGTGTTACTTGGCCACTGGGTTTATTTATTTGTTAAGTTACTGGGTCTCATTCAAGCAGACGCAAAGCCACTGGGAAATGGGGAAAGCAAAATGTAACATTTCCCCCCCCCCCCAAGGCTTCTTATTAAATTGAACAACTACAACCACAAGAAGGGAAAGGAAAGGAAAAGGAAACCCACGTGCAATGCAGATTCACAATGTGTTTTTATATATCACATCTATTACAGAAAGCTTCCAGGAAATTCAAGTAGCCTCTCTCATGCATGACCCAAGATTCATTCGGTTTGTAAGAAAGGCAAATGGAGCTTGGAAGGCTGATTTTATTAGCAGCTGGGGGGATGGGGATCACAGGAAATGAAAGAGTTAAAAGCCAACCTCCTCAGAGAAGTCTTCCACTACAGATGCAATTAAAAGAGACCCAAGCAATTCACCATTCCTGATATAGATGGCCTTTATCTGTAATCTTACACCTGTAATAATGCAATTTGGGCATGGATTGTAGGCAGGTGGGTGGGGAATGTCAGTATTACTTTACATTATAAATTAATAGCAATAGAAACAGTCTTGTTTTTAAATCAATTCCATTCTAGAATGACCTCACCTGAAACAGTCCCAAAGCACACACTAAAAAAAAGCATTTTAGCATTTACACCCAGGTTTTGCATCAGCAAGAACAGCAATGTATGCGGAGGCATAGCTTGGGAGTTGAACTGCATTTTGTAGAGAAGAGCTTCTCCTCTGGAAGCAGGGTGGGGTAGAAGAGGGAAGGGAATCTAATAACCTATTTCATATTATTCTTTGTTCAAGGCATTACCTCCTTAAAAGCTTATTTCAGCTGCAGGCAAAAGAAAGCAGAGCTGCATTAGGGTGCTGCGTCTTACTTAAAGACCTTAATAGGCTTCACTTTCAGCTGAATCTCTATTCCTGGGGCTAAGTAGAAAACCTTAATACAAAACAATAAGCCAAGCAGTAAATACCTCTGTCAAGATTTTCCCCACGCTGATGAATAGCTCATAGGGAGCCATGATGACCAACATTTTTATCATGGCGTTCCCTGAGGAGAAATCCTTTCGTGGCTCTTGTTGTCCTGAATATTTTTGTCTGATAGTAGTGCGGCTACATCTGAGCATGAGTGCCTGACCAAGACTGAGGCAAAGGACAAGATGGTGGCCATTTGATGTATGGGGGGAGGGGCTTTTCTGGGACATTTTGCCAATTTGAAGAAAGTGTGCCCAGACGCCATTTGAAAGCCCGTTTCCTGGCTGTGTATATGGCAGCCCTTACATATGGGAATGGCAGCTACATCTTAATTCAAGACTTGTGAGAGGAAAACATCCTCTGCCACACCTCAGGGTGTCCCACCCTCCTTTGCCATTGTCCTGATCCAGCTTAGCCCCCATAAAGGATCAAAGATATATATTATATATGTACTTACAAGCATTTCTAAGCTGCTTAATATTTTTGTTTAAAAATCCCTCAGCAGCCTATTAAAAACATAAGACAACAGCATTATAAAAACAAGAACAGATTTTTTTACAAAAATGAAGAATTCAGAAATAGCAAAGTCCAATCTTACGGGTCAGGAAAAGCCCAGGCTAAAAGCTAATGTTCTCACAAGATGTCTGAAGCAACTAATAAATGACACTTCTCTTATGGCAGGGGAAAGGGGCAATGGCAGAAAATGTATATTCTGTAGGGTGAAGTGTAGTTGCGGGGGGAAAAGATTCCGCATACATAGATTAAATGCCTAAATCAAAACCAACAATCTTATCATCAAGAGTCCAAAGTCCGGGGGGAGGGGGCTATATCAAGGAAATGAAAAACAAATAACTCAAAAACAGGGGATGAATTTTCAACTCATCTGATACTTAAATTCTTGCACAGAAAAGCTAACTGCAACTATGCCACAATCTTGTCTTCTGTTTTCAAGATATAGGAAGCTTCCCAAAATAGACCACCGTTCTCATGGAGATTCATGTCTTCACAACTGCACCAGCCTCCTCAACAAAAATGGCTGTACTCTGTGGAAAAACTGCTTCTGACACAAGCCCCTCTCCTTCTGTGTTGCGACTTCTCTTTCATACCTTAAGCCCCATTGTTACCAAACACGTGTGAGAAGCCCATGCACACCAACTCGGCAACTTCATTTTTCTCACAGAGAGTGGTCAGCTGCATGTCAAAGAATATTAGTAGCTGTTCAGTCTGTTACCAGGCCAAATTCAATGTGTTGCTATTGGGATATAAAGCCTTTAAAAGCCTGGGACCAGCTTACTTGAGGGATCATCTTAGCCCATATATGCCCATTCGACCGCTTCTTTCTCACAAGGAATTCATCCTTCGGTGTGGCAGCACTCCAACTTGGGAACTCCCTGCCCATTGAGATTCAGCAGACGCCTTCCCTCAGGGCCGGCAGCTGCCTCAGGCAGCAGAATCCAAGGGTCACCACCACCAGAGAAGTGAGGAGGAGAAGCAGCAGGTTCCAGGTTCCAGCGAGAGCCCAGCAAAATCTTGCCAGAAACCCAGAAGCTGCAACTGTGCAACCCCAGTAAGCAAGGCTTCAGTGGGGGGTGACAAGTGGTGGATGACAGCATCTTCCCATTTCTCCTCAGGCATTGAGGCCACTCCTACCTTCACTGCATTGATTTCAATAGCCACTAAAAAGCTTGACACACATTTTAATATGCAATTATATTTTAATATCAGATTTTATCAGCAATTTTAATGTGTATATTTTAGGTAAACCGCTTAGAGGTTTTGCTGATGAAGTGATACACAGCATAATTTTTGTCATATAAATAAAGGTTCTCTCTCCTGGAGATGTGATGTAGAAACGGTGCCTTTGGGCAGCTGGCTAGAGTGTTTAAGCTGTGCCTTCACCTGTGCTTAACATGTATATTTGCAGATAAAATACAGCCGTACCTTGGTTTTCTAACAGCTAAGTTCTCGAACATTTTGGCTCCCGAATGCGGCAAACCTGGAAGTGAGTGTTCCAGTTTATGAACTATTTTTGGAAGCCAAACATCCGGTGGGGCTTCTACAGCTTCCAATTGGCTGCAGGAGCTTCCTGCAGCCAATCAGAAGCTGTGCTTTGGTTTCCGAACGTTTTGGAAATTCGAACGCACTTCCGGAAAGGATTCCGTTTGACTTCCAAGGTACGACTGTACTACAAAACGCCAAGCAGCCTCCTTCCAAATTAAACAAAGGCCAGATTAACACACTGACAACACCACTGAAACAACTTGCCACTTTAATACGTGGCGTGAGCAACATTAGCACAATTCATTGCATGCACTTAAAAACAGTTTGAGAACAGGAAAACTTTTATAATGGAAGAAAATCTGTAGTCACATTGGCTTGCCACCCCTTTAAAACACGGGATTTTTCAATCCTGGCGATTTCAAACTTTCTAAGGATTGGAAACCCCTAATGTAAAGCGGGAAAAGGTCCAGGACAACACTGGAATAGGGATGACATCATGTGGACACTCTTGGATTAATGGGGAGAAAGGCTAGTGCAAATCCAAATTTGCTCCAGCTGTGGACAAGCACTTAAAAGGTACAAGATTCAGTACAAGCATGTTGCTTTGGGACCCCTTTTTAAATATTGCATTGGCCAGGGCATATTCAATTGCTTGTGTTTCGCTATGTGTTGGAATTAACTTACTTCCTGTGTTCTTTGTTCATTCAACATGTTATTTTGTTATGTTTAAATTCCACATATAGTCTGTTAAAATAATAATCTCCTTTGCTGCCTCTGTCTTTACCCTCCCTTTCAACTTCTCGCCGACCACCTGCCTGCTTCCTAGAACCAGTAGGAAGATGGCCTCAGTAAAAGATTACAAAGCTCTTTCAGAATTAGCAGGGCCGTTTATAAGAGGGCGTTGATGAGCCCAGGAGAGTAGCAATATGGTAATAAGAAAATGAAACTACATTTGCCCACTGCTATCAGGGCAGCCTGGAAGAAATGTCAGCTTCGGGAGAGCAAACCCACAGCATTAAAAAATCAATGAAGGTTTTGGCCATTAACTTCAACAGAAAGCAAATTACATGTAAGAACATAAGGAGTCCATTCTTTTGCTGTTGAAAAAGCAACAGAGCAAAGGAAGAAGATTTTGATCACCTGGTTAAGAACAGACAGTTCTTTCACTGCCTTCCTCTGCCACTCTGGTCAAGCTGACCTGGACTTCATTGTGCCTCTGAACTGAGCTCTGGGAAAGCTGTTTGTGCAGAACTCCCCTGAGTGAGTCATAGGTGATAGTCTCAGTAGTCCTGTCTTCTGTTCCTTACCTAACAAGGAACGTTTGTGTTTCATTTAAGGCTAGAGGCAGCTGCTGCTGGATTTTCTATTTTCAACAATGTGGAACCAGCCACTATGCGTTTCTTTGTCCCACAGCAAACCTAGGCAGGTTTCAGGTTGCACCTTGAAACTAGATAAGCCTAAGCTTGACATACCTTACAATTAAGAGCACACAAAAAATGTAGGTTTTTTGGGGGGTGGAGCTATGGTTTTAAGGGTGCTAGGAGCTAAAGGTCTGTGAGGGGTTGGCTACAGTTCCTATGATTCTTTGAAGGAGCCCACACTGTACATTTACCCAAATTAGAAAGCTGCCAGCAGCATGATATTTTGGCACCTACAGAAGAAATTTTGGTTTAATAAGGAATATCAATCATATAGCTGCTGAAACTGAGGCTGCTAAAGAGGCCAGAAACCATCTTGGCTGTGTGTCCTGGAAGAGCTGCTCCCTGCCTTGCAGGCCTTTTTGACCTGGCTTGGGGGGGTAGGAGGCTGGACCACAGCTACAAAACCTTAAACTGCTGAACAGATTTTGGGTTAAAGTATTTTCTGGGGAGAGGGGTGTTGTCATTGATGTCTTATATCTTTATTTTAGATTTTGTTGTGACTTGTGTGGAAATTGTTGAGTTTGGTTTTGTATTTTTAAAAATGTTTTATTTAATGTTCGACTGTTTTTTTTGTTATGTTGTAGTTATGGAAGACAGGAGTGTCTGGTGTGCTCTGGTCCATGGGGTCAGGAAGAGTCGGTCACGACTAAACAGCTAAACAACAACAAAAAGTCACCTTGAGTATGGTTTAAACTATGGAAAGGCGGCCTACAAATAAAATTACGTATATAAGTTTTTAAAGATTGCAGGAATGTAGAATTTAGTTTGTAGAAATTGTTTTATTTGTTTTTATAATGTATTCATTTATTTTAGATCATAAAGCAGTTTCTAAATTTGTTAAATACATCTGTCTAGAAGGGGCTCTGTGGAATTCCATTACACCAGGTGTCTAACAGACAACACTTACTTCCACAAGTAATGTCTGTTTGTCTAAGGTTGTTTTTATGGAAGTATTTCACATCAAGTCTTACCTCTGTTTACTCCAGTGCACTATCAACTGCTAAACCAACAGATGAGTATACAATGGTCAGCCATTGTTTACCAGGCTATTAAATGTAACTTTGAGACTCTGTAAGGGACATGTGCCCCTATTTTTGCCCTCACAGGGGCACAATTTCTCTAAACACCAATTAATAATTCACTTGCATGCCAATTATCCCAATTCCTCATTATGCAGGAGCATAATTATTCTTTGCTTTTGCAGCAACCTTATTAAAACTATATTATTGTAGGTGAGGTCTGAGCCATATTTATAAGGTCAGAGAATGCACAGCAGTAAACTCAACACAAGACAGTTTTAATGTGCTGTCGTATATTTAGAGGGATGCAGAATAACTCTTATTAGGAAGCAGCTCAGCCGTTACTCCAGATCATCATACTGGAAGAAACTGAAACTCAAGTAGGCAACACATTTATGTAGCACAAAAAAACTTTCCAGAATTAACTGCATCATTAATAAAGATACGTATAGCATTTCCACTAGCTGTAATAGTCTCTAGGTAGCAAATTTTGAACACAGCACCATCTGGTGGTTGTTTGCCAACCTTACACTGCACACTCCCTTATTTGATAGAAACTTTTAACAGCAACTACAAGGGCATTTTTACGATTGACAAAGAGCACATGCTGATCTCTCTGCTAGGATGTACAGGAGCACGAAGCTTGATCTCAAACAGAAAGTACCGCATTGGACAGTTAATTCTCCTAGTTGAAATACCGTATCTGTGTCCATGTAACAATAGCACTGGCACAGAGAAGAGTTGTCTAGTCAAGGTAGGCCATGCCCCTTGACCCTTTTGAATAGCTTGTGGGCAAGTATGTATTAACAAGGAACCTTGGGACATGTGCTTGCTCCTGGACTGTGGCAAAGGTGTGGGGGTCGGTGGGAATGCCATCTCCATGGAACCTACCATTTTCTTAATCACCACACAACAGCAGTGTTAATATAAAGAAGAAAACAAGGAATGCAAACAAACAAACAAAAACCCACAATGAAAAATCTTCAGTCAAAGTACAGATAAGCTATTAATAAGTGCCGGATTTACATATAAGCTAAACAAGCTATAGCTTAGGGCCCCACTCTCTTGGGGGCCCCAGAAAAATTTAAAGGGAAACAAACTGGATTTACATTTACATTTTACCTATTAGGTCCATAAATGACCATATAGCATATATTCAACACAAAAAACAGTGACAATTTATTGTTGACAAAGGACAGCTGGACATATAAAGGGCCCCATTACCTTCAGTAGCTTAGGGCCTCATCAAACCTAAATCCGGCCCTGAGTATTATCTACTTAAGAAGTAGAAGCACTGAATCGGGGTGACCCAAATATGGGATACAACTGTTGTGAGGGTTATACTAGCAACTGAAGGAGGTGTGTTGCTGCTGTGTTTGATACATGCCATTGTTGGCGTATTGGATAATAAAAGAACAATGGGTTGTAATGAGTGTTTGCGTGTGCTCTTCTGAGCTAATGAACTGAATTTTCCAACAGCTACATGCAGTGCTTTTTTTCCCCTAAAGAAAATGTTTAGGGGTGCTCTCATTTTAACTCAAGAAAATCACCATTTTATAGTTCAAATCGGGGGAAATATGGTAAATGGACAAAAGTAGATTCACAAAATGTTTAGGGGTATGTGTACCCCTGCATCCCCTCAGAAAAAAAAAGACTGGCTACATGTGTTGGTGCAGATAGTCAATGCTGACCGGGCCAGTCTTTCCACTTTTTGACCATTCTCAGCTGACTTAGCAAGAACGTGGCAACCTGCCTGTTCCATGGCATCATTTACCACACATCGAAAAGATCTAGGGTTAAAGTGCAGTTCTGCTCACTCTGCTTAATGCAAACAAGGCAGACCCCAAAATGGACACAAGAATAAGGGGCACTGCAAGTAGATCCCACTTGGTAGGCAGGTTGCGTGTACCAGCCCTAAATCAGATGAAAACGCTGTGGGTTTTAGCACCCTCATGGCAGCAGGTGGAATTTATTGCACCGTGACCGTGACTGCAATTTCACAATGGATTACAAATACCATCAAAACAGAACAGGCTGAAGGAGATCACCAATGTCATCTTGATTCTCCGAAAGGGAGGGAAAACCCAAACATCTTTATTGTAGGAAATAATAAATCAGTTCTGAAAACCATGCATGCATGTGGCAATAAGGGTAATAGGGGACTCAAAAGAAAACCTTACATCTGCTGTATTTCCCACAGTGAGATTATCTGTAAATTCCTTTCTTGCAGAAAGATGGAAAGGATTTAAACAAGTATGTAAAGCAGTTTTAGCAGTGTTTTCTCCCAGGTGGCTATATTATGCCAAACTACAACCCGAGTATAACAATAAAACAATGAACAGGGTGGTGATACAAATGTCTACTGGAATTGACACAAGGTAATATTATCTTGTGTCGAAAACAACCACCAGAGCAGAAATCTTTTCCGTGTTAACATTTTTCCTTCACCTTTGTAGTCTATTTTTTAGAGAAGCACCACCATTCCCACTTCTGAGAAGTCATCCTTGAACTTCATTCTTTCCCCTTTCTTCAAGATTATTTTTGGGGGGTGGGCTGCGGGGTTGTAAGTACTTTGTAAACTGTTTTTTTCCCATTGAGATCCAAAGTTATGGCAATTAAGATACATTAGTGGCACTCCACAGCTCCTGTATTTCCCACTGGCAAAAAAATGAGAGGTTTAAACATTCATTCCCTCTGAAATAGTACATGCTGTGCTGTCCTGCAGGCTACTGCATCTGAAATGTACAGAAATCAAACTTCCACTAAGAATCAGAAGAGCTGTAGTAAGGGAAACAGCAGGGGACTTTCCAACAATTCTTACATTTCTAACTTGCCTGAACAGGTTGCACTTGAGCTGGTGTGTGTGTGTGTGTGTGTGTGTGTGTGTGTGTGTGTGTGTGGAGGAAACCGAAGTATTTGCTTCTTCACTCTGGTAAAGCAGTCAACTAGTCCTTGTCCAGGCTCATTGATTCAATAGAAATGTTGAGCAAGCTGGACTCAAGTTTCCCAAAACCCCTTGGACAAGTGTTTGTCACAGTCAGATGTTGAGGCATACCTCTAAGTAGTTCAAGATTGGGGTCTGTTTTATTTACATCTTTGTTTTTTATTTTCCTTTTGTGTAAATCACCCTGGGATAGAGATAGATGATAGATAGATAGATAGATAGATAGATAGATAGATAGATAGATAGATAGAGATAGATAGATGATAGATAGATAGATAGATAGATAGATAGATAGATAGATAGATAGATAGATAGATAGATAGATGATAGATAGATAGATAGATATAGACCCGTAGATCTATTGTTACTGAAGGTCAATGGAAAAATATCTTAAACTTTCGTCAAAAAAATCATTCAAATTTTAAGAGGGTAAAATAGGAACAAGTTTCTTACAATAAATGTGTAGATCTGTTCTGCCTCCATACTGCCCTGAAAAAACACGGGGAAAGCAGCAAAACGTGCTAGAAGCACACACACATTGCACAGGAATATGCAATTTTTCATTTGCCACACCTTTCAGCTGCCACTCCTAACTTAGTAAAAACGTAATCTTAAACTGCTTCTCCCTGTACAATATTCCAGAAATCCAGTCCTCCTTCAGCTCCTTGGCAAGCACTACTTCTTTTGCTCTTGTCATCTTCCACCTCGACTACTATGGCCCCCTCTTCCCTGCCTTTCTGTTGTAGCAACTTAACTCTTCCATTCACAACTAGGGTAGGATTACGATCTGAAGGCAAATGGCACAGCCACCTTGCTAAAGTTAAGTGGGTCTGGTCAGGGCTTGGGAGAAGAGGAGTTTGGATTTGATATCCCACTTTATCACTAGCCGAAGGAGTCCCAAAGCGGCTAACATTCTCCTTTCCCTTCCTTCCCCACAACAAACACTCTGTGAGGTGAGTGGGGCTGAGAGACCTCAAAGAAGTGTGACTGGCCCAAGGTCACCCAGCAGTTGCTTGTGGAGGAGCGGAGACACGAACCCGGTTCACCAGATTACGAGCCTACCGCTCTTAACCACTACACCACACTGGCTTCCAGGGAACCCTTAGCCCACTGGCTTCAAGTTATATAAAAGAAAGGGATGTATCTGTAATAAATGAAAACCAAAACTGCCTCAAAAATCACCTCTCATTATTCTTTACCAGGCATACGGCTTACTTCCTTAAGGGTGACCATTCACTGACAGAAGGAATCAGTAATACTGAGAAGCAGATGTTTTTTGGCAATTACCCCTCCACAGTACAGTACCCTTCACCCCTGTATATCTGCTCCAGAGAGTTGGGAGTCCTTCCAGAGAAGATTTTAGGGGGTGCTGGGCACTTCAGGGAGGAGGATGAATTCCCTCCTTTGCAGTCTTGCAGACACATTCCTTCCATAATAGGAAACCGCTAGTGGATACCACCTTTGGCTCTCTCTTCCTACAAAGGTGAAACCCAAGCACATCTCGTTGCCTTTGCACATATTCTTCCTGTTACTCTTATTTATGCATTTATTTACAGACTGCTTTTCAGAACTAATTAAAACAGCTCAAAGGCAACATTAGAAGAAAAGACAGTGTTAAAAATCAAACAAAGCACTATGAATACAAATACACACCAGGATTAAAAGCCAGCGAAACACAGCAAGCACGCAGTAGAAACATAATAATGTCAATCGTAAATTCCCTTACATAATAATAATAAAAATTCAAGTGCCCTCAGAGGAGATTGCCAGACTTCCCTGGAGAAAGAATTCCACAACTATAGTATCACTACAGAAAATCTCCTCCTGTTCCTAGTGCCCATCAGTCAGAACTTTGCTAATGCTGGAACAGAGAACCAATCTACTTCTACATACCTCTGTCTCTAACACACAGTTTTAGACAGTAAGCTCCTCAGGCCAAAGGCTTTTTTTTGTTTAACAATACTGCCTAAGTGTGATGTATTAATAAGTGTGAAGTGCATTGATATTAGTAACTTAGTAACACAAGTATGAGGGACTTGGTAGTACAGACCTTCATCGGTATCTTGGAGGAACTAAACAGCTAAGAGAGGAAGAACTCACCTGGCAACAGAAACTAAAAAAGTGGGAGAATGTTTTCTCACAATTGAAGCAATACATTGCTTAAGAAGTCAAGGACAATGCATTCAAGGTAACTTAAAAGACAATTTAATAGTCAGCCTAATATACAGCTATTAGAATCACCTAAATATCACATAAATTACAAAAGAATTGGTATATAGCATAATAGTTTTTTTTTACTATAAAACACATACCTCTGCAGTCCAACAACAATCCTCCCAAAATATCAGTTATAGTCAAACATCAAAAAAAGGACATTGCACAACACAATTTCAACTTTTTGAGCTAGAGAAAATGAGGCCAGATTACATTCATTCATTCACGTACATTTAAACTGTAAAATCCCCCCCTCCCACCCCCACCAGTTAATCCAGCTCCAGGTGCAATTTTACATGCTTCCATATATTTTCCAGTACAGTTCTCAGAATATTAAAGTGCTTATGTGCACTCTGGTATCATTCATATGCAGATGTGCAATATTAATCATATTTGGACATTTTAGTTCAAAGTCAGTTCAGCCAGTTCAGATTTTTTTTTCCAGTGCCAACATTTATACATGTTTCAAAAGCATATTTAGACAATGATTTAGACAATGTGTGTAAATGTTCGTTTGTTCCCCAAACCACTGTTGCTTTCTCTTTCCTGTTGCTGGATTTCACGTAAAGATTAATCTCCAACAAACTCTAAATGTACAGGCGTCACTTCTCTAAATGGCAAACAAAAATTAATTTGCTATACCTACATACAAAACTACTCAGAGTTGCTACCTAGGGAAGGTTAGTAGAAATATTCATAGTATGAAAGTTTTAATTTTTTTAAGTGTGCATTAACTTCAGCTAACAAAACCACAATTAACAATTACAAATGTGCAGTATTTAGCTCCTGGATATATAATGTAATAATATTTCACAGCTGAATGAGTTCATCACTCTATGCTCCAATTCAATGGTTTACCAGCATGAACAGTACATAGAAAACAGGCAAAACAAAACTGAATGTAAGGCTTTCGGATGGATACGATCTGCAAAAAGATACACGTTGAGTGAATAAATTATTTACTGCTGCTTTCTTCAGCATCTCCAACCTAAACTCTTATTCAAATTCCTTTCCACACAATATGCTACAGAAGGCTCTCTTCAAAAAGATTCACATATGGCCAGATTCAAACACCCTAAGGACTGGTTCACAACCACACAGATGAGGTCGCCTCTTTTCAGGAATTGAAATCCAATGCTTCTTTTGAGTACCGGCAAGGCACATGGATGCATATGATTGTGTATTAAGCCCCCAGGGTTTTGTCATTGTTGAGTAAAGGCAGTATGTCCACAGAAAGCAAAATTTTGAGGTAGGGCCACTTGAGAAGGGATATGGGGTGGGTGAGCCAAAGCCACAGTTCCCACCCCTTCAGAATGCTCCGTTCCCAAGTCCTGTTGCTATAGATGCCTCCTCAACCTTTCTGGCTTATTTGGTAACATGCGAGCCAGGCAACATAACTGGGCAGGGGGGGGGGCATAAGTAATTCATTATGTGATTCACTCATAGGTTTTTAAGCATGGCTCACAATTCACTATTATTGTGGAACTAAGCACAAAGCGTGGCAGTTTTCCGAATGAATTTGTTTTGGATCAAAAGAAGCTAACTATTGAAACCATACTCTCCAACATTAGTGGGACATAATCAATACAGTCATTCAACTCTCCCTTAAAGCATTCCATTACATCACAATAGATGCTACGTGAGGTCATTGAAAAGGTACCAAACCTGAAGCAGAAGGCACTCAGCAGGGACGGTTATTGCAAATAGTGTAAACTATAAAAAAAAAAATAGCTAATATGAACAGGTCGAAAGGAGTGTTTTGCATCAGCTGCAGTCCTTTAAAAGGGTCATAATATAAAGGAATTTAGAAGGGTTTCGGCTCATGGTCTATAGTGGTTGTGCCCTCTTCTCTCTCTCTCTCTAGATTAGTATTTAATACTGAAATATGTTTCCCTCAAAATCCGTGCAATATTTTGCACCCTTAGTGACAACCAGTCACATTCCTAAGTTACCCTTATTCAGTTCTGCTATGGCAGACTATGGCCACGGTGCTATGCATGCTTATTAAGAAATGCCACAAAACGCAGAGGGACTTATTTCCAGGTAAGCATGCATAGGACCTACTTGTAACCTGCCAAATTGTTCATTCAATCCACAATTTAAGTGAAAATAGTCTCTTCCTAAAATTTAAGCATCTCATATGGAATGGTATGTAATGTATGGGATACGCAAAAATAGTTCTCCTGTACAATAGAACAAAAATAATTTCAGTTTGAAAATACAGCCTCCATGTGAAAACACAATTATACACAATTTCATAGTTCTGTAAAACTAGTTAGTTAAAATATTTTAACATTTCATAATACCATTATTTTAAATTTCATTTGAATATATGCACCAGGAACCACTAATATCCAAAAATACCAAGAATGAAAATGTTTTGCTATTAAAAAATTATATAATTTAAATTCTTATCAGGTAAGATTGTACATAATTTCCCACAAAATACATTTAAAAGGAGTATTTTCACAAACACATCAGAAGCGATACTAAGAAGTGTCCTTGTGACAAGAGCCAATTTTTCAAAATCAATGTCATTTACAGAGGCTGTAGCTGTGGAGTCATCTTCGTTAGTGTTTACATCAGTCATTCTTCCTTCCAAAGAGAAACATTTAAATACTCCCTACACTAGGGCTCCAACTTCAAGCCCTGTAGGTGCTCTGATATATACACAAAGTTCTCATAATACACAGGTTTTCATATCCACTTCAATTAGAGGTGGGCGTATCTGTTTTTTGCACATAAAATCAACTTGCCTCCTTCATTAGGTGACTAGGGAAGGCTCTGTGTGTACCAGGCATTCCTGTGTACATCCAAGTTCCAACATACACAATAAGCTACAGAATCAGGAAATCTATGAAATGAGAACTTTCACAATTACGTACCCAAGCTTATGCTATTAAAGCATCACTCTACAAGGCTTCCTATGAACAAGAAATGGAAATAATGAAATTAGTCCATAAACAATGGTGAGACTATACTAACATAAAGGAAAGCATACTATCCCATTCTGAGTTTTTATTCTCTTTTCTGTCCTCCCGTGAAAGTCACATACCGGTAAGTTCTGAATTTACCATTTCTGCAGTCTACATTTGAATGGGTTACTTTTAGCTGTACCCAGTTTTTAATTTAAAGTACTCTTCCAACTGAATAAAAATAAGTATAATTCTATTACAATTGCAACTATAAAAACTGAAAATTAGATAGGAGTGCTTTCTGTAAGCTGATCCTACAATGTTCTAGTTACATTAAATAGTGTAAGCAGCACAGCAATGAACAATTATAATACTAATATTACAGAGCACACAGATTACTGCCCTACAGATGTGAAATGGTACAGGACAAGAAAGAATAAATACCTGCCTACATTAGACATACCCATATGTGTGTGTGTGAGTGAGTGTAAAGATTCTGTGTTGAACAGAAAACAGACACAGATAACATAATCTACTATAAAATAAGCTAATTGTGACAAAGGTAGCTCGATAGGACAGAATGGTGCAACTTTTTCCAGAATATGCTTTAAATTACTTCACAGAACACTGAATTCTTCTAATCAATCTTAAAGATGGTAGTATCACCTTTGACATAGGCTTTTATTAATTAAGGCTCACTTTATAACCTACGTGAAAACTGTTTATCAATGTAGAATTGTTTTGATAGGAAATAAAAAGTCCATGTATATTTACCACGTTGCTTCCAATTAAAATCAGTATTCTAGTGAACCTTAGAAAGTGAAAACACAAAACTCTGATAAATTCTTATGTCCAATTAGCCTACAAAACACCATACAATGAAACAGTATTAGCAGAACATTGAAATTAATCCTAAATTTGTAGCTTTCCTTCTAAAAGGTTCGGGGGAGGGTGATCAAATTCAGGAGAGAGTGTCTGTTTGCATACTTCCCTTACAGCACTGCTGTAAGGTGCTTCCAAGTGGGACCTGCTCAGTGACAGAAGCCTCTGGTTCTTGGTAGTTTTGAAGTCAAGCAAAGTGTTCTCCTTAACGGCACAACTAGAAAATGGACATTTGGTTAAAAAGTATTTTCCAGCGACGTGAATTTCAGGAGGTGGTAGAGGATATTTTTTCCTATGCAAATTAAGTAAACTTAATTTACACAGCATAATTTGTGCTAGAAATTTTTTCTGATGGCTTATAAAAAGTGATCTAATTTACCTGTGTTTCATAAACAAAGCTAAAAATGTCAAAACTGCCAAGCTTGCCTTATACTGAATTTGCAGCTGGCATCTAGTTATTAATAAACTTACAAAAAGGGGAAAAACTTACATGAAAAAAAAAAGCACTGAAAGATTTTCCAGAAAATTTTCTGATTTGTACAATTTTCCATCTTGTATCACTGGATTTGACTTGCAACCATTTCCATGGTAGACAGATTCTGAAACATGCCCATGAGAATTGCTGTGGGGTGTCGTGCAATGTCACCCAGGGAGAAATTCATTGTAGAGCTATGCCAATCATTAATCAGCACAAGTACTCAAGCTTGCCAGACAAAACATTCACACTCTACCTCCTACTGCTTTGGGGGTCTCCTAACACTCTAGAGCCATTGGAGCTAAAGAAAGTCCTTGCACAGGCTTCCACTACCAGGACACATTAGTTGAATGAGGTCCATACTCTCCTTTCTGCCTTTTTTATGTTTATGGAGATGCACATGCTGCCAGAAGGAAGCCCTCTTGTATCAGCCCAACGTTTGCACGATAAGGCCCATTTCAAATGTTACGCTAAGAGAGCAAGCAGACACAAGCCTCGGACTCACAAATTCTCCCCTCCTGTTCAAGCACAAAATAGCATTTATAGCTACAGTTTATGGTTCGTTCCAAAATGCAGTTTCCCATCATATTGTAATACAGGTAAACTGTGGCTTATTGAAACTACAACATTAAGCCGCAGTGCAATTCTGGTTCAACTGAACTAACTCAGCTTTAAAAAAAAAAAAAAAAATCCTGTATTTGGAATTAACAGAAACTGTGGTTTGTTCCAAAATGTGGGTGTAAGCTTTAAACATCCTCTACTTGAGTCTCTGGCTTCCATCTGCTTGTATTTATCGATGTGTAGTATTATGTCTGATAAAGCAGTCCTTATTCTCCCCAGAGGCAATTTAATAATTTTGAAGACCCTGGGCTTATAATGGCCATTTTTCACCATGGACTTATTTCTAGTGTTCATACATTCCTTGGATGAGAGGATTTCAAGAGGATGCAACTCAAGAGACTGGAGAGCTCTTTAAATACTCTCTCCAACTGCAACCTCTTAAAACTATCTTAACGACTGGTTGTGCAATTTTACAAAACTGCCCACACAATGAATGGCCATAGTACTACCTTATTTTTATAACTGACTTTAGACATTGTAGACTCACTAGGATATATTATTTTGCTGTTTTTCTGTAATGTCCAAAGCAACTCCTAGTTGAATATCTAAATATAAAGCTTATAAACAAAATAGGGCACAAAATCTGACACAAATGTTTCAAAACAGCATTTAACATCTTTACATGGCAAACAACTCCTATTTCATAAGTTTTGAATAACTTTTCAATAGCACTCATAATAAATTACACTGTTCGAGTATACTTTTAAGTTTAGCCATGAAAAGAGGAACATACCTACCCAGTTTTAAGAACGAAGCAGTATGATCACCTCACACTAAAATGCTGGTTCATTTAGAATATAGATTTCTAAGTATTTATCCCTCAGAAATGCTCCAGTTCTAAAGATGTAGTAAACACCTAAGGATAATATTCTATTCTCCTCCTAATAACCCGTTATTTAGAGATATGGCTCAGTGTTCTGGCTGCATGGACGGACTCTGATTAAGCTAAAAATATTTAAGGGTATGAGAAAGCTCTACCATTTTATCTGACACAAATCATCCCCCAATTTTAGCTAAGCTTCACAAGTTAAATGCAAGTTCCTACGATTACCAGTTAAATCTCATTAGCTTCTCTCTTACTAAACTGTAAGAAACTACAGAATAATTTTCCTGAGTAAGATTATAAAATACTTGATCATCCTACCAAAAGTACAAAGACAAGTAAAATGTAGAACAATACAAACCAACATATAACAGAATCACAAGTGCAGAAATGTTGTTGCTTTTCATTATAATTGGCCCCCAGTAGAAATCATAGCAAAAAGTTTAAGTATCTAAAATATTTTGAAGGACGGTAATTAAATTCTTCAGACCATGAATATAGCCCTCATCGTGTGTGTTGCTGGGGAACACATGCGCAAAATCTATCATCCTGACTTCAACCTCCATGCTTTCTGGCAGCATAGTAGGCATGTGGCAGAAAACTTTTTCCAGCTGAGGTATAACATTTCCATTCAGATGTTCTTGTGAAAGGCAAGCACTGCTCTTCCATATGTTGTCTTGTTCCACAGTTTCAACTTTAAGGGAAATTTGACTCTGGTGCCTTTTGTGAAGTGCATACATTTTAGAGAAGCCTTTGCCTACAGAGGTCTCTACCTTGCCATTCTCTGTAGAACTGATGACACGAATGTTATTATTATATTCCAATGTACCACCACTTGGCACTTGACCCTTGGACACTCTTCCCTTCTCGACCAGACTGCCATCATTTAACCATGTAGTTGTCATCGGATACAAGCCATCATAGACAAATAGTAAAGAACTTGCATAAAAGTTAAGCTGCTTCTGCTTCTCAAACCACTGCAGTATTTCTTTAATCTTTTGAATACTGGCAGCTACAGCATCTTTTCTCAGGCAGAATCCATTATGGAAAAACTGAGCCACACCTGCAAGAAAGAAACCAGTAAAATTAATAGCCACTGACTGGAAAGTTCAAACTGCAGTATAGCAATGGTGCCTAGCTTCCAAAAAGCAAAATTGACAACAAATTCTCAGCTATTCATATAACAGAATTCAGGTTTAAGTTGCTATTCACAGTCGGCTGATAATATGCCCCCAAAAATTCAGACAAGTGCCCCAGTTCAGATTTCCCATCATCAAAATATTAATTGCAATGTTAAAGGTTTCAGAGCAAGTGTGTCCGATTTATTCTGGTGTTCTCTGGCTCAAGTCTCACTTCTTACATGCACTTAAGCAAGCCCTCATCTTTCAGTTTTATCCACCCAATGCACTATGGGAATACTATAGAATGATCACATCTTCCACACATTTTACTTGCGCAAATTCAATTATACACACTCAGCTCAGGCAGCAGTTGCCTTCTGGGTAACAGTTACAGCAGACGAGTGGGGGGAGACTAAGACAGAAGGGAGGTGAGAGGCAGACAGAGGAAGAAGAAACCCACCTCTCTCAGCTGCATGGTGAGCAGGGAAGTGAGGATGAAAAAAATCCCCGCTGCAGAAGGGAAGAGAGAGGCCAACCCAGAGACATATAGGCAGAAGCAAAAAGCTGGAACAGTGTTGCAGCTTCTGCCTGTCTCTTTCCCTGTCTGCCTTTCTCCTCCCTTCTGCAGCTGAAGGAACCAGGTTTCTTCCTCCTCCATCTGTTTCTACTGCTTCCCCACTCGTCTTGCTGCCAAGGCAAGATTTCTTCTTCCCCTGGCAGTGGGGATGCAGGGAGCTCCTCCGTGAGATCCCCGCCCCCCTTCCAGCAGGCAGCTTTTGACTATGCACAATTCTGCATGCGTGTGCTGCTTAAGTGAGTTGTGATTGCACTGTACAAGTGACCTAGTTTCCAGGATTATTGTGAGAGTTTATGGGAATCATTTTAAACCCTCAAAACATACTATCAATGCTCAGAACTTATAACTAAAGAGCTGGGACTGCACTATAAAATATTCATGGGCTGCAATCCTATAGCAGGATCTCAAGTTAGGATGAGCAGGTTAGGATCCAGTGCATCTCCATGTGAGTTAGGAGGTTCCTGGCATAAGCAGGCTATGCTGCCTTAACTCCCTCATCCGAAGCTAAGTCAGAGATCCACACGTTTCCCCCATCTGAGCTCTCCCACCTTTAACCCCAAGCCAGAATGATCCCACTTCCTTCCCTTCCCTGGCAATCCTGCATGCTAGAGGGTTTTATAATATTGCCCTCAATTTTCTTAACTATGAGACAAGCTACACGTAGGTTATAAGCACACAGTCTCGTAATAAAGGCCTAAAATAGTAGTACTACAACCTGGTCTAAATCCAAACATTACCATCTTTTACTGTCTCTTTCGTTAAGCCTCTTCCATAGTGCTGGTTTTGCGTCTCATAGCTGTCAGAATGGGCGCGATAAACCTTAAAACACACAAAATAGTAATGTAATTTTACCATCTGATTTCTGAAAAAATGTCTTTGTCCTAGGACTAGTTCCAATGTACTCTTCAGCATACAAAAGAATGTGGTTTTTTCCCAAAATGCTTTATCAACACATCTCTGAAACTATTACATGAGCTGGATCTATCTAGCAATCCAAACTCAGCAAGTTCACATTGAAAACATCATAAACTTTGTATATTCAGATATAGCTTTTTCAATGAAATATTACATCAGTGAGATGTTATGTTATATACCTCTCTATACTTTACAGTCCAATAACAAGAAACCAGTGCAAATAAAGTTATGGGTGTTCAGAATGTCTACTCCGATGCCCCAAAGTCAACTGACCTATGTAGTCTTCGGATATAGGCCAGTGACAGAGGATAGCTTAGTATTCTACAGGGGATCTAAACTCAGACATATAAGTTTGTGACCAAACATCATTGCAAAACAAGTCTGTCTGGAAAACAATAAACATGCTGCATAAAAATAGAAATCAAATGAATATAAAAATATGTGTGCATATAACCACTAACTGCAGCACGTTTAGAAACAAAAAATATATTATCTAGAATAAGATCACTAAACCAACATTTAAATTATATCTGTTAATGGGACAGCAAATGAACTGATACTTATTTTTCATTCTCAGTAACTATACAAACAGAAGCAGTTGACAGTGCATCCAGCAAGGTCCACCAGAAACCCAGCCAAATGGGCAGGGTATAAATAATAAAATTATTATCATTATTATTATACAGGCTTCAGACCATGGTGTTCCAATTAAAATCTCAGAGAGATGCATACAGACATTGGAAATACAGCTTATATATATTTTTGCAATCTATGTCTCTATCCAAATTTGCCCATTTTCATTATATTAAAGGAACAGATTTTTTGCTGACATATTTTATGCCAATCCAGAATGTACCTAGGACATTTATTCTGCTACACCAGATCTGAAAGTTAAGCACAAATATAGGGCTGCTTTAACAGGGAGTTTGGGAATGGTTGGAATCCAATTGACTGAAGTCAGCAAGATTGTGATAAAGGAATAATACACTTCTCCCACCAAATGTTAATGAACATGTGTTTGGCACTTTAAGAAAGCAACTGGACAGCAAAATAATACTAAAGAACTTGAACATCACATACAGTACAGAACCTTAATAGCTCCCTAAACATCTATGAACACAGACCAAAAATGCCTGTCAAATTCAAGTGCCAAACAACATCATCCACCTTCAGTAATATACTGATAAAATATGTTAATAACTAGAGCCTCATTGAGGTCTCCATGGGGACCAAACAGAAAACATGTTTCTTTTCTTCTACTTGGCTAGGGAAATTACAATTGCCTGAAGGCTAATTTTTAAGGTTTTGAATGCGCTTCAGCATCAGAATTCAGTTTATACAGTTAAAAGCCAAATCTTTCACATTAAAAGTCAATTAATGCTTCACTAACACAATGCTATGCAAGACTGTTGCAGTTTATCACCATGCTGCACCAAAGGCCTGAAGGGATAGCCAAGCTATCAACACAACATGTTAGCTCTCTGGAGGACTGCTGTGAACAGCTTAAATTTCTGAATGCAACCCATATGAAGTTATGAATATGAAGTTAACAAATCTAGCTATTTGCTGGTGTTATTGAGTAGAACAATGAAATGGAACGTACGTATGGGGTGCAAGAGGCGGAACTACTGAGAATATAATATGATAAAGGAGGAAGGATAGAGCTGTATGAGAAAACCAGGGAGATAAAAAGAAATATATTATCAAAGTCCACATCTAGACTAAGTACAATCTTCTTTATCAAAAGAAAAAAGAAAATCTTGAAGATGCTGTTCAGATTATTGTACTCAAAGGAGAAATCAATAATAGGTCTTCCTTTGGATTGTCAACCCTACCCACTTCTTTTCTCATTATTATTATTAATGAGAAGTTAATGCAGATTGTCTCAATTCAGTCACCTACATCTCCCTACAATAAGGGAAGCAGGGAATACGTCATGACAGAAAACATTCAAACCCAAAGCATGCTGACATCTTTCCGTGGGGAAAATATCATCTATATACACAAATTATCAAATGTGGTGACAGTGATAATAATACAACAAAACACCACCACCACAAACCGGCTTATAAGGATAAAACCAAATTTACTAGAATAGCTAGAATAGAGATAGACTTATAACCATTCAAACAACAAACATACTAAGGTGCCATGTGCAAGACAAAGCCTGGAGATACTGTAAACATGGAGTGGATAAATGTACAACTCTATCTTAACAAGTTACAGATACAGTAAACGTTATACAGACTGGATAAATGAACCGTTCAAAAAGTAGCCTAAGTCCAATCACGGAACGGTAACCCCGTGCCGCCACAACGGCAAGGGTAGCACACTGGAGAATATGAAAAAGTTTTTCAAAGCTGTTTTTCAAAGATTGAACTGGATGAGATGTTCTTCAATGGGTCTTGAGTTGGAAACACAAAGCCATGTACATGGATCAATCACGGGAAGGAAAATCAAAGCCACCACCCTGGTGAGAATAACACAAGTAGGCAAAAGGAGCTCGGGGTCACATAACTAGTTAGCGTGCCAGAGTCTTGTTTGTTATCTGGCACTGGATGCTACCCTTGCCGTTGTGGCGGCACAGGGGTTGCTGTTCCGTGATTGGACTTACGCTACTTGCTGAACGGTTCATTTATTCAGTCCATATAACTTTTACTGTACATGTAACTTGTTAAGATAGAGTTGTACTTATAAGTCTATCTCTATTCTAGTTATTATTCTAGTAAATTTGGTTTTATACTTATATAAGCCAGTTTGTGGTGGTGTTGTTTTGTTGAAAATATCATCTAAACATAATTTTAGTTGCCCCCATGTTGTCAAGAGCATAAAAAGATTTAAAATCCAATGAAGAACTGCATCTTACCCTCATGCCTAGCACCAAGAACCCAATCTCTTCCATTAATGGGTACTTGCTGACTTGTTGCTTAATCTTCTCAGCGGAAGCATATGGATCATAGCTTTTCTGGCCTATTTTTACATCCATTATACATGGCTTTTTAAATCTGTGTGTCACATCTTCCAGTTTCAGGTACAAATCTGTTAACAATTCAGAATAAACCAGATCAATGTCATAATCTAGCCAACCCAATCATTAGAGGTCAGTGGAAAGTACACAAGTGGCCCTAAGATGGCATCCTCCTGGTGGTGGTATATTACAACAAGCATTATATTAACCATCTAATTCCCAACAATGATTCCTTTTAGTCTGTGATTTTATTTCATTGTGTCTATCTTTATATCCCTTCTCACTATCAGACAGTGTTGTATAAGTTAATATAATAGTAGTGTTTTATAAATTATTTTTATTATGAAATCTGCTGTCCAGGTCAGTTTCAGCTTCCTGTATAAGAACGTAAGTAATTACAGTAACCATCCTTTGAATGAAGCAAATTGTAACTAACATTCTGAGAAAGTATAAAATGTTAAAAGATAATAATAAGCCCTTTAGCATGCTTTAAATTGCCAACATTTATTCTTGGTGGTGGTTATCTTATTATCTTCCTGCAAGACTACTGTACCTTACTAGTGGTACCCCTGTTGCTGTTAGCAGTAGAAGGTGTATTTTGACATACAAATTCTGCAATAGACCTAAATATGCTAAACTGGATCTTACTGAAGAATCAATTGAGTTTGCAGAAAACAGCCCTTATTTACATGACATTTTTCCATCTACAAAGCATAGCAATATATTGTTTCATGATGTTCCACATGATAGTGATTTATCACGCTGTGCTCGGGTACTTAGTTTCTGGCATTTTCAGAGCCATCTCCCAAGCAGTTGCCAAAAAATTAGTGCTTATTGCACTGTCTAACAGCATTACCGTTGGGTGCAGTAGGTGATGACCAGGTTCCATAATATTTTGGCAAATATTTTTGGAGTTCTAGAAACACAGAGTCTTCACAGTCAGCAGCATACACCTGAAATAAAAGAAATATGTTTGAACTGCAACAAACCACTCAATTCCCTCTTGTGGTAGTCTGCATTTGGATATTTAGAACTTATGGGGGGAATTCAACATCATGCTAAAGTAGTCTTCAGCACAAGCATTTTGGCTTGCCAGATGGAACAATTCATTCTTGTACCCCTGCATGCTGTCCCAGAGCTTCTTCCAACCACCAGCACCCAACCAGTTTCAGGGATACACAACCTTAACACCTTGCTCAGGGCTTCCACTAACAGGACTTGTTAGTTGAATCTTACCCTCTGTATGTTTAAAACCTCACACTCAATGAGAAATATCCATTTAGAAAGGAAACAAAGTGTCTTTCAGAATAAATGCTGTAAATTGTGCCAGAACGTTTGACTACTGTTAAGTCTTTTATAAAAAATAAGTATTTTGCTATCAAAAAAAACCCACCCCAAATTGAAGTTCAGAGTTTGACAGCACTAAAGCACACAAATATGTGCTTAGGGATTCTGTGCGGCATGAGTCAATCTAATCAAAACATTCTTAGGTGTACTAGTGGCAGGATGGGGCACAGGGAGACAAGTCTGGTCTCCCTTTCACCTTCAGTTATGGCAAAATCAAGTATGAGGAGGATAATCTTTCAGTGATGAATTAATCAACTGCATTCTCCCACCCCACCCCAAATTCCTAAACTAAATGTCCTTTAAAAGATTATATTGGATTGGTATAACCCTAGAAGTAAGGTAAAGGGACGCCTGACCATTAGGTTCAGTTGTGACCGACTCTGGGGTTGCGGCGCTCATCTCACTTTATTCGCCGAGGGAGCCGGCATACAGCTTCCGGGTCATGTGGCCAGCATGACTAAGACACTTCTGGTGAACCAGAGCAGTGCACGGAATCGTCGTTTACCTTCCCGCCGGAGCAGTACCTATTTATCTACTTGCACTTTGACGTGCTTTCGAACTGCTAGGTTGGCAGGAGCTGGGATCGAGCAACGGGAGCTCACCCCGTCGAGGGGATTCGAACTGCCAACCTTCTGATTGGCAAGTCCTAGGCTCTGTGGTTTAACCCACAGCACCACCCACGTCCCGGTTATAACCTAGAAAGCATCCAGTAAATACAGGAACTCTTAACATAGCCTACTATGTGGGTTTATGCTTCCAAGAAAGGGGGGGGGAGGAGGGGGAGGTGAAGTAGAGTGGACTGCAAAACTTGTGTACTGTAACATTAGCAGCTTTATCATTGATTGAATTTGTAAAACAATTAAAGTGCATTGTTTCTACTGCCATAAGATACCTGATTTTTGTTAGAGGATGCAATTATTTATTTTGTTCATGACTTGTCATTCAATTGCAGCAAAGCCACACCATCAATGAGAAACAGAAAGAATATTAAAACATGCAACTCAACAGCTAATTCCTAATGTGACACCAATGCAATTTTTTTATTCAATATTAAATTTTGACCCTTAATTGGCAATAACAACTGCAGAGGCAAAATGCTGAGCAAATACCGTATTTTTTGCTCCATAACACTCACTTTTTTCCTCCTAGAAAGTAAGGGGAAATGTCTGTGTGTGTTATGGAGCGAATGCCTATGGATGGTGGGGGGATCTGCTGCAGTCGTGAGCAGAGGATCCATGGTTCCCCTTCCTTCCCTCCTCCGTGGCTCGCTTTGCTCACTTTGAAACAGCAAAGCGGGAGAAGAGCCGCTGAATGGGGAGAAGAGAGGGACAGAGAGCCTGGTTACAAAGCACGGATCCACATGGATCCTCAGTATTTTTGCACTGGGTCACCCCAAATTCACCATCAGATCACATAGCATGTCCATGGCTACAGCTTGCACCAAAAAAATCACACACCCACTGTTGCCTGGGGCCGCAAAAACGTGGTTACAAAGCATGAATCCACATGGATCCTCAGGATTTTTGCATTGGGCTACCCCAAACTCACTGTCAGATCACATGTCTGTGACCACAGCATGAACCACAAAAATCATACATCCACTGTTTCATTTAGAATATTTTTTTTCTTGTTTTCCTCCTCTAAAAACTATGTGCGTGTTATGGTCGGGTGCGTGTTATAGAGCGAAAAATACGGTACTTTTCAGAGACAGAATGACAGTCAGTCCTGTTATTCTAGTTACACTTAAAAAGGAAATGAACAAGACCATACAACTGAGTTGCTGGATTTACAAATTACTGTTGTCCATTATATATACTTATAAAGGAAAAAATGCCTTCAAACTCTTGTCTGCCTCAACTATTGGATTTTCTGTCACCAAGAGAAACCAGGTGACAGATCACAGGCTGCCTTGCCTGTCTCCTATGTAGGTCAGGAAAAAGCTGAAGCTTGCTAACAGGTTAATTTTAGGACTCTAAATTATTATTGTTAACACACTACAAACTCTAGTGAATTTATTCCTTTTCCAAATCCCCCACCCCCTAAAAACCAAGTCAATATAGGCATCCAGCTATAGGAATAGTAAAATAATCAAATTACTTATACTGAAGAAGTTATAAGGTCTGATTAGCAGAAAAAAATACTTTGTTATAGGAGACATTTCCTAAATGAGGATCACACTGTCTTTGTCTTTAATAGGGAATGGAATCATTTGCACCAAATGTTTCAGCACAAACTGTTCCAAGAGCTCATATATTAATGAACTATTTACATTTTCTCTCCACGTGCACACTAATGTTACTTTAGGCAACTCTGGTAGAAAGTACATAATTCACTCTGACTCAACCAAACATATGTTGTAATTTCATTCCCCAAGAATGGTTTCAACATTTATTTGCAATATTAGTTTGTTCTACTGACAACCAAAATTTAACTTCAAAGATGTGCCACCTATGCCATGAGATCCAGTAACTAGCTACATAGCCCCATGTTCCTGTACAGTGATTTCAAGGAAACAGGGTAGCAGGAGCATTCTTGCACCCCCTTAGCCAAACTGGCTTTTACTCCAATATCACACCTTATTTGGTGCAGTGTACCACTACCTCTTCAATGCATAAACCAGTCTTCGTTCCTCCAGAGGCTCCATGCCTAAATAGCCCCCTAGATAATCAAATAAGCAGTTGCCAATGGGGCCACATCACAGCTAGCATGAAGTTCACTTATGGAATACAGTCATACCTTGGGTTGTGAATGCTGCAGGTTTGTGTTTTCGGGTTACAGACCGTGCCGAACCCGGAAGTACCGGAACGGGTTATTTCCGGGTTTTGGCGCACGTGCATGTGCAAAATCGCTAAATCACACTTTGCGCATAAGCACCGAATCGCATCATGTGCGTGCGAAGACGCGGTGCTGCGGGTTGTGAACATGCCTCCCGCATGGATCACGTTCGCAACCCGAGGTATGACTGTATAGAAAAACAAAGGGAAAGTTATGGATAGATGCCCAACAACCAGACAGGCACATGATGAAACTACCAGTGTCTGCTGTGTACACAAGATGACCTCCGAGACTGTCAATGAAGGGATGCACACCAACATTACTGACAGTGGAAGACATCAAACACTAGTCATAATCAAGACCCACTGATGTCAAAAGATCCAAAGTATGTCATCTTCCTCCCATATAATCAGTCTCTGACACTGATCAAGACTACCATATTGAGTTTGCCATTTACAGTATGTGCTAAGTTGGGACAGTAAGGTTATGCACAGAGGTTCCCAGTGATAATTAAACAGAGGGGTGCTTCAATTCAACAACAAAAAAGCATAACTTCAGTTAGAGGATGAATTAGAAAACAATTACCTTGTTATAGAATTCTAGTTCTCTGGGCCCTCGAGGTGGTGGCTGCAATTGTTTGAGGACTGTGCCATCAGGATGCTGCAGGATGCCTGGGAAACAACAAATACATTTGTTCACATCTTAACTTCAGCATGCTTTTGAGTCCAACTATGATAACATAATCTAGTATATACACTAAATGTTCAAAAAAAACCAAGAGTTCTTGTTAGGGAGGAAAGTAAGAGTTCGTGTTAGGAAGCAGCTTTCTTTAAATGAAATCAAAAACACAGAGAACATACACCTTACCTTTAGAGTCTGGTACTTATCCTGAAGACCAGGCAAATCTTTCACACATGGTTTGCATGTAATGCTAAGCCATGATTTGTTCAACAAATCAGTAGTTAACCATAAATTATCCCACAGATTTGTCAAACTATGGTTTGTTTCTCCAAAGTTTGGTCTGTTTCCCATCTGCTCTAGCCTCATGCATTTGTACCCTGGTGAGCATCTGGAGTGGATTAGCCAAGCAAACTATGGCTAAGGAAAGTGCTGAGCTCACATGTAATGCTAAGCCATAGCTAAAACGAAGACAGGCTCATAAGCAACAGGCCATGGCTTCAAATCATGGATGACCGGCAATAAGGAAACAATAGATAAGCTGCTGGGAAGGGTTCACACGTAATGCTGAACCATGGCCTAGCTACACAAGAACCAGGACAAATGTGGAGCAATAGTTTTGTTATTTTGCAGCTAACTTCTCTGCTATTTTTCAATCACCAAAACAGTGTTAGTTCTGAACAGTTTCATCTCACTGAAGTTTCTTCACAGCAGTGGTAACTTAAAATTTAATCTTTAAACATTTATTTGCAACTACTGGAATAAGCCCTTTGGATCCAAATGAAACTTCAATATCATGTCAATTTTTTCTTTCTAATGATGCTATTCAAGACATTCAAGACAGGCAATATTAATACAACCATAACGTCACAAAATAAAATTGAGACTCATTCTAGGCTGCAGTATTACCATTAGGACAACAGACTACAATAAATGTTATCTCCACTAGTTGAAAAATAACCAAGGTTTCTATTTAGTAATGGTTATACTTATAAAAATCAGCCTTTGGACTTTATTATTAGTAAAACTTTAGCTTCTAGGTAAAATTGAACATAATGTTATTTTCAGCAATAAATCTTTGTTGTTACAGTCACATTATGCAACCTTGAGTGAAGCCACGATCAAAACCACTTTGTCAGACAAGCAAAATATGAGTGTTTACCCCTTCCCACCTCTATTATAAATTCCCTTTATTAAGAATTTTAAGTAATCAGAGCACATGTCAGAACAGCCTTTTTCTAGTGTAGTGGAGAGAGCAACTCTCATAGGAGTCTCTCCACTTTTTGAAATTCTGTGTGTGCTAGCAACTAGGGAAAGGCAATTTAAGGTAAGAAGCTGGGACAGTGATAAGAGAAGTAAGATCTTCTCAGTGATGACCCCAATACTTCATAAATATTTACTCATGAAAGACTACTTCACCCCAAGCTTGTTTATTTTCCGAAAGCAAAGTTTTACTACAACAAATTTTTAACTGGGAAACTTAAAAGGGTATTTTAATGTGCTCCACTATTTCAACAGTATAATAGTAGAATATATAGGCTGTCGTGTTTACTTTTTTGTATTTGTGATTCTATGATTTTATGTATGGAAATCATACATAAAGCCCTGCTGGATCTGATCAAACGACTCCACTTCAGCATTATGCTTCCCACATTGGCTACCAGATGCCTATGGGAAGCCCATGAGCAGGACATAACTGCAGTAGCACTATCTTCCAACTCTACAATTTTATGATTCTATGATTCAATCCTAGCTGGCATTCAGAAGCATACATACTAGCTCTGATACTGGAGGAAATATAGCCAGCACAACAAAAAGCCATTGGTATTCTTATATCCCAAGAAAACCTATGGAATAAGTAAAGTATAAATATAATATAGACTGATATAGCAGATCTCACCTTATGAATATGTGTTTAAAAAGTATCTTTCATCCACAGAACTCTAATATACATGACACTCCACAGTAACAATACAAAATCAAGGAGCTTATAATCTAAATTTCAGCAGTGAGGAGGAGTTGGGAGAACAGAAAAATACATGGGATGGAATAAAATGCAGTTACGCTAACATAAGGAGGGCTGTAAGCACTCTGCACTTAAAAAATAAACCCTGAAAATCTGCACCATGGTAACCCCAGATCTGCATCACACACGCAAAAATATCTTGTGATCTGTGTGAGTTACGCAAATGTAGGAAAGTTGCTTATTTTCTTGTTTTAAATATCATTCAGTCACCACTTTAGGTTCTGAGATTCCAGAAGGCATTAACCATACATTTTCATACCTATATTTGTAGTCAACAAGGGCTAGAAACACTTAAAAAAAAATCTGGAAGCTAAATTCTGTATCCACTACCACGTACATGCCAGAGCCCTGAACTTCAATGCAAATGAACAATCCATGCAAATTTGTTATTCCTGAAGTTGACTGCAACAGGGATAGCTCTCAATCATGGTTCCCCCCTCCCTCCCTAGAGAAGAGACACACATTATGACCTTAGAAGGATGTTGGCTTAAGCAGAAGTCAGTGAGGAAGGTTAATCATGAAATTGCAGCTAAACAATCTATGTTCTCACTTAAAAATCCTCTCCTTTCAGGAGCAAACCGGTTTTCTTGTGAAATCCTTGCTTTTCAGTTGTTCCATTTGAACCTATGCTTTTGTAACTATCTGCATTTCATGGGTCAACAATGTTATAAAAATGAATAATTGCATCTTATAAAAATATAAAGATGCATATGCAAGAATATGATGGGGATGAATATTTACATGTTGAGCTTGAACATGTGTCAGACCCAGTTTCAAATTCCTGCTCAGCTTCAAAATTTATTGCACAGCCTTGGGCAAATCACCCTCTATCAGTTTAACCTGAATCATGACATTGTTTTGGTGCTAAAACACATTGCTATGAGCTTCCTGGAAGAAAAAATAGGGTGCAAATACAAGAAATGTTGGTTTTCACCACTTTTTGAACTCAGTATGAGTACTCTACAAGTGTGAATGAGTTAAGAGAAACCATCTAGTTCGGTTACTGAAGAAAAGGGGGCATACATCAATCAGGTGATCTACAACTTGCTAGAGGGCCTTCTCAGCAACAGCACCCAGGTTATTTATTCAAATCATTTCTATATCACATTATATTTTTGAAAAGTTCTCTAAGTGGATTACAACCCATCTTAAAACATCAAATTCCAAAATCTCAATAAATATTACAACTGAAAATTTAAGTACAAAAATACAATAAAGACATTAAAGCAGCATAATTAAGAGGAAAACAAAATATGTTCCTAATTTTTTTAAATGCAAGTAAAAATTAAATACAATAACAATTCCACTTAGAAAGTATTTTAGCCAAATTAAAATGAGATAGAAACTGTATCCACACTTCCATCTCCACAGTAACATGCCCCAGACACAGTCTTAGCACTCCTCTACATAAGAACCTCACTCTCAAGTACAATGGTACTTCGGGTTAAGTACTTAATTCGTTCCGGAGATCCATTCTTAACCTGAAACTATTCTTAACCTGAAGCACCACTTTAGCTAATGGGGCCTGCTGCTGCCGCCGCGCCGCTGCCATGCAATTTCTGTTCTCACCCTGAAACAAAGTTCTTAACCCAAGGTACTATTTCTGGGTTAGCGGAGTCTGTAATCTGAAGTGTATGTAACCTGAAGCAAATGTAACCCGAGGTACCACTGTATTCCCACTAACTATACTCATAACACAGCTAATCCCCACCCAACTATTTGTTGCCAACCAGAACTCTGGTTTGCAAAACATCCCCAGAAGCATTAAGCACAGGTTACAGCCAGCTCATTCACTCACCTCTATCTCGGTCAATATATTATCATATAAACAAAAACATTATCCGTTCTCCTTCCTCTCTCCCACCCGGGTAGGGTCTTTGGGTGGTATCAAGCAACTTTACAAATACCTGCCAAAGAAGGGGAAGAAGAGGCATGGGAGGAGAAGCAACCAGTATGCTGAAAAACCTAACCATGGTTAAGTGATCAGGCACTTTTCCACTTCATCTTAGGGCAGATGTATTTGTCTAATACTGGCTGATCATGTCTGATTTGTTTAATACAAAGACTAGAAGAACCTAGCTAAGAAAGAAAAATAGAACAACCAGAATCTGTCTCCTGTAACGGCATCTTATATATGTACATGTAAAGCCCCTCCAGTTGCCATATAAATCACTTTAAATGGCACAATCTCTTTAAGTTCCTCATTGTATTCATGTCCATTTGCCACAAAACACAATGTGAATACAAGGATAAACACATTTTCTGCAGGGATGAAATTTCTCCCTAATGAATGCCAAATCTTCTGTTTACTCAAAACAGGAGTACATCAGTGTGTTTATTCTTCATGCAATTTGTTTCCTGTAGAAATCCAAAACTAGATTTCACAATTAAAGTAACTGCTTTTGGGATTTATGGAGCAGAATCGCAGGCATTATTTTCCAAACCTACCAATCCAATTTCCTTTTTTCTTGGGGTGGGGTGGTGAAGACAGAATCAGGTCATTTCCCCAGCTTCAAAACTTCCTATTCATAAACATTAAACCTACAAAACACCTCAGATTAAGACTACATGATTAGGTATCAACAAGAAAAGCAGGGACCTTGTAGGTAGATACCCCTGAAGATTTAGAAAGAGCAGGGAGGTCATATTATTAGAAAACCAAATTAACACAAAAAAAATGTGCAGCAGCAAACACAACAAAGACACCATAAAAGAAAGCGCTTTAAACAGCTTATTAGGCAGGAGAATGTGTCATTTCATTATTGCTCCATTAGTACATTCCCAATAAAGAATTTTTTTTTTTTACTGTAAACCACCAAGGTGTATACAAACAGAGACAGTAGAATACCACTGTGTTGTTTTGTAAGGAAAAAAGCAAGCTGAAGTTCTGTGTGGATTTCAAAAACCTTCAAATTCTACTTTTGAAAATCCATTTCAGAGCATCATTTTCAGCTGTCATATACAGTAACACACCCTGTCCTTCCTACACATATTGCTCAAGATGGCTTACAATTCACATGCCTATTTTTAATTAATACTATTGTTGCATAGAGCCACAGCCAGTAGTCTTTTTCAGCTGGGTTCAGGGGCTGGATTGGGGGAGCCTGGAAAGACCATTCAGCCATAAAAAAAAGTCACTAGAAGACCTCAAAGCGGTCTCTCGCCGGATTGGGGGGGGGGGGGCGGACGACGACGACGAAATTAAGCAACCCCACGCATGCAAGGGACGTCTTGATTATTACTCACACGGCTCAGAGAGGGCTGTCAGAAAGAGAGACACAAGCAACCCACAACGTTAAGGACACACCGATGTCGTAAGCAAAAACGAAACTCGCCCTGGTATTATTATTTAACACTAGGGCACTGGATCCCACACACCAAAAACACGCACGCGCGTGCATAAACGTGCATAAACACACACACACACTTGGAAACGTTGAGGGGAATAACACCCAAGGCAGAAAAAACCGGACTTTGGTTGCTTTGTATCCAGATCCAAACCCACTCTAATTCCTGAGCGCGGACCCAAGGGACATGGCTTGGGTTGGGGGGTACCTGAGCAGCCCCACTTCCCACTCCCTGCCGAAGGAGTGCCCGGGGAGTGGGTCCCGGCTTCCTGCCTCCCCTTAGGACCCGCCCCACACACGCACCCAGCCAGCCACCCACCCCAGGCCTGCCACTTACCGCCCTTATCCTTGCCGTACATGTGCCCAGCCACCTGGTGAGACAGCGGCACGCAGCCGTTGAGCAGCCGGGCGCTCCTCCCTCCTCCTCCTCCTTCCTCTTCTCCCTCCGCCGACAACGACGCCGCGGAGCCCGGAGGTACGTCCGCCTTGGCGCCCCGAAGAAGCCGCTCGGGCTCCCTGCTCGCCGCACAGCGCGGGGGCTCGGTGGCCATTTCCTCGGAGGCTCCCGCCGCCGCCGCCACGTCCTCCTCCTCCTCCTCCCCGCCTTCAAGGGCCTCCTCCGCCGTTGCCTCCGCTCGCCGTTCGCAGCCCAGGCCAGGCCCGCGGCTCCATGGCGTGCGCCCCCGCCCGCAGTGCTTCCACTCCCTCAGGCGAGCGGAGCAGAGGCTTCCCTCGGCCGCCTCAACCGCTCGGGTCGACTGACTAAGCGGCACTGAGGAGAGAGAGCGAGAGAGAGAGCGATAGGCAGCACCTCAGCGTTACTGGGCCTGCGCGGCTCGCAGCGAGCCTGCGCACTACCGGCGACTGAAGCCGTTCGTCCCTGGCTTGGGTGGGGGGCGGCTTCTGAATGGTTTCCCCTACGCGGCTATTCGGTACGCGAGGAAGTGGGAGCGCTGCTGTTATCAAGGGCACAGCGCTACCTGACAGCCGCGCCCTTCTGTGCGGTGGTAAACCTTCCCTCTAAGCTCAGGGGTCCGGGGCCGACACAAGACCTTTTGGCACATGAGAATGGTGCCCCTTTGCCATGGAAGATCTACTACATCAGGAGCAAACAGGGGTGCCAACTTGGATAAAATATTGGTATTGAATAATTGGATATTGAATTGAATTGGTCTTCGATTGAACATTTAATAAAATATTGGCACAGGTAAGCTCTGCCCCACATATGATGCAGTGCACACACTGCATCTGAATGGTAATGCCCATCAACTTTGGGGGTGCCCGGCCCTCTACAATATTTTATTGGGGGCAAAGGGACTTTGACTCTTGGAAGTTGGTTCCTATGAGAACAATGGAGAGATAAAGATCTCAACCGGGATCTACTGATTAGCAGAGCTTCCAAGTGTCCCTGTTTTCCAGGGACAGTCCCGGATTTACAGAAGCCGCCTCAGTTTCTGATTTGATCCCGGAATGTCCCACTTTTCCTTAAGATGTCCATGTTTTCATTGGAGAAATGTTGGAGGGCATGCACCCCATGAGTGGGCCAGCCCTACTGTTGTTTAGGGCGTGGTGAGAGGGAGAAAGCACTCTGCATGTGCTCTGCGGAAGGGAGGTCCCAGTACATATTATTTTTACGGAACTGAGCTCTAGTAATAAACCACAAGTTCTGCTACAAACTAAACTCTGCCACAGTGGACTCCAACTCCGCTCTCAGCAGCCCAAGCCTAGCATGGTCAATTGTTAGATATACCGTAATGGAAATTGAAGTTCAGCAACATAGGATCAAAGGTTCCCCACCCCTTGGTCTGACAAAGCTCAGTTTGAGGCAAGACTGGCCCCCTACTCCTGATTTTAAATAAGGCTCAAAGTGAAGGCCATGAGTGATGTCTCACTTTGAGCAAAGTTGCTCTCCTCACACTGGTAGCCTTTTTTAGCCTTTAGACTTCTGCTAGACAGCTAGAGGATACATTTCTGGTAAGCACACTTCCTAAGCTGTAAATGCCCCATTGGACTTACTTTGAGTAAATATGTTTAGTAACACAAAGCATCCAAGTCACAGTCCTGAATTCACCATTTCTTACTTGACCCATTAAGCACCGTGATATTGCAAGAGAGCAAGGATTCTGCAGCTGGGATGGCAAGATGGAGGAAAGGTTCATACAACAGATCAAGGGACACTCTGGGAGAATAGTTAAGAGTGTTGAACTAGGAGTGGTTAAAATCCCCACTCAGCTTTGAAGCTCACTAGATAACCTTGGGCCAAGCACTTCATCTCCATCTAATCTCCTTCACAGGGTTGTTGATCTGATAAAGGGGAGGGGGAACTGTGTGTTTCACTTAGCTCCTTGGAGGAACAGGGACAGAAATATGGCAAGTAAAATCAGTTTGAATGACATGTGAAACTATGCCACAAGTATGCATTTAAGATATGGCAATTGAAATATGGGTAGTTTCTTCCACCAGCTTTTGCTCCATATGTGTAACATATCTCCATTTCCTAATAAAGAGTTCAGTTCTCAAGTCTGACACTATAAAATTCAGAGACTTTGTAGCTAGGAAACTGAACAGGACACCCTGAGCAGAAGACAGGAAGAGAAAATGGCATTATCTCCTCTCAGTTTGAGAAGGAACCACGCCCCCCCCCCAAAAAAAATTTGTCTGTCAACAGATTAAAATCTTCATATTTTCCTAATTAACAATTTCCTGTTTTGTGAGAGGCTTGGCCCAGCAGGATCTTTATAGGGTTAATGTCGATAACTTTGTTGCTCCAGTTGCAATGACTACCGATTAGTTTATTTGCCTAAGTCAACATGCTACATATTATGTTTAAAACCATAAATGGCTTGGGACCAAAATACATAAAGAACCTGTCCTATCAAGGAGGTGTATTTGACAGGAATACTGCCCTTCCCTTTAGCAGTACCCAAGCTGTGGAACTCCCTGCCTGGACTCCACCTTACCATCTTTTCACCACTGAGAGCAATCTTAAAACACAAGAAGCAGGTATAAATTGAACCAATATTAAGTCAGCAAACGTACACCGGATCCAAATGCCATTGAGGACCAGGCTGAACTGCCCTAACCTGGAAGAGGGAAAACAAGCCTTTAAATTGAGTTACACCACTCTTTTCATTGCCTTAATTTACTCCAGGTTCCTAGGTCACATAACCAACATGCATGTAATTAGGATTCAGCCTAGGTTTCACTCCCTTCTGTCCTGCCCCCACCACACCCCTTTTTCAGAGTTTACATGGTCTTAAGATCCAATAGGCTCTGCTGAGCCAGGATGGAGGAGATATGCTAGCCTATGTCTGGCTGAGCCAGGTTAAGGGAGTTAAGCTGATCAGCTGGATCCTAACTCCACTCAACCTGGCAGATCTAGACTTAGAATTGTGCCCCAAGCCTTGTTTAGGCAATTGTTCTGTTAGGTAAACCAATTTTTTATTTTTGCTCTTTTCTTGATTCTCTCTCGACTTTTTTATTTGATTGCATTTGTATAATAACAGTTTCAATATCTTTTTAAAATTTTCTGTAAGCGCCCCAGGATGCTACATAACAAAAAGACAGGAGACAAATGCTTCTGCATGTAAAATATTTGAAATACAGTAGAAGCTGCAGCGTTACTAACAGACAACAAGGACTATCACAAACATAAGTTGCTACAATGCTGAAACCCTGGCTGCTGCCAAATAGTAATGACTGCCTGCAGCCATTTATTCACAAGGTTTGCAGTACTAGAAGTGATTTAATTATTCAGCTTCATAAATTTAACTCAAGGTTGTTAAAGGAGTCACACACTGGCAAGAAAAGGCTACATGTAATATCTGCCCAATAGCAGTGAACAAATTGTGCTGTAGACTCAGCAGTCTCATACTGACGCACACTATCTGTGGTACTCAGAGTTCTCAGTGTTTAATGCCTTCCTCTTATGCACTCCAAAAAAAAAATATGCCTTTACTATTTCCTCCAGAGCATAGAGGGGCCCACAACTAAATAAAGGGTTAGAGTCAAGGCAAAACCAGAGCTCAGTTCCAGAAAAAAAAATTTTTACTAAACAGAATACTTTTTGTTAATGGTCTGCTGTATGTTGGAAGTGAAGCTTTCTTGCTGTTGAAACCTAATAGTCACAGGTAGGACTGAGAGCAATAGCTCAGAGTCCAAGGAATCTGGTTGGAGCCCTAGAACAACTGTTAGGTAAATGGGCAGTGGGTGTTTCCCATTAGGCTGGCTAGCCACCTTCTCACTGCAGAACGGATAACTTTAAAAACTGCATACCAAATAATGCCACCTTGTGCAAATAGAATTCTCTTGCCTGGAACGGTCTGCAACTTTTCTAGGCTTAAATGTAAAAATCCTTGTTTTACTCAACCTGCTTTTTGTAATACAGCAGTACATCATCGTCATTCTTGTGTAGTACATTTAATTGACCTCTGCCTAGAGGTACAGTTATCCGTTTATTCATTTCTATTAAATTTCTATATTGCCCTTTATCAGAGGATCACAGGGCGGTTTGCAATATAAAAACACAAAAATGCATACCATAGCAACAACCAAAAACAATTCCCCTGCCACACACATTTCAAAAGCCATAGATTGTTTAATTAGCCAAAGACCTGGGTGAAGAGGAATGTTTTTCATATATAATGAAAATGCCACATTAGCCTCCCTGGGGGGAGCATTCCACAAGTGGGGAGCCACTACAGATAAAACCCATTCTCCCTCCAGACATCTTATGTAGGTGACACATGAAGAAGGGTCTCAGATGATGATTGTGGGGTCAGTTCATATGGGGAGAGGCGGTTCTTGGGGTATTGCGTTCCTGGGCCATTTAAGGCTTTATAGGTCAAAACCAACATTTTGAATTGGGCCCAGAAATTGGCAGCCAGTGCAGTCGGGCCAGGGTTGGCGTTATATGCTCCCTAAGTGGAGGCTTCTGCAGTGTGGCAGAGGAAATATCTGTTGTTGGCAAAGAGGCCAAAAATAAGTGTGGCAGGGGCAGAATGAAAAGCCACTTCATTTCCCCAACGCACCCCTGAAAGGGGGCAAAATCTATGCAAGCCCTGGAGCCAGTGTAATTTCCCTTCCTGTTGAAAAACAACAAGCTGGGGGGCACAGGAAAAGTACCTCCTTCACCTTCTGCTGTAAAAGCAAGCAGAAGGGCTTTGAAATGGTAGTTCTTCTGCCATGCAATTTCCCACCACTACCACTGTAGGATTACTCTGCATTATGGATCCAATGTTATACCCACCCATTGGGAAATAAGATGCAATTAATCAATGAATTTCTGAGTAGACGTGTATAGGATTATGCTTTAAGCTGACATAATTTTGCATGGGGGAAAATGCTCTCATATTATTTATGTCTTACGCAAAAGCATTCATAAGTAATTATACCAACTATTAGTAGGTCAAAAATGCTTCCTTAAAATAAATTCAGTCTTTTTTTTTAATGCTTTCATTACATTTTGAAGCCCTATTCCTAGAGCACCATGTTTGAAGTAGGTAAAGAAATATGCCACTTGGTTAAAAAATAACAACTAAAATGAGTCATTTCATTGTTACATTGCTTGTGGGTGTGAACAATAAAGACAGCTTACAACAGCTTATTTGAAAATAATTTAATGTATTATCTTCCCATACATAGTTCCGAGTACATTCTAAAGGTCTTTTTTTTAATACACTTAATGAGAATGTACATTTTACAAGACAAAACAAAAGCAAGGTCACAAGTATTCATTCCTAACACACATTGTAGTGTTTAAGCAAGGCAAACACCATGAATTACATCAGTTGCAGCATACTGTATACCACACATCTAAAAATCTTCAGTGAAATGACTTAAGACCTCATTTTTACACCAATTACAAGTGAGCAGAAAACACTGCAATATGGTTGTTTGTGCGGTGTCCAGATCATTCCTCATTTATGCATCTTTTCTCTTGATGATCAGAGGTCCCACATTGTCTCCCGTTTCATCATTATGGTTTGTATGAGACCCATCGCATAATGGAAACTAGGGAGGAAAAAATGCCTTCAGTTTACTTTTTTATATATAGCAAATAGCAATTCACAAACAACAAGGAAACCTAAGTGGTGTTGACTTGAAAATCTGAATGCAGCCCAGTGGATAGCCATAATTTATTTTCTGGCAAGAAACTCAGGATGTAATGCTATGGTTTGTAGTTGGCTTATGAATCACTGTTTTTGAAGACTATGGTTGGCATTATTTCTCAACCCAATGGCCTTGCTTAACCATGGTTTGTTTGACTATTCCTTCCCAGGTACCTGCCAAACAACAGGGCCACAAGATCAGCACAGGTGGAAAACAAGTTGCACTTTGGAGAACCAAGTCAGTGTATTTTCTTAACTGTGAAACCAACACATGGTTGGCTAAGCAAACCATGATTAATACAAACCATGGTCAAGAGTTAAATGCTGTTTACAGCCAATGCTGAAGAAATTTGGCTATGCTACCATCTAGTAATTTAGTAGGCCATCAGAAGGTATCACAGTTCCTGTGCTGATATGACAGAAGACTTGTCCGTACTAAACCTAGACCTAGATTCAACTAACCCACTGCACTAGCAGAAGCCAGCAATGGGGCTTCTACACTCTCCTCTCCTCCTCCAAAATCTATTCTGGAGAGTCAGGAGAATCCCAGAAACAGCACATTGGGGTTGGGGGGCAGGAGAGCAGGGTCATTCTGCCTGGCTTGCAAAAATACTTGCATTCACAGGCCCGTCAAAAAACTGCAATTTTCAATTCCTGCCATTATAAATAAAATACATTTGTCTGAGGACTAGTATCAACATTTGGCCTTGAAAACAAGGACAGGATCAAAGTATTTCAACATATTTGATCAACATTTCTGCTTTATTATACAACCACTGTTACAATTTACACTATAATAATTCCTTTTTTGCTTCTAATTTTGAACAACCTATTCTCCTGTTGCAATATTTCTTTTCCCACTAAAACCTACCCCTCTCAATTGTCTTTTAAAATATGAATGCTTAAACATTAATATTCAGTGGCGTTTACTCTTATGTTACATGCTCTCAGGAGGAAACCTTCCTCATATGGAAAATTGCTTTGATTCTAGAAATAGCCGATTATTGGACGTTCAGTTATTCCTTCTGATTCTTTGTGATGAACTAAAAGTACCGTATTTTTCGCTCTATAAGATGCACCAGACCATAAGACGCACCTAGTTTTTGGAAGAGGAAAACAAGAAAAAAAAATATTCTGAATCCCAGAAGCCAGGACAGCAAGCGGGATCGTTGCACAGCGATCCCGCTTGCTGTCCTGGCTTATGGGATAGCCGCGCGCAGCCTCTTCCGGGCAGGGGTAGCCTTCATCCCCCTGCCCAGGAGAGGCTGCACGCGACTAAGGCTTCCCCAAGAGCCGTGCTCCCTTTAAAGAGAGTGCGGAGTGTCCCCTGCTTGGGGGCTTTTCCCTGAGGAGGGAGAAGGGCAGCCCTTCTCTCTCCTCGTGGAAAAACCCTGAAGAGCCTCAACACACGCTCCATGCGGCTCTTTAAAGGAAGCACTGAGCAGAGCCTCCCGCCTGCATTCGCTCCATAAGACGCACACATATTTCTCCTTACTTTTTGGGAAGGGAAAAGTGCCTCTTATAGAGCAAAAAATATGGTAAGTACTTTGGCTGTGGAGGGTTCAACTAATTTGTAATTTAAAAGTTACAAGATATTTGTCATTTTCTTCTCTTACCTTCTTAGACCTCCAACACCGGCAGTACACAGCTTTCTCCCCCAAATCTTCCATATCAAATGCATGAACTACCTTTGGGTTATCTTTCTGGATATGGAGATTTACCATCCCATTACAGCATCTGTCCTTGCTGATAAACTTTTTGTAAGCAAGATATCCAACGGCTGCCGCTCCAGCAGCAAACGTAACGGCTGCAATCCATTCAACTGAAACAGAAATATGGAGAAATTGTTAAAGAGCACTCACTAAGGCCTTTTGTGTGAACTGGTGCTGAGAAGTTACAGTCTGACAGAATTTTCATTTTCTCCTCATACACACTTCATAGCATTTAGTAGGGCTTAATCTGCGTTCCTAAACTGCCAGAATATAAACTGAAAGCACTCTTTCCCATGCATGTCTACTCACTAAACACAGAAAGATTTTGCTTCCAAAGTGTGCACAGGATTAGCGCCTTAGGGTTACATCTAATGTTAGACCTATTCTGAATACAGACATTGAAATTAATGGACATAATTAACATGGGTCCATTGATTTCAGTGGGTCTAGCTCTAAGTATAACCTAGCTGGATTCAACCCCTAAAATGCTATTCTATACCAAGTCGTGAGTTTGATCAAGTTCAAATATACGATTGTAGTTTTAGTTTTTGTTCTGACACTCATGGAACAGGAACCACTTCATTTCTTTTGTGTAGACCCAGTAGAAGGGGTAAATAAACTTTGGAATACTAGAAATCGTGTTTCCCTTCTCAAGGAGATGATTAACCCTCAATACTTCTTCTCCCTCCCTATGCAACTTAGGGCACAACCATTTCCAAGTACTATTTTCAAAAGGTCAAAAATGTAGCTAACACATGACTTTAAGGAATGCCAAAATGAGAAACAAGTAAGTTAGATCTAAAGAGTTACATAGAACTACATATTGAGACAAGAGATAACCTGGAAAGGGTTCTCATAGGAAGAGAAGGAATTCCAATATTATCTGGCAGGTAAAAATAAGGTCACTAGTACATTTATTTATTATTAATCTAGTACTCTGTTGAGGACAGAGAAGTCAACCTATTCATCAATCACAGTCATTGACACAATACATGTTACTAGCTTCCAGGCTAACCAGAGGTGATTACTGTATTTTTCGCCCCATAGGGCGCACCGGCCCATAAGGCGCACCTAGTTTTTTGGGGGGGAAATAAAGGGAAAAAATTATTTCCCCCCCCCCAAGGTGCGAGGCTGGAGCGGGGGAAGCCCGAGCTTCCCCCGACCCCAGCCCCCAGAACAGGCTGCTCTCCGCAAGCCCTCCTGCGGCTTGCGCAGAGCTACCTGAAGCCCCGGCGCGACTGCTCAGCGCGCCGGGGCTTCGGGATAAGAGGCAGCTCTGCACAAGCCGGGGGAGCCGGCGAGAACTCCCGTGGGCTCCCAAGGCTTGCGGATAGCTTCCTGAAGCCTGGAGAGCGAGAGGGGTCGGTGCACATCGACCCCTCTCGCTCTCCAGGCTTCAGCGAAAGCCTGCATTCGCCCCATAGGACGCACACACATTTCCCCTTCATTTTTGGAGGGGGGAAAGTGCGTCCTATAGGGCGAAAAATACGGTAACTTTGCAAACAAGCAAATATTTCCCAATTAAAAATTCTAAAAGTCCCACTGACCGCATTGGGATTTATGTGTTTCGATTAGCAACCCCGAAGATGCAATCTTGTGCAATAATACTTTATACCTTGTCCACACCTTTTTTCAACAGAAGGCATTACGTTGATTCAGGAGTTCCACTAAAGTAGGAGTAGGAACATCTTTTAGCCGAGCAGGCCAGATTGTTATCTCTCCCATCTGTCAATTAGCTGATGTCACAATGAGGTCCACTGGCCTTTTTTGCTCCTAGGTGGTCTTCAGAACCCTTTCTTGAAATACTATTTTGTGCAGGGCTTTGAAAGGGGCTTCTGACAATCAGCCAATTATTGGATCTTCAGAAGTTCCTTTCAGAGTGCTGATCAGCAGTGCAAATAAACACACTTTCAGCTAAATCACAGCATCAGGTACAAAGTTACTGCAGCTTGGCCAAAACGGTCTCATAGGCCAAATGAGGATGCCTAGTAGGCCTAATCAGGCCTACCAGCTGAAAGTTCTCCACCCCTGCACTAAAGCAAGGGTTGCAGTCAACGCAACCAAACTATTTACCCCAGAAGCTTCAGCAGGGCTTCCAGGCAGACCAAAAAATATTCCAGAGGGTAGGAAGCTTGAGCTCCACCAACTTGTCTCTATCACCTATATGCAAGTCCATAACACTTATCAGGAGCAGCTTAAGAACAAAAAACAGCAGTGGGCTGCTTTTGCAGAATCACAGAATTCTTCTCAAGCTCAGTATTAAATGAAGAGAGGTGGGAAGAGATAAAGTTGTTAGCGAAGACATGGTAGAAAGTTGTGTTTACAATGTGTGATCACAGTATGAAGGCAGTGTTTTAGGAAGACTGATTACAGTTAGAACCAAAATGTTTTGAGAACATCCAGTTATTTTTCTGCAGAAAATGTTCCATTCCAGAAGCTCATTAGTAATAAAGTATGGATGCCATTAGCCAAACTTGGAAGTTTCAGAGTTTTTAGCTTTGTCTACTAAAGTAAAATAAGCATGTTGAATTAGGTTATTCTCTAGATCTGGGACATCAAAAAATTTACTAAAGCAAATGGAAGATTTTCTCATTTGCAAATTACCCTAATTTACAGAAGAATTTTCCCTATAAAAATTGTCTGGAAAAATCGTATCACACAACCAGAGATATTTTATGCTGAACAGAGAATAAGACTAAGCTCTGCGAAAGGCTTCATGGACAACCATCTTGGAAACTGCAACATATTGGAGGGCATGGCAGAAACTCCATCTGCATCAAAAGTATTTTATTTACTCCCTCTTCTTTATCTCTGCCAGCCTAGAGTTCTGTGAAACTGTAAAGTTCTTACCGTCAATATCTAGCAAGCCTCATAAAACTGTTATACTATACTCTCAATTTAACCAACTGTAGTGGAGCAACACAACTGCTGCTGAATCTTTTTGTATATAGGGGAAAGTCCTTGGTGCCGAGTTTTATTTCCAAGTTCAGTAAGGCAAACAGCTTACAAACTCCATACCCACACATGTCAATACAACAAAAGCTATACAGTATATACACACTCATGAAATCCAACCAGCTCATGTCAGACAGAACACAGGAAAGCATGGACCAACACATCACAGATAGAAGCTTGCAACTTTCAGATGCCCTGCACTTGTTGAAAGTTAGCGGGGTCTAACTACATACCTGCAAGGCTACACCTGTGCCATAGGCACATATAAACCATAGTAGGGAACAGATCACGCAGACCATGATAAATATGGCAAGAGTATTCTGATTCCAACTATTTAACTTAACTAACATAAATGGAGGATGGAGTGTTGCCACCAAGAGCACTGTAGGGTGCAAGGAAAATGGGTGATCAGGAACTATGGTGAATGTACAGAATATCATATACAAAAGGAATGAGCTATATAACATATGTGATGTCAGGATCCCTACAAGCACCTGCCTAAAATGCTGGACAGAGACACTTACAAAAAATTACAACTGTGGGTGAGCATCAGGTGTCCTTAGAGAAGGCCTGAAATTGAGAGACTTGACATGGAGTAGAGAATAACACAAATAATGAAAACAGCTCTTACAGCAATAGTGCTTTAATTAGTGTTGTTGTACAGCACCTGACTGCTTTATCCTGTTTTTCATCACAAGATGACAGTTTTGCTCTACAGATCCTGGAACTTGAAAGATTGTTACTTATCCAGGATCAAAGAACAGTTCGGTCTCTTTAGAACAGGCTTCCTCAAACTCGGCCCTCCATATGTTTTGAGACTACAGTTCCCATCATTCCTGACCACTGGTCCTGCTAGCTAGGGATCATGGCCAAAAACATCTGGAGGGCCGAGTTTGAGGAAGCCTGCTTTAGAATCTTTTCTTCTTTTCAAAGCTGGGCAATAGTTCTCCAAAATATGAATTAGCAATCCTTGCTAATTCAACCCTTAGTTGATGTTGGTTTGCTAAATCTTACAAGTAAAAACAGGGGAGAATCCCAGCCAGTCTCTGATTATGTGCCAAGTGCCCTCTGCTCACTATTGACCAAAAAGCCGGCCCTCAAATCAAAGTGCGACTTTTAGGCAAACGAAGCCCTGAAGCCTCTCCCCTTAGGAGCAGGAGCCTGAATGCAACCTTTCTCAAACCCACACCTAGTTACATTTCCCCCAGCAGGAGCACTAAACTACCCCACTAATCCCCAAAGGTATTTGTTAAAGGCGCTGGTTTCCGCGGAAGAGTTTCAAGGGCGTCTACCACGAACAGTTAAGAGGCCAAGCTTCACCACGCCCCCTTCCAAAAAGAGCCAAATTCTGGCCAGGAACGCGGTGCCTCAGCTTAAAGACCCGAGACAACAATTCCAGCAGCCGAAACGCTTGGCATTTGCAGCGCAGTCACGAGTTCCTTTGTTCTCGGCGCAGAAGCGAGCGGGAGAGGCAGAGGTCAGGCAGGGAAGCCCGACTGTCGGAAGTGCGCGGCGCCCGAGGGCTCCCGCGGAGCAAACAGGTGCGGGGGGAAAGGCGAGCGGTTAGCCAACGCCCGCTAAGATGAGTCAAGGAGGGAAGGACGAAGAAGCCTCGGGGCATTGCTCTTGCTGCGCAGCGCAACGCTCCACAGCGGCGACCGGAGCCCTGGAGGGGAAAGAACTGCTGAAGGTCACTGCAAAAAAAAAAAAAAGCCCAGGGGAGCTGGAGAGGTCGCAGGTGCAAAACTGCTCGCCCCCTATTACAGTCAGGCTGGGGCCACTTTATTAAAAAAAGACTATGCCCCGCCCGCCTCGTTGCAGGCGCCGCATTCCCGGAGCCTTTTCTTTTTCCCCGGCCGTGAAGATGCGCCTGTTTTAGGGGGAAAGAGAACTGCATGGCACACAGGGCCCCGCGCGAAGGTAACAGGTCTATCTCTCGGTTGGAAACGCGGGTCAAAGGGAGGAAAGAATTGCTCGGGAACTATGGAGAAACCCCCCATAACCCGCCCCCTAAACGCCCCCCCCCTTGCAAGGGCGCCGCTGCAATCCCGCGACCTTGCACGCTCTTACCCCGCACGGAAGAATTCGACCCGAGCCCCATGACTGCAGCCCCGGACGCACGCCGCGCGGCCACCCTCTGAAGCTCCGGCGAAGGGCGCGCGAGGCGGGGCGAGGGAAGTGACACCCGGCGGCGACGCGCCTGCGCGCCAGGGCTTTTAACATGGCGCCGGCCGGGGGCGGCCTCTCTGCTTCAAGGGGCGGAGCAAGCGCTGCAAAACTACCAAGCGCGGCTCCAGCGGGAAGGGTGGAGGGAGGTCAGGGGTCGGGGGTAAATTCGCTTGCAGCTGGAGACTTAGAGACCTCGGGGTGGTCGGGAGGATTAAAGGAGAAGGGGAGGAGGAAGAACAGTCAAGGCCACCCTGAGCATAAATGCTGCAAATGCGAGAAGCAGCTGAATAAATGAGCCGGGAAAGATTTGGGGGACAGGTGCCAAAGGGGACAGGGTCCCTCAGCAGAGGCTAAGAGGGCACTGCCCCACCAAGCGACGCGCCTGCCTTCCTGCTTGCAACCAGTCCATGGGATGGCACTGCCTGCCATCTCTTCCTGCTGCTGCTTAGTCTCGGTGTTGCTCTTGCAGAGTTGCTTCCAGGTCCACCTACACCCTACCAGTCTTGAGGGGCACCTGCTGCCACTGATCCTCGAAACGGTTAAGAAGTTGAGAGGAGAGATGATTCCAACAGGCGTAGGTTGTCATCCAGAAAGGCAAACATGTTGGAATTTCCTTTCAGGTGGGGCTCTCTCGGAGATGCCCCAGAACCTCCGCAAGCAAAACAGATGGGCTATCACTTTGAGCTGCAGCCCCTTCCCTTAATTTTTCCTCTTTTTCACCTGGCTTGCCTATTGCTTCTTCATCAAGAAGGTCCTCTGCTGCTGACAGGTTTCCATGCTTTACTTACAACAGGAATGGGGGCCTTTGATGCGCCATGTGTTTTATTTTATTGATTTAGATTTCTTACCCACAATTGACCATAAGGTATATAAAAGTGTAAAAGAAAGAAAATCAGTTCCAGATCCCTAACTTATAGTTGCCTGTGCCTTTAAGATGCAACATCAGAAACACTTGCCTGCGAGTAAGCCTTATTGAATTCAGTGCTGCTTCCACATACACATGCATAGGATATTGGGCTGCAATCCTAAAAAATACTTAGTTGTTAGTATACCCAGCTTATTTGGAAAAGTAGATCTACTGTTATGTAACTGGTGAGGATGGGCTGAACAACCCCAACTTTCACACACATGCAGCAAAAGGAAAAATAAAGAAAATCAGTAGAATAGCCTATGCATTCTTCCAATAACAGTTGTGTAGTGTGCAGGATAGTGGTATCTATGGTTTCACTATTGTGGTGACCTAATGCCAACCTAGCAGTTCGAAAGCACGTCAAAGTGCAAGTAGATAAATAGGTACCACTCCAGCGGGAAGGTAAACAGCGTTTCCGTGCGCTACTCTGGTTTGCCAGAAGCAGCTTAGTCATGCTGGCCACATGACCCGGAAGCTGTATGCCGGCTCCCTTGGCCAGTAAAGCGAGATGAGCGCCGCAACCCCAGAGTCGGTCACGACTGGACCTAATGGTCAGGGGTCCCTTTACCTTTACCTTTAATGGCAATTTGCATATATTCAGAATGAAATCTCATATTTATTATTTTGTTCCAAGTAGCCCTGCTACCTCTTTCTTCTGCTTTACAGATACATGGCACACAGAAATTCCATAGCAGACTTCCTCAGCCTTGTATCTTCCAGATTTTTGGATTACTACTCCCATCATCCCTCACCATCAAGCTATGCTGGCTGGTGCTGATGAGTTATCAAGTCCAAAACATCTGGATAGTACCAGGATGGGAAAGGCTGCTTAATGGAGATGTTGATTGTCTGTCTGCCATGCAATACTGTTGATTATTAGGCAGCTATTTAAAGGTATAGAAAGTCTAGCAAGAAAAATAAGTAAATATTGCTTTCAGAGATTCAAGGGTGCAATTTCAGAACCCATAGGTGCATTTCCACTCACTGTACTGCTTGCTTCAAGACAACTGAGTTACTTGCACAGGGTCAAACAAACTATTTTCTAAGCCAACATCAACTTTTAAATAAAAGTATCACACAGCTCTCTTTGTCTCTGAGGCCTCTGTTTTTTTTTAGACCAAAAGAATTGTGCCTTGCTCTTTACCAGTTGCTGGTTTCTCTCATGATGCACAATAAAATTCAAGCCCCATCTAATGGCTTCCACCGTGTTTCCCTGCTGGCCTACCTCTTCTCGGAATATCTGCAATAATTACTTATGGAGCTTCAAATCATATTTTGCTGAGGAGGGATGCCTATGATGCCATAAGTCAGCCCTAATGCTCTTAACCTTTAAAGTCATCCCCAACCCAGTATTTTGCCGCGTGGGGGGGCTGCTCCCGACCAATTCCGGGTCCTGCCATCATCACCCACCTCCCGGAGCAGAACCGCGGGGGTCGCCACGCCGCAGCCGCTGGGGCGCCTCTGGAACTACACGCCCCAGAATGCAGCGCGGGGGCGTCAGGAGGCGGTGGGCGGGGCGTGGAAGTCTATTAGTAGAAGCGGAAACAAAAGACTCTTCGATTGGGAGCGGAGAGGCACCTCGGCCTCGGCCTTAACACGCCCCGTGAGAGCCCGGCCCCCTCCTGGAGCAGCCAACGCCGTCGCCGCCTCCTCCTCCTCCTCCTCCTCTCTCTTCCCCCCTCTCGCAGCTTCCCCAGACCGGCCCGCCCGCATCCCCGGCTCCCCATGGCGCTGAAACGGATACAGAAGGTGAGAGCACCCGAGTGGGCCGGGCCGGGCTGGGCTGCTCGCCGTCCGTTGGGAACTGGGTGAGCTTCGAGCCGCCCGGGCCTCGGGGGGTTAGTAATAGACAGGCGAGGAGCGCGCTTTGGGGCTGAGGGGATGCGCAGGTCTCGCGAGGGGCCGCAGGAGGGGGGGAAGTGATGGCTGTGGGGGGAATGTGGGCCTATATGGAGGGGCTTAAGGGCGGGGGGGCCCTCGGTTGAGACCACCCTCCGCCCCCCTTTTTTTTGCTTTATAGAAGATGGCATGTATATTTTCACGGACACCTTCTGGGAAGCCGTAAGGGCCCCGTCTTGTTTCTGCAATGGTTTAGCAAGCGCTTGGGGGTCACTGAAAAATCCTTCGTTAAGCTGACAGGCCGCCCCCCCCAATAGGCAAGCCTTATATATTCGCGTTTGTACCAATACAATGGTATAGCAGCCTTTTTTCCTGGACTGTACCACTTCGGATGGGAGGGAGGCAGAGGGGTACAGCGTGTGCTTATTTTATTACACACCCTCCGCACACAACGCACACGCATCGCATCAGAACAGGAAAACAAGGGTTATGATATCTAGTTAGGCCATCGAAATGGTTTAGCACCCAGGATTGCTCTTTGCATTGGCGTTTATGTTATGGTCATAATCAGCCGCCTTGTGCCACCAGTCAGTGGAAAGGTGAGATATAAATTCAACAAATAATAAATCCCCAGGAGAGCATTTGCACATACAGAGGCTCCCGATCCACCAGCAATCTGAATTAATGTAGCCCAGGAACAAGAAGTAAGGTCTTAGTGAATTGTCTTATTCCAGGCTGCCAAGTGTGGAAACGGGTGCAAAAGAATGCTTGGGGAAATGCATACTGAGACGTCATTATGTTGCTCCACAGGCATGGGATAGATTTTTGTGTGTTGCTGGGATAGTGTGAGAAGTTCATTCTGCAGCTTCTCCCCACACCATGGTCAGCATTTGGGAAATTGGGCCAATGCTGGCAAGGGGAGTTCAGTGCAAGTTCTTCCAGCCATGTTCTGGACTTCTTCCATTACAAGGCAGGAATAAGTATTGATGCAGTAGTTAGCATACAGCTAGAACAGTATGATATTTAAACCTAACTAGTTCACATTCAAGCCAATTGTCCTGGAAGGTTTGGAGGACTCACACGAGTGAGGAAACTAGATAAGAACTCAGTTGTCTCCAAAACAACAAGAAGCTCCAGATTTCACCAAACAAGTTCAGTGCCACCTAGTGAGTAGACCATATAATGACACAATCCACACATTAATTAAAAATGTGTTAAGTGGGTGGGCTCCTGCTCTACCATTTAGCTTGTAGGTTTGTTGAAACACTAATCCTTAGTAGCAATTGGGAGTGCACATGGATACCGTGCTGGCAATGCTTTCTGGTTGATGTAATGTGGGCAGAGAGAGACTTGTGGCTTGGGATAACAGGGTGTAATTTTGTGTATTCCCCTAAAATGGATGGGGACAGATGACAGTTCCCATCATCCTGACCATTGGCCATACTGGCTGGGACTGATGAGAGTTGGGTGTCTAACATAATCTGGAGGACCACAGGTTGCTCCACCTCTGCCCCCAAATATTAGGGGTCTAGAACCTGCCTCACTGAAAGAGCATTCTGTTGTCCATTTGCTTTGAAATGTCCCTGTGTTCTACCTTTTCCCTTGGTAGATCATTGCTGCTATTGCCATTTATGGAGGGAGGATTTCTTGTTTCTAACTTGTTTTCCACATGAATGATATGCTTCAGTACTTGCTAATAGTCTAAAAAAAGAAAGGGATATTCAAATGTTGTCCTCGTCAAGTGAATGTTAATAGTGAAAAGCTAGGGAAGGTGAAGGACTGAGAAACTGAAGGTTTGCCAAAAAGGAGGCAAGCTCTATAGATGTTACAGCTATCAGTAATTGGTGTCACTTAACACAGTTTCTTTGTGAATGTAGATAAGGGGGAACTACTTAACACCATTTCTGAAATTATGTTCAACGTGCAAGAAGAATTGACATGTCTGACTCATGGTCTACCCAAGGTGATGTCTCATTGCAACAGACGCAGTCAGTTGACTTTCGGAGATTCTCTTTGACAGGAGATCTAGGACAGGAAAAAGTACTTTGTCATACATTGCATAGCTAATTTATGGAATTCACTGCCATAAGATGTGCTGATGACCACCAACGTAGATAGCCAAACGTTTATCTCTAATCTCTTTTGACAACTATCAATGGCACCTAGTTATGAAGGCTATATGCTGTTTCTAGGATCAGATGTAATAGGCGTCTGAATAAGAGTTGCTGGGGAACAACAGTGGGAGAGGCCTTTTGCCCTGTTCGTAGGCATCCTACAGGCTTCTACTGTGGAAAACTGTGGCCACTGTGGGAAACAGGATAGGGCTTGGCTCGATCCAGCAGGGCTGTTCTTATAACTCTTCAGCTTTACTTTGTTGTTCTGGGAGCAGTTTACTGCTTAGGGTATTTTACAAATGTGCCAAGGCTGCAATCCTAACTACATTTACTTGGAAGTAAGCCCCACTGAAATCAGGACTCGCTTCAAAGGCACTTTGGGTATAGGAAATATTCCCTTGCAGATGTTCTTAATGCATAGAGCAGGAGTTCCCAAACTGTGGTCTGCAGACGAGCTTCATTCAGGTGGTCTGCAGCATGTTTGTAAAAATACAGTTTAAACTTGTACAACAATATCTAGCACAATGCACTACAATTGCTATGATAGGCAGGAAAAAAAATAAGTGGTCCACCAAGACCTTCAACAATTTTCAAGTAGTCCATGGGAGAAAAGTTTTGAACCACTGGCATAGAGAGTGAAATAGGTATTTTTAATTCAGTTGCACATTTTAACAAGGGATGAGCAGAACTACGTGGTTCTGCACAACCACAATTTAAGAGTAAATTTTGGATGCTGGTATGATTTCTGCAGTTCACCTATATTGAGGGGTGCTGTGTCTACTAGCCTCGTTGCCTTTCAGACTCTCCCTTAAGAGATTAAAGGTAAAGGTACCCCTGCCCGTACGGGCCAGTCGTAACCGACTCTAAGGTTGCGCACTCATCTCGCTCAAGAGGCCGGGAGCCGGCGCTGTCCGAAGACACTTCCGGGTCACGTGGCCAGCGTGGCGAAGCTGCAACTGGCGAGCCAGCACCAATGCCGCACACGGAAACGCCGTTTACCTTCCCGCTAGAAAGCGGTACCTATTTATCTACTTGCACTTAGGGGTGCTTTCGAACTGCTAGGTGGGCAGGAGCTGGGACCGAACAACGGGAGTTCACCCCGCCGCGGGGATTCGAACCACCGACCTTACGATCAGCAAGTCCTAGGCACTGAGGTTTTACCCACAGCGCCACCTGTGTCCCGTCTTAAGAGATTAGTGGTACACTTTAAAGACCCACAGTCCAGCCAAGGTAAATACCAACCAACACTGGACTGAAGGGCATCCATCATGTGTGTCTGGCACAGATGCAGTAGCTCTTATTCCAAAGCGTCTGATCAACAAAGGAATAGTATTTCTATCCTATGCTGGATTTGAAATGTTCATGACGAGGGAGGCAAACACCACCCTTTGCTTCCCTGTATTCCGGAATGAGCCTGGATAGTTTTAGTCAGTATTTTAAGATTATTCATGATTGGTCTATAGTATTCTCTTCTGTTGTATTCTCAGCACTTTTCCTATCTTGGTCAGCTGAACTTTAGGGCCTGAGACAGAAGTCTTTGTCATTGTAATATACTTTCTCTTGTTACACTTCTGATAGATTTGTATTTGACCAATAACTGGTGACACTTGATCAGTCAAACCTCAATCCTACTACCTGGTCAGTGGCAAGAAGCAAAGTATATGTGGCTGGAACTCTCCATTATAATTTCAGTGATAGGCTATGGCTGTCATTTTTTACACACCCTCAGGGTAAGTCTAATTGGGACTTACTTCTGAATACTATGCATAGGCTGTGTTGCAAGACTATCTTAGCTACCCAAGCTTTTAATTAAAAGCAAAATTTTTTTACTATAATAATTATTTTTTTACTATAATATAAAGGGTTTTGTAAAATAGTATGCTGCATTTTGATATTTGACATGTTTTTATTGTAATGTTGGTTGTAAATAGCCCTGAGGCCTTTTCATAGTGGAAAAGTAGAGTAGGAATCTTACAAGCATATATTTAAATGGATTTGTATTAAAAGTTGCATCTTTTAAGCTGCTTCGCTGTTGGCCCTATGCCTTTTACGCTATTAAGCTAGATTACAGAGTTTGGTTAATGTATTGGTTCTTAAACTGTGGTGTGAGTAGTTCCTTGTGCTTCTTTAGTTGTCCTTGAAAATACCAGAATAGAGTAAGATTTTGGAAGCTTTCTTTGAAATGCCCTCTCTGCTGAAGAGGAAACTCTTTTAAATTAATATATATTTAAAGTTCAATTTCTGTTTTGAATATGCATCACCCACATTCTTTGGTAAGCATCTATTCCTGCTCATCCTCTTGTCCCTCTGTTTTTCTAGTTGTATTCTTCTTTGGGGTGGGTGCCTATCAGTTTTTGCCTAAGTTGCTCTCTAATGCACCGTGTGTGCTAATAGCATAGTCGAAATAATAATGAATACTGTTGTAGCTTAAGACAAGGTTGCTTTTTGAGTAGTGCAGGTACCTGAAGAGGAAGCTTCAGCAAAACTACCATTGTGTGCCTTGCTTGCCCCCCAATTGCATGCAGAACTTCACTGCATTGTGTGACCAGAACTATAGTAGTTAAGTTTCAGTTTGAAAGCTTTTCAGTTATCTCCCCATGACATAGCTAGATGGTAAGAAAATGTGGTGGTCTGTGAAGAACAAGCATATTCTGAATGGTGTTCTTCAGTACAGCAAAGGAACCACCGGCTAGCTTCTTTAGTGCTGAAATAAACAAGATGGATAATATAAAAATCTTGCACAGTCTGCAGCTTGAATGACAAATGGCGGGGCAAATCATTGCTGTTCAATCTGTTGCTTGTAAGACCATGGCAGCTACCGCAGTGTCAGCAATGTTAAATAAATAAGTGTCCTGCTAAAGCAGGGAGGGAGATGACTGGCATAGATAGTGGATGACATCACCAGGTCCAAAAATGGGCCCCTTTCTGCCTCTCATCAGCCAGCATCCCCAGTGGTGAGGGAGCTGCTGCAGCACTTCTCCTTTATTCACCATGGTGTAAGGTGAGAAGTCCCATGTTGCAGATCTTCTTTTTCGAGGTCTGGCCCACTTTCAGAAGGACTGACTATGACATGGGCAGGTTGTTGCAGGGTAAGCTTCTCACCTGTGGACCAGGACCAGACATTTACCTAAGCAGTAGAGGAAGGCTCGTGATTCACTGGCTCCAGGTAACAGAAGAACCTACTCTGAAAACACTGTTGCTAAGCGTCATCTTGACTTCCATTCTTTTCTCACCCCCAAAGCCCTCCTAAACAGGCAGGGCAAGTGACTGCAAGCCAGACTCCCAAGTGATAAAATACTAATGAGGAATGCTGTAAATCTGGCTGTAAAAGAGCAGTGATTTAGACAAAGGTTGTAAAATGGGGGGGGGGGGAGAGACATTTGGAGAGCTATTGTCGATGCAGCTGCCCTTCAGGGTTACGGAATTTTACACTTTCCGGGACAGAATCTTACAAGGCAACACAAGGATCCCTACTAATTGTAGATGACGTTATGCAGTAAGGCTGACATGCTGCTATCATAAATGGCAAATGTGGCTTGTGTTCAGCCTCCAATGCTTAACTATGGTTATGTTCTAGAGCTGGAAGTAATATAATAATTAGCGCACTTCACCCTCCACCCAGCTGTCAGCTGGTGCTTGAGAAGCTTTGCAAAACAAAATGCACTCGGTACCCTCTGTGCCTACATAAACTAATGACAAATTAAAACACACTTTTACAAAGGATGGGAAGGGGAGCTATACCAAAGAGTAATCTGGCAGTGAATTCCTAAAAGCATGTGGGGAATGATTTATATCTGAAGGTATGTTCCACGTTAAGGTGCCTGTCAACTTAAAATGAAGTGGTGGGATTTCTGAAAGTGGGAGGTGTCTCAGCACAGCCATAAGGATAAGGGTTCAGGAGGGTTTGGAATATCTGCTTGATAACCAACAAAGCAGGCTTCTGTTCTCTATCTGCTGCCTTAAAGGCAGCCATCATAAGGAATTTGTGGTAAGTTTAATAGAACTACATTTGTCTTTACCAGTGCTTTCTATCTTCCATGAAGCCTTTCCCTATCTGATGAGGAATGCCAATGTGAAAGGTATAGAACCTCTTCTGCAGTGCAGAGGATACCAGAACCATGTTTTAGGGTGCACTGTCAGAAAGGCATTGGCCAAGCCAGTTGGCCTCATCATCAAATTGTACATGCAGAAAGTTCCTTTTTAACAAGAGGCTTAAGAGAAACTGAGCACCGTGGTTGTCAAAGTATGGGCCACATTTGCAAGGGCAGCGTACGATAAGCAAACATGTAACTTGTGTGAATTATATAGCCAAACAAAATGACTTTGAATGATTGCATACAAGTCAGGATAATACTTGGGTTTCTAAATAAAGCACATGGCTTTTAAAAACAAGGTGGCTGGAAAAAATGTATAGATTCATGTTAAGTCTGGATTGAAGTGTTTAACAAGCACAGAATCTAATAGTTCCAAATTCCATCTTGTGAAATTACTGGAACCAGTTAAATAATGACTTACACCAGTGTTAGTTGTAAATATTTTTAATTAAGAAGGGAAGAGATGTAGCAGGGAGGTGTAGCCAGTTGAGATGTCACGGACAGTGTATTGGATTTGGACTGAGGAGAGCCAGGTTCAAATCTTTGCTCAGCTGTTCACTAGGCAGCCTTAGGCAAGCCACTGTGTCTTGGTCTAACAAGGTGGTGGTGAGGGTAAAATTAGATAACTATTTATATACTCTCCTGGGTTCCTTGGAGGAACAGTGACATACAATTTTAAAGTATAACTGTGGCTCCTCGAATGTCTCACTGTTAAAGAGATGTCCATTCACAATTTGTTTTTACGTTCTATGGGGAAACATTTGTAGAATTCTGCTGTAACAAAACTGCCAAATAAACAGCTCCTAGTCATGGAGACTAAACTGAAACACATAATGCTAAAATACTAAAGGATCTCATAATCAGAGGGTAAGAAAGGAGAACTCAAAAAGTTCAAATATAGAAAAGTTTTTCAAGCCATGGTAAAAAAAAATATGCTGGAAGTGAACGATTTTGAGTAGTATGTAAAACAGCTGAACATGACTAACAAGTGTGGTTTGGCATCTGCTTCATTTAAAAAAAACACAATGCATATTATGGTTATTCACCAAACCTCTGCAGATTAACAGCTGCCCTCTGGCACTTGTTACTGAAAATGTATATGCAACTCTGCTCAACATGTTCCATCTCAGAGTTATAAAAACAATTAATCTTGGAGGAGTTCTGTATTTTAAAAGTAGCTGGGGGCATTATAGAGTACATGGAGCTCAAGTCCCTGCTGAGATTAATATTTCTACTAATGTACACGTCTTAACGTGAAGTGCCTGCTGAGAGGTAAAGCTGCAAAGTTATGCTGAACGTTAATCTTTCATATTGTGTTTTGTGTGAGATTGCATTATAGTAAATTTTTTATGTTTAATGAGTATTGTCAGAATACTTTCAAAAATTGTATTATAGGTTTCTATCTCAGATTGCCCTGTATGAGGTCCTTTTCCAGAAACAGGTTTTCTGTCATAAAAGCACAGCTTTAATACTAATTTGATCCACCTAGTGATATATGGTGTATTCAAGAAAGTCATTATTTAGAAGAGTGAGCTAATATGTGAGAGAAGGTGTGTTGATAATTTGAAAGGACCCTGTGCAACTGGCAGCTGGTGACTGACTTGATGAGGAAATAAAGTAGACTTGTCAGCAAATGAATGCACTAGATAGAGCAGGGTATTGTAATCAGCATGGTGGCCTACAGAGGTTGGACTCCCAACTTCCATCAGCCTCTGCAAGCATGGCCACGAGTCAGGAATGATGGGACTTGTTGTGACTATAAATTGGAAGCTCCTGCGTGGAACCAATGCAGACTGAAAGCAGCACAGCTTGCATTTGGCACCAAATTTAAACAATGCCCAATGGAAGTCAAGCTTACAAAGGAACAATCAAGAGTGCAGTTTTAAACTCTCAGTTGGTGCTTTCCAGCTGTGGCTTTTACCTTGCCCATGCCCATGCCGGATGCCATACAACATCCAGATTGGGAGGCCCAGCAAGGCTAATGCTCTCTAACTTAACGTGCTTCTGGAGACCAGTTTCTCCTTGCTGTGTAACATAGGTAAAGAGTGTGTGAAACCAGGATCTTGGATTTAGACCAGCTAGCTTAATTGATTTTAGAATGCAGGTCTTCATGGAAGCCTACTGCTTGCCCAGTTAAATAAACTATTAGTGATGTCGCTATTGCAGAATCTTGAGGGCCAAAGAAGATTTGATGTTAAATACATTGAACAAGTATGTGTTTTCCTATGATAACATCCCTAGGGTCCCCAGTCACAATCAGAACTGCAGGAATTACTGGTTTAACTACACGCACACTGTGATTTGATTGAAAAATCTCTTGCCTGCCCAAGATGCTGTTAGCCATGGAAGTAATGCTTTCCACTGCCACCAATGGTGGCTGTCCTCCTGAAGTTAATAGCAGCTTAAGGGGCATGTCAGAGGGGAGCATTGAACCCTGTCTCTGCATGCCCCAGTCCTGGTTCCCCCTGCTTGTGGCTGTTGTTAAAATATAAACTACACATTAAATACACCAAAATACACTGGAAAAGTGTGTGAAAAGGGTACATCCCATGGATTCCAGACATCATTCTTACACATAGATGAATTGTTCATGCCGATTAATAACAACATTAAGCTTTTCTATAACATCCCGCAAGTAATATTTTCCATAGGTCTGTATCTGGTCAGAGAGGGAGGTGTAGTTTGTTCACGAGTGTCCAGTGGCTGGGAATTTGATGTGTTGAATCTACATTGGAGGTTTGGGGGGTGGCAAGGAAAATGGTTTAAAAGGAAGGAACTATAACATTATTGAAGCAGAATCTGTCCTAACAATTTGCAGCCTGGCAGTACCATATATGTTCTCAATCCCATCTCCCTACCTTGGGTACACTGGAAGTATTTTTGTGGTGTAAATTGAAAAAGCGCTGTTGTGTTTTCTCAACTGTACTGAAGTGCCAAGTTGTTCAGTAAACCTCTGGCAACTTTGGAGAGGTTATTAGGGTGCTAATTTTAAACTCTGCAGGCTCTATTTGTGGTTGGCAACTCAGTGAATCATTCACACAGCTCATCTGCAGAACCACTGTCTAGGTCTTGGTGGGCAGTTCACATTCACATTTCTATTACAACTTCTCTTGTTGAAAATGCTACAGCAGAGATGATGCTTTGGCCATAAGGAGTTATTTCCTTTCTGCTGGAAAGAAGAAAGGAATTAATTTGCTCATAGCTCAAATTTTACTCAAAAAGACTTCTTAAAAAATTTCATTCTAGCTATTCTTATCAGGATTATGGGGGAATATTTGAATCCATGAAACATTTCTGGAAAGTATATTTGCAAATAATTATTCATGCTGGAAGTCATTTATTATAGGGAAATGCATTTGATTCTTAGGTGTGAAATAGTCCTGATTTTCTTTCTTAGGACCCACCACTGTGTATGTCATTTGTAACACAAAATCCCATCCTTGTGACACAAAACCAGCACAAAACTTTGGCATAGGTTTTGAGGTTTGCAGATAACACAGATGATGACATAAGAAGAACCCAGCTTGATACGGCCAAAGGCCCATCTAGTCTATTATCCTTTTCTCATGGTTGCCAGTCAGATGCCTATGGGAAGCCCCTAAGCAGCACCTAAGTGCAGGATCACTCTCCCTGCTTGTGATTCCCAACAACCGGCATTCAGAGGCATTCTGTACAACATGGATATTGATAGCCTCATCCTCCATGAATTTGTCTAATTCTCTTTTAAAGCCATCCAAGGTGATGACCATCACTTCAGCTTGTAGGAGCAAAATAGCCATTACTTGTTTTCAGGGCAGTGCAGAGAGGGCTCCTTGCTTGTGTCAGACAGACCGACTCCAGTGTCAGATAAGAGGATTCTGAGCAGGAATTATAGCTAACCCAGGCACAAGTAGCAGCACTAACATGGTGACAAAACAAACACCACTGCTGTCATTTTTATCAAAAGTGTGTGCATGGGGAGATAGAAACTGAAGCCCTTGGCGATGAGAATTCAGCTGAAAGTGTTACACCATTTCCTCCAAAGAAAGCATTCAGTTTGGATTCAAATGTGGGTCAAGAAGACAGCTGTAGTATGGGGGAGGGAGCAAAAAAGTGATAGGTATAGACCTAAAACAATTTTTAAATACTGTTTTTCATATTGTGAGTGGTTAGAAGCAGGCAAGGACCAGAACACACTCTATTTTTGCAAGAATGATCCTACTCAGGATAAGTCATCTAAATCAGCTGCTGTGTCATCCTTTTAAAAAAACAGACTCTCAAGCATTATGAAACTAGACAAACTCATCCTCCGTCTGTGAAAGCATAAGAAGATCCCACCAGTGCTCTTCTATGAAAGTATATAACAAAATTACCTGGTGATTCGTTAAGCAGAGAACATCTTTTCAATGTGGCTTATTTCTTCATTGTGAACCACTCAATGGCTTTGAAAGCATAATTGAAACAGGAGTCATGATAAAGAAAAATAAACAAGTACCACTTTGCAGCGTTAGGCCAGAATTTCCCAGTGAATCCCCTAGTGACCGTTTTGCAAGAGCACCTGAAACCTTGGAAAAACTGAATATCCAGTTTAGAAAACCCATTGGTTAGTTGGCATAAACAGATCATACGACCAATAGAATGGAATGTAGAGTTTGTCTTCTTAAGTTCCAGGATACTGTATCAGTGCTGATCTCAGTTCATTGGTTTGATTATGAGGTTGAATCCAAAGTTGTGCTTAGGTGCCAAGGCAGGTTTCAACAATTTAAACAACTTACAGTCACAAAAATAGGGTGGGTTCCAACAATATACATCTGAGGAGTCAAAGACCAGGGGAAAGAGGTGTGTCTTCAGCATTTGCAGAAAGCTTTATACTGGAGTTGTCAGATGCACCTCAGTGGAGTGCGAGGCATATGACCTAGTCCTAGACAATGCTTCTGAGGGGGCTTGAACTACAAAGAGGCCTTCGTCTGCTGATCTTAACACCAGAGGGTGTTTGTAGGGAAGGACGTGGTCTTTCCTCCATTTGGGGCCTAAATTTAGGGCTTTAAACAATAATGTGAGCACTTTGAATTTGGCCCAGAAACAAACTGGCAGCCAACACAGCTGTTTTAAAACAGGGCTTATGTGATACCTAAATCTGGTTGCTGCATTTTGGACCAGTTGAAGTTTCTGAGTCTTCTTCAAGGAACGGCCACAGAGAGAATGCATTACAGTAGTTCAATCTGGAAGATACCTGAGCATGGAGTACAGTAAGCAAGTCATTCCTCTCGGAAAGGAGCCATAACTGGCGATCTGGTTGGAGTTCAAAAAAAGCACTCCTAGCCATCAAGACTACCTGAGCATCCATTGGCAGTGTTGAATTCAGGAGTATTTGCGATGCTGCACTCCAGGGGGAGTGCAGGCCTGGCCAGAATAGGCTGTCTCCCCACCTCCCGGACGTGAGAACTTGGGACACACAACACTTTGGTCTTCTCAGGATTCCACTTCAGTTTATTGTCCCATATACAGTTTATCAACCACCTCTCCCGCTTCAGATGGAACACAGAGACAGAGCTGAGCGTCGTCTGCATATTGTTGGCACTTCATTCAAAATCTGATGACAGCTCCCAGAAGCTTTTCCTAGATGTAGCATGGGTGACACAAGACAGCTCTCGTCATACAAAACCGTCTTCCGTGGCTACAATCTGGAAAGGTTCCTGGGCAACTTTGCAGGGCGCTTAAGGGACAAGATGGCTCAGATTTTTGGATAGTTTTGAGTGCCACAGTTAGAGCACGTCTAATCAAGGCATCCAGAGCCTTGTCTCTTCCATTTGTACTGGATCAGCTTGGATTATTGCAGCCTGAGGATCTGAGCAAGCTGCTTGAAGAAGTTCAACTAACTGCCTGCCCCTTTGAGCTTCGCCTGCCTTGGTTTCTTAAAGCTAACCATAGAGAGTTGATTGGGTGGATCTTAGGGAGTGATAAATGATTCCCTGGAAAAGGGGCAAGTACCATCTGGCCTTAAGGAGGGAACATGACAACCCCCCAGAGGAGAAGACAAATACAGCACATAAAACCTATAAAACGATTAAAAGAGGGTGAACCCTTGTCCTCAACATAACCTAAAGATGCAACCCAAAGAGGGGGGAAAGTGCTTTGGTATCACCCCTTCAGGGCAGCCTGCACCGGCACCAGTGCAAGGTGTGATGGTTTGGGGGCTGCCCTGAGCAGCTGCAGGCACTCAGGCAGGTGGTAGAAAGCCTCAACAAGGCCTTATCCTCCCCGAACAATAGCCTCTTGGAACCAGCTGCTTCTGTAGGGAGCCTGCTGGCAGACTCTGCGCCTCTCCCTAACTCTCCTAGCTGCCTCCTTTCCGCTCACATCTCTAAGCTCATGAAACATCACAGGAGCTATTTCCTTGAATAGGCATTTTGATTCTCAAAATCCATTACTTTCCCTCATGACAAATTGTTCATGCCCATCGGCTACTCAAAAATAAGTGGTTAATTTCGATGTACAGATCAGTCCTCGGCTGAAAGGCGCTTCTGAGTGTGTATTAACTGTGAAGCCCAATGCAGAAAAAAATTATGAGCTTATTCAGGTTCCGATTAGAATTGGCCAGTTGCCTTTGTGTATAGTCTTGTTTTCAAGTTCGTGTACCATTATGAATGAGCACTACTTTTCTATAATTCTAAAAAGGAGCAATTTCTCCTAGCAGTGTATTAGTCAAAATTTACATCTTCGCTGTTTAACATTACATTTTCCTACAATCTGTGTGGTATCCTACTCAGAGGAGGCCCACTGAAATCAATGGTTTATGCACAACTAAAGTCTACAAGCCTACTTTAAGTAGAACTTAGTAGGATACCACCTTTTTTCTGTTAGGCTAAAAAATAGTTTTGTTGTTACTTGGTGCAAGCTTTATGTACCTGCTCTTCTGAAAAGGGTCACAACAAAAATGTTTCATAGAATCATAGAGTTAGAAGAGATCACAAGGGCCATCGAGTCCAATCCCCTGCCAAGCAGGAAACACCATCAGAGCACTCCTGACATATGGTTGTCAAAGCCTCTGCTTAAAGACCTCCAAAGAAGGAGACTCCACCACACTCCTTGGCAGCAAATTCCACTGTCGAACAGCTCTTACTGTCAGGAAGTTCTTCCTAATGTTTAGGTGGAATCTTCTTTCTTGTAGTTTGGATCCATTGCTCCATGTCCACTTCTCTGGAGCAGCAGAAAACAACCTTTCTCCCTCCTCTATGTGACATCCTTTTATATATTTGAACATGGCTATCATATCACCCCTTAACCTCCTCTTCTCCAGGCTAAACATGCCCAGCTCCCTTAGCCGTTCCTCATAAGGCATCGTTTCCAGGCCTGTGACCATTTTGGTTGCCCTCCTCTGGACACGTTCCAGTTTGTCAGTGTCCTTCTTGAACTGTGGTGCCCAGAACTGGACACAGTACTCCAGGTGAGGTCTGACCAGAGCAGAATACAGTGGCACTATTACTTCCCTTGATCTAGATGCTATACTCCTATTGATGCAGCCCAGAATTGCATTGGCTTTTTTAGCTGCCGCATCACACTGTTGGCTCATGTCAAGTTTGTAGTCAACCAAGACTCCTAGATCCTTTTCACATGTACTGCTCTCAAGCCAGGTGTCACCCATCTTGTATTTGTGCCTCTCATTTTTTTCCCCCCAAGTGCAATACTTTACATTTCTCCCTGTTAAAATTCATCTTGTTTGTTTTGGCCCAGTTCTCTAATCTGTCAAGGTCGTTTTGAAGTGTGATCCTGTCCTCTGGGGTGTTAGCCACCCCACCCAGTTTGGTGTCATCTGCAAATTTGATCAGGATGCCCTTGAGTCTGTCATCCAAGTCGTTGATAAAGACGTTGAATAAGACCGGGCCCAAGACAGAACCCTGTGGCACCCCACTAGTCACTCTTCTCCAGGATGAAGAGGAACCATTGATGAGCACCCTTTGGGTTCGTTCAGTCAGCCAGTTACAAATCCACTGAGTGGTAGCATAGTCAAGACCGCATTTTACCAGCTTCTTTACAAGAATATCATGGGGCACCTTGTCAAATGCCAATGTTTAACAAACCCTTTTTTCAAATTTACTGTTCGTAATGTTAAATGGAAAATGATACAATCCATCAGTTTTTATTTATCGTCTCTGTACTCACCTTGATGCAAACTAGTTTCCTCTTTGCTATGTCCCAATATGGCAGCAGCTGGGAATTATTTTTTTAATTAACAGAACCCATTTAAAGAGCTGTACCGCCAGTAGTTAAAGCCTTTCTTGCCTGAAAGGCAGTGCTAAATTTGGAACCAAAAGTCATGACTAGAGTTTAGAAGATGAGCATAATTTGTAACAAACAGTATCAAGACTGAGTTTCAGGCACTTCTATAATTACAAAAGATAACAGCGCTGTCATCGCCAGCAACATTAGTGAATACTTATTTAAACTATTTTAAAGGTTTCCCAACCCCCTAATTCTCCCTTCCTCCCCTTCTAGTCAGCTTCAGTTCAAAAGGCAGTACATTTGCTATCACAAGGCACATTCAGCAATTACAGTGAACAAAAGTTAAGTATTTCTGTTGATTTAAACTAGAGACTATCACTGGAATAAAAGAAAATAAAGTACTCAGCTTCGGCTATATCATACCCAGTTTGTAAAAGCTTCCCTATTTGGTCACCTGGGAATGATGCTTAATTATCATAGGTGAGCAGGACATGTATAAGCCTGACAAAATTTGCACTTCTCTCATACTTATCTAAATTATTTTGAAGAATCCTGTTTTTCCAAATGGCAGACAGAAAAACACTAGTTTGCCCTTCTCCAAACAATCTTGGGGAAACTTGGCTCTGTTATCTGAATGTAGTAGCCGGCGTGTTACTCTCACATAACAATTTCCTTGACCTTCAGAAAAGAGCTCTCACCTATCTACTTGCAACTAATTTTATTCAGAGAAATGAGTTGCATGCCAGTCCAGTGAGGTCATTCAAGTGTACACTTGTCCGAATAAACCAATGGCAAAATCTTTTGGAAGTGCAGTTCCCTTTTTAATCTAAGTGGCTCAGGTTTCACTGAGAGGGGAGAACAAGTTATATGTGCAAAGCCAGATATTACCAGTTCGAGAGAGGATCCACAAGTGTCAGATTTCCAAGCACCATGAGTCATGAACATTGAAGCCAGCAAGCTCTTAAACAAAGCAGCAGAACTCGAGGCAGAGGAAGACATCTTTACAGTTTTCAGCTTCAGATGAAACCAAACATCCCTAAATTTGTTCACTTCTCTAAAAACTTACTGTACTTGGTTGAAGCCCAGAAACATCTCAATTATTCAGGGGTGGCAAGATTCTTTTCACCTGCTGGTGCTCAATACCTGTGCAAGCAATGCTGTGAAAAGCTCCCACTCCTATGGGGTTCTCTGCTCCAAATCCTGCATGTTCCACATTATACCATTAGTTATACCATTAGTTATTCAGCAGAGTCCCATGTGAGTCCATTGAGGCCAATACAAACAGTTCCAGGATACTGAGTTACCACTCCCATCCATGCCTTCTATATGCTCTGCTCGAATGAATATTCCCAGAAGAAATGTTCATGTGAATAATCCTGAACTGTGATTTTTCCTCAAGCATAGCGGGAAATCTATTTTGTACCAATAAGGATGAACCCCTGGGTGGCATGGTGTTATGTTTGCTCCCCTTCCTGCTGCTAATCAACCGCTGGTTGGTGAACCACATATCCGAACCAACTATTTTGCATGCCACCAGTTAACTCATTAAACTTAGGTTTGCAGTGGGTGAGCAAAATGTCCAGAGCAGTATTCTGGAGAATTGAAGTCAGCTGCAACATCCCTATGAATGGCACCTTCAAAAATGATGTGCAGAGAATTCATCTTATTGAAAATTGCCCATCTAAGTGATCAGCAAGTAGCGTAACTTTGAGAACTTAAAAAACTAAAGTGATGAGGCTAAATGTACTCAAGCATCTGCCTCTTCCCTATATTCCGCTGAGAACACAAAAACCTGATTGGTGCCAATGGCCCTAACTAGGTTGGGGTGAGGAATCTTTTAATCCAAACACTGAATTCCTTGTGGAAGCAAAAGTGAGCAGATCAGTTAATTTGACTCTTGTAGCCTATCCTTCATACAGTAGGCTACATTTGAGCTGTGCAAAAACTGGAGGTTTCTTCAGATGCGTACACATACATGCAAGCACACACACACACACACACACACACACACAACCACACTTCTTTATCTAGGCTAGCAAGATGCAGTTAAAGGACATACTTCAACCAGGGGAAAGTACCTGTGGGTGCAATGGAGGGCCAGAGAGAGATGTGGCCTGGGTGTGTGCTCAGATATAGGTGCCTGAAGGTTTGCATTTGGCCTCTGGGCCTGAAGTTCCCCATGTTTGCGCTAGACCAGGGCTCATCAGTGTGATGCCCTCCAGATGTTGCTGGACAACAACTGCTATCATCATTGATCATGGTGCCTGGTGCTGAAGGGCACCCACATTAGACCTCAAAAGACACGGGTAGTGAGGAGAGAGCTGAACCACATTTGGTAAATCATAATTAAGCAGAAGTTTGAAAGGGGAAATTCATATTGTGGAAAAGAAATGGAGGTTATTGTTTGGGCCTTGGAATGGAATGAAAGATTACACACAGAGAAGGAACCCCCAGAACAGCACATGGAGGAAGGAGAGGAGGGATCTTTCTGTCTGGCATTCGACACCATTTATTGCAAGCCATTCTGGTAATCTTTTTGGCTGAATAGCAGAATAAAAATGCTTTAATAACAATGCATTGTGTGTTCCCGTTTGCAAGTCACAGACTAGATCAAGCTACAATATTGTGGTCAACTTGAGTTTCAAGCCCTACATCAGGTTTTTCCCATTTGAGAACTAAAATATTGTGGAATGCATACTTTCTTGTTGAATAACATGTTAATGGAAATGAAGTGTAAATTATATGCGTAAAGTATGGTGATCAGCTGCCTAATTTAATTGTAGCGCTTAATGCTGAATTGGTTGTCATTGTATTTGGAAAACTCTGTCTTCATTGAATTTTTTCTTTCCTTTTTGTTGTAAATTGTGGGAGCACTTGATCAAACCTAAAGAGGATCCACATTTGGATAATTAATCTTGGGTTTGTTTAAGTAACATTGCAAATGTTTTCATGTTTCCTGTAGGAACTAAGTGATCTGCAACGTGACCCACCTGCACACTGTTCAGCAGGACCTGTTGGAGATGACTGTAAGATCTTTATAGTTGATGGCAAGATACTTTTGCCTATTTTGTTATGCTTAAACACTTAATAAGGTGAATAATATTTTGTGTTTTTCAGTGTTCCATTGGCAAGCAACAATTATGGGACCTGTAAGTATGCAATTTATACATAACTGATCTTCTGATTCCTCTTCTGTAACAAGCTTTAATGGATTTCTGCATTCTAGACAATAGATGTCAATGTTTTCTAGATCGTAGAATCATATGTGAGGAGGAAATAGACTGTGATTATTTGTGGACCAGAGATGTACTTTATAGACAACGAGAGAGACACTATCACACTTTATACACGTTGGCCAACATAGGGAATTAAAAAATAAACTCCAGAGCTGGGCTGGAGATTAAGCCATTCAAGAACTCTGAGCCAAGGTACAGTTTGCTTTTAAAGCCTGAATCATGTTTTTCATATAGAGATAAGTCCAAAGACTGTAATAAATAGGACCAACAGATGGGATTGCAGAGACCTATGGTAGTGGAGAGCTATGTGAAATAACAAGTGAGCTAACAAAGATGGTTTCAAGGACCACTGGTGTTTTTATTTGTGATCAATCTACTACTAGGTTTATATCCAGCTGTGGCAGAGTAATCCCTATTTCAGAATTCCCTAATTCACATTCCTGTACTATGAAGTCATACATTGTTTTACATAAATGTACTACTTTCCCAGTCCAGCAGCTGCCTTCAGACAAGTGTTATTTTAGTAAAGCATAAGGCATGCAGAAATTATGCATAAAAATGAATTTATAAAATCAGACTGATGAAAGGTTATTTTAGTTATGGAATACATATAACCACATATTATAGATTTTATTTCTATTGCTGAGCAAGAAACAGCTCTATTATTTCTCAACACTGAAAAGCTTTTGATAAAATTGAAAGGTCTTTCCTATTTCAAACTTTTGAAAACCTTCTGTTTTGGAGAAATATCTATGATATGAGTGCAAGTAATATACAGAAATCTGAAAGCAAAAGTCTATATAAATGAGACTGCTTCAAAAATGATTATCCTCTAGCCCCATTTGTATTGACAACAGACAACAGAAGTACAGTATATTTCTAATCATTATAACCTTTCTATTTCAAGTTTCAGCTTGGTTACAGTTTTGATTAAGCTTGCATTTTATTGTATTATCTTCAACACAAAAATAGTATTGATATCATGATAGGTCAAATATGAACAAATAGAGCCATATCTGGATAGGACTTACATAGGCATGTTTTCAAAACCTAATTTGCTAATTAATATTTACTTTCTGGTATGTGCCTTCATAATAAAATGGGCTGTAGTTCCTATTTGCTTTTAATAACCTCAAGTTAAAAAGATGCATATAGTCAGAAATTTGTGTGTGGTTTAAGGTGTGCAGAGAAGGAAGTGGCCTAAAAAGAACATACTGAGGAGTTGTTGTTTTTTAAGTGATACACTTGTTTCTCTATGGTTAAAAGTGATACGGCCATTGAGTTCATATCTCTCTCTCTCTCTCTCTCTCTCTCTCTCTCTCTCTCTCTCTCACACACACACACACACATAGTATATTCTTCAGTAATTTGAGCTGCATCCCCCTGATCAAAAGGAAGTGGGGAAAGATACTTTAAATCTGCCCCTCAAATTTGCATCACATTGTGGTATTCTTCAGTTTCTTTGTGTTCAATGCTCTGCCTTTTGAACTTCATTAACTTGTTTTTCTCAGGTGGGGGGATTTCTGCAGAATATACTTTGAAACCTTTTCTGGGCCTGCAAACACTTTCTTTTTTAAAAAAAATAATGAGCAGAATTTGCAAAAAATCCATGATGACCTAATACTACATTTTGGTTTTTGCATCATGCCCGGCATGGTGTGGGTTCCTGTAGCATAGAGTGTGGCGGCCACAGATTATGTCTGTTGAAGAAGAGGAGGACTATGGCTTTGAACTTGGGCAAAGTGTACTAGGGAGACACTGGTGAAGAATGAAAGCATTACCTTGTTAATTTGCTTGCTTTCCAGCCTGATAGTGCATATCAAGGGGGAGTCTTTTTTCTCACAGTACATTTTCCAACAGACTACCCATTCAAACCACCAAAGGTAATCTTTTAAACGTGTTATGTGCTTTTCAGAATTAAGTGTAATGTGCAAATATAAATGAAAATTAAATGTAGCATGTGCTTCTTAGAATAAGGTTTGACATCTGTTTTGATGTATTCGTTGTTTTGGGGAGGCTAAATACATTGGAGGGATCAGTATAGAATAGCATAGATAACTTATTGAAGCAAGAGAGAATTAAAGAGGGCCTAGCCAAGAGCCTTATGAAACTCTTAAAATGAGTTATTTATTCCAGGAACTCTTTCCGCACGCAGCTTATTGACCATGGAAAGTAAAAGATAAAGTAACCATGATGCAGGATATTCTGTGAAGTGTACAAAGCGCACACTTGGTTTTTGCAGAATACAAATCTGGCCTATTGTTCTGTTAAAACACATTTCTAACCATGCTTGTGATTTTACTATTTTATTTTACTTTGGATGTAAATCACTTTGGGGTTTTTTTTAGTTGGAAGTGATGTATAAATTTAATAAACCTAAACCTATTGGTCTTTGCGCAGAGCTTCTCTGACATTATTGATCTTGGTACGTTTCCAACGAACCCCATTTTCCTCAAATGCATTTTTAAAAACTATTGGTCCTTTAATAAGCAAATTGCTTTAATGCATCTTTGCGCTATCCCACTGCTAATCTTAATTTCTGACAGTCTTAACTTTGCATATATAAAGTTAAAATAGGAATTACTGCTTAAATCTGTTTAAGTGGTCGTATGTTTTCTGTGGAGCTTGCATTTAGGTGCTGCTAGATGAATTGGATCGTCATGTTCTACATAGCCCATAAGGCACTTTTTATATCATCTTACCCAGGGAACAGCTATAGCTAATACTCCTTGTGCATTCGTAACAGATTGTGTAACAGAACGTACCACTACTTGTTATCAAGCCAAGGTATTCGGCTTTTAGAGATGTCAGATGGAGAAATAAAATACAGAGTAAGAAAAGGACAGTGTGTGTGATTAGAACTCTGTAAAAATATGTAACCATTCTTCTGTTGCAGATTGCATTCACAACAAAAATATACCATCCAAACATAAATAGTAATGGGAGTATTTGTCTTGATATCCTGAGGTCACAGTGGTCACCTGCTCTGACTGTATCTAAAGGTAACTATTTGGAGAAATACTATGCCCAATTTAACACCACCATCCCTGCTTCTGATTATGATTTATAGCTGAAAATGCATCTAGTTTAAAGGAAGGCATTATCTAGACAGAGGTGTTTGATCTTCAAAGTTTTCCACAGGATCTTATACCCAGATGCGTTGTCTGTGTGACCACGTACATCATCTACAATTTTGGAAGACATAGCGTTCAATAAAGTTTGAAAATCTGCATTACTATAATGGAGAAAAACTTTGCATCTACCTCTTGACCTTTACTATCACATTCATGTCATAAACACTCTTTAACTGATCTTTTTTCTTTTTAATATAGTTCTTTTGTCCATATGCTCTTTACTTTGTGATCCTAATCCAGATGACCCTTTAGTACCAGATATTGCACAAATCTACAAGTCAGACAAGGAAAAGTAAGTATGGATATATATTTTAAAAATCTGAATCAGTTGGTTTTGATATCTTTTGCCTCTCACCACACTTACGATTTGACTACTCTGATAGGGTGATACGCAACAGAGGAGCTGCATTGATTTCAGCGGGTATACTCTTGAATAGGACTCACGTTGGATATCATCCATAAGGTTTTTTTTTTTAGCATAGCATAAAAATGATTTTTTTTTAAAAAAAAAAAAGCTTACAAACAATTGTACTATTACAGAATGTTTACAGTGTTCCATTTTGACATCTTGCATACTTCGGCCACTAAGGACAGAAGTAGAAAGTTTTATATTTGCATTCCTCAGATTGAAGCAGCAGTTAGTCTGTAGAATTATTTAACTTGTATACCATGTCAGCCTTGTTCCTTCCTTTTTTCTGATGTATTACTTATCCTAAAGTTCACTGATCTGCCAGCTTGGCTTTAATGTGTGAGCCAATTTCTAGATAACAAACTGCTTTGCAAAGTTCTGGACACCCGCCTTTGTGTCCCTACAGATGTTTGGAAGAGAACCTCACTGAACTTTTTAGGGTGTCATCAAACTGACCTTGTGTTCAGTCATATAATCTTTAGTCTGTGGTTCAGCATACTTCCCTTGCACTGAGCTAGACTTTAAGCTAATTTAGACTAGCTAAGAGGTTCACTGTCTTTACCTGTGTGGCATCCTAGTTTGTGAGCAGATTGAGATGGTTGTTATTGTAGGTGCTTGTTCGACTGACTGTAAGTATCGTACTCAGCCTAATGAAGGTAACTAGGCTAATTCGTGTATACATTTGATTCATTAAGATGGCAACAATCCTGTCACGTATTAGATAGTATTTGTTGTAATTCAGTTTGTAAACTTCTGTCTCTTAAATTGTAAGGTTGAGAAAGGGGAAAAGATGTTGAGGTGTAGCAATATGAAGGCATTGTAAAGGTTACAGATTGCTACTCCAAAGTCTGTACTTCGGAATTATCCCTTCTTGTAATCTCTGTGCAGCCCTGTCTGTATCTTGCATAGTGGTGCTGCCTATTATCAGGTTACTGTCCAATCAGTTGCAATTCATGTCTTGTAGTCAACTAAATCCAGCTCAGAGAAGACCCACTGCAATTAATGAATCTAAATTAGTCATACCCATTAAATTCCACTAGCGTTGGATAACATCCCACATCACCATGTTCAGTCCATGACTTTATCAGTACACAGCTTTTCAGCTTGTAACCTAAGTGCTGACAGACCAGGAAAGATGCAAATGCACACACTGATTGTGTGCAGACAGCCATGATATTATACAATGGAAGCAATAGGTGTGCATCATGGGGTTCTCTTGCCTTGGAAAATCATTAATTATTAGCTGCATTTCCAAATCACCCTTCCTTCCAAAGACTTCAGGATGATATACAAATAATAATAATATTAAAACACAAAATAGAAAATAATAAGACATAACAGTAATCAACACACTTTCAAATACTGTATCTATAAAATGCAGAACCATTAAAATGCACCAAAACCATCTGCTACTCTTAGGTGTTAAGACTTTGCATCGTCCAAGACTGTTTTGCTTTCTGCTCGGCACCTGCTCTTTTGCCCAAGTGTGGGCATGCGTGCAACATATAACCGAATAAGATTGTTAAATAAGCCCTTGAATAAATTTGTTGGCAACACTGTGAATCCTAAGCTTGTGTGTTTTCACTTTTGTTTTCTTTTACAGATACAACAGACATGCAAGAGAATGGACACAGAAATATGCAATGTAAACTTTGAAGACTTTTTCATATATACCAGAGTACTGTAAATTCTAGGGTTTTTTCAAAATTAGAAGTAAATGGAGCACAGTTTACTGTTTCAGTGTACCATGAAGCCCTTTTTGATTTTCACCCATATAAGTGTGTTTCTGGAACAAGGAAATAACTACGAAAATTAACCTGAAGACTGTGATGAGAGTATTTATCCTTTTTGTATGCTTTGCAAAAGACATTTATTATGTTTTTTAAAGATACGTGGACATCTCTGTCTCCAGCCTACAAGATCCATAATGCAGTTGTAGAGCAACCAAATTATTTTTGCTGAAAAACTAGGTGTTACATGAGAGATATTCTGTGTGTCTTTGAGATGTCAGTCCTGTAAGTCTGTGTTTGGATTTCATTCTTTATTAGTTCATTGTATAATTTGTATTTTTTTACTGTATAGACTATATTTTATTTACCATGCAAGTCAACTCACTTTAGACTTTCTGCACAGTATTGAAAAAAAATACAACTGCTATTAAATGAGTGAACTATTCCTCCCCAGAGGAATTCTCTATAAACTGATAAACCTCTTAAAACAAACTTTGCACTCTAATTCTCAGTATACTGATTATGGAGAAACACTTGGTTTTGATTCTGTTGCATACTTAATTTTATTGCAATGTGAACTAATTGCACTACTCTGTAGAAAGAAATGTAACTAATTTTGTTCTATTCACAGCTGACTTTTTTATCCCATAAGGGCAGTATAATCTCTGACCTTTTAACAAAATTGACTTGAAGCTTTTCCATATAAATAAAATGTGTTTTTTACTACTTGTCTTGGCTGTTCTTTAACTCTTGCACATCCTTTACATGTGCTTGCTCTGAAAAGATCAAGTTAATGTTAAATGTGTGAATTGCTATTGGGAGGAATTGGCCTGTGTGTTTGAAATTGCTGTGAACTGATATTATGGTAGCTGTTGCATAACTTTACATGCAAATTCATTGTGTTGTGTATATGATCTAAGTTCTTGGATCTTGTACCCACTACAAAAACTTCTCTCTGATCTCCAAATCTTGCTTAAATTGATAACAACTGATGTTGAAATGTCACTGACGCTTCTTCTCTCCCTCATGTGTATAACGATATATTGATGTTATACTTCCACACACTAAGCTGATGCCTCTAAACCATTATATTTATACTTCACCTTGCACGTAAGGAGAAAAACAGCCTTAGGGATTTTACAAATAAGAGTGCTTTAATTTTTAAAAAAGTATGTTGCTTCTGAGGTAGTAAATGCTTATTGAATGCATTTATTTTGTGGCTGTAGCAATTCTAACTAAACACAACTTACTTGACTAGGAGGTTTTGCCACCATAAACACCATTTGACCCCTTTCAGAGAAGGGAATAGAGTCCTAGTGTTTGCCTACACCAAGGAACAATTAAACAAAAAGCTCACAACTGGAATAGGTAGAAATGTGGCAAGCATCCCAGTGGCTATTTTTTTGTATTACTGGATTTAAATAATAATTAAAAAAAAACCTGTGCAGCATTTTAATCTTGAAACTCTTGGATAGTTCTGACAGCCTAGGAAATAAGTCTCTACTTAACGTAATGGTCATCTAGGCTTCAGTTGTTTACCTCAATCTGTACAATCGTAAGATGGAAGCTTTCTGAAATAAGCACTGAAAAAAATTCACTGCATTCTGTAAGTGACTTTGCTTGCTGTGAAAGAAACAATTTCTACAAATAGCCAATAAGTGTTTCAATTTAGTATATGATTGCTTCAATGTACTTGAAAAAGGGGATGCCATAGCTTGAAAAGCAAAACTATTCACCACATTTTGACATGAATACTAAAAAAATTACCCCGTGGTAAAATATTCTGATGGAGTGATTTCCCAAACTTTTTTACCCCTATCTGTCTTAGATGTTTATGATAGGCTTGTCCCGGATTAAATAATTTATAGTCCTTTAATCCTTTACAATAAACTCTTGTGTAATTTGGTAGTTTGATTTGCATGCCTGTTAAGTGAAAGAACATTTAATCTGCTTTGCTAAAATTATATGGAGGCTGGTTTGAAACTGTTTAGATGTTACTATGCTTTGAAGTATGCATCATACAAAAAGGAATTTACTTACCATAATGCAAAGTCTTCAGGCTGAGCAAAAGGTGCAGATCAGCAAGCCTCTTATTCTTGCTTCATAAGAGTTATTTGTGAACAAATGTGTTGAGCCCATACTTGTCTCTCTTTTCAGTGACATTTAAAACTGAAGTTCAGAGACTTATTTTACATACTGTCAGGCCAATCGTAGCGCCTTTAAGAAGACAAGAACTCCATTCTCTTGGCTTTCTTTAAACCACAGCTTCTGAGGGTGTTAAGCATTCCCTCTTAAGTATTTTCGTATTTCCTGGTAAATGTTCTTTTGCTGTTTAAATGATCCATTGTGAAGGTTCCTTCCCCGCCCCGCTCCTTGTATCAAACATTTGCTCAGTCCTGGTGCTTCCATTATGGTGGCATAAATGTTGTCTGTGCTTCAGTCCCCTCCACCAAATACCAGTTTATACTGTACAATGCCTTAGCGAGGGCACTAACTGAGCCATCTCATTCTCTGTATATTCCTCACTTGGCACTATTGGCATGACTAAAGCAAAGGATCTCTGTATCACTGAAATTCTTGAAGTGTAATCTTTAGTCATTCTAGTTGTTAAATAAGGCGTACTTTCTAGCTACTTCTGATGTGGTATTTTTTCTGCCTAAAGATGTCAGCTGAGGCTTGAATGAAAATAAAGATTTGATTTGAAATCTGAGTGTGTAGAGTTTTATTCTTAACTTCACCCTTTTGAGTGAGAAAAGGAGTGGTAGCACTTTAAACTTGCAAGTGACAGTTGTTTGGTGGAGGGTAGGTGTGATTTTGCTATCCAAGCTGTTAGAGGAGGCTCCGAGTTCTTTTGGAGTCATGTACTAGAGTGCTGGCATTACTGAAAGTGCCAGGTTCTAAATATGTAATATATGACTCAATAGCTGTGTTGAACTCTCTTGTATTCCCATGGTTCTTTCCTTAAGTGTATAGCTTGTTCTCACAGAAGCAAACCAGGACATAGCTGTCAACATTGCCCTTTTTTTAAGGGAAATTCCCTTATTCTGAATAGGATTCCTCGCAAAAAAAGGAAAAAGTTGACAGCTATGAACCCAGGTGCGTGTCACCTAAGGCGGAAACAGCTTAATATATTGGATGCAATTATCTTAAAGTAATGAAGACTTCCTGTTACATGCTTGTGGAATTGGGATTAAAGCCTTTCCTACTATATAAGAACACTACTAGTTTAATGTGAAAGTGCATGTGTAGCCAGCATTAATTATGCTGTTATGCAAATCTATGGTGCAGCCATATTTGGAGTACTGTGCCCAGCTCAAAAGGGATATTGTAGAGTTGGAAAAAATTAGAAAAGGGCAACCAAAGTGATCAAGGGATAGAGCAATTCCACTGCAAAGAACGGTTGAAACATTTGGGACATTTTAGTGTAGAGAAAAGGAAAGTGAGTGGCGACATGATAGAAGCTTATAAAATTATGCACGGCATGGAGGATTCTTTTTCTCCCTCAGAACACTTGAACTCATGGACTTCCAAGGAAGGGAAATGCTGGAAGATTTAGGACAGACTTTTTTTAAAAAAGTACTTATTCACACACAGCATAGTCAAACAATGGAACTTGCTCCCTCAGGAGGAGGCAGTGATGGCCACCAACTTGCAGGGCTTTAGAAGCTGGTTAGGCCAATTCAATCAATACCAGTCACTGGAAACCACTGGAGGGGGAGAGTGGGCCCTTGTGCTCATGTTCTGCTTGCTAGTTTCCCAGACATCTGGCTGGTCACTGTAAGAACAGCTTGCTGGACTAAATAGGCCATTGGCCTGATCCAGCAGGCTCTTCTTACATTCTTATGCTTAGAATAGCTTTGAACCACCCTGATCTTTTCTAAAAACTGCCTGAGACCTCTGGGTATAGGCTGGAATATAAATTCAATTAATAATGTTGTTTAGTCGTTTAGTTGTGTCCGACTCTTCGTGACCCCATGGACCAGAACACGCCAGGCACTCCTGTCTTCCACTGCCTCCTGCAGTTTGGTCAAACTCATGCTGGTAGCTTCGAGAACACTGTCCAATCATCTCGTCCTCTGTTGTCCCCTTCTACTTGTGCCCTCCATCTTTCCCAACATCAGGGTCTTTTCCAGGGAGTCTTCTCTTCTCATGAGGTGGCCAAAGTATTGGAGCCTCAACTTCACGGTCCTTCCAGTGAGCACTCAGGGCACCATAATGGATAGATTTGTTCTTCTTGCAGTCCATGGGACTCTCAAGAGTCTCCTTCAGCACCATAATTCAAAAGCATCAATTCTTCAGCGATCAGCCTTCTTTATGGTCCAGCTCTCACTTCCATACATCACTACTGGGAAAACCATAGCTTTAACTATACGGACCTTTGTCGGCAGGATGATATCTCTGCTTTTTAAGATGATGTCTAGGTTTGTCATTGCTTTCCTCCCAAGATGCAGGCGTCTTTTAATTTCGTGGCTGCTGTTGTTGTGACGTGGGGTTTGTGATTTCAGCTCTCTTGATATAATATGCTGGAGACAGTTCTCTAGTAACACTTCTTTATTAAAGCAACAAGACTAAGACTTGAGGAGGGGAGAGCTACATTTATAGGGACAGGGAACAAGCTAGAAAGGATACATTTTGGAGGGAACAATATCAGGCAATCACAGTCCTGCCTTTTGGAGGAAACCAATAAGACAGAGGATCCAAATACAGCAGCTTAAATGAACCAATAGTAGCTGTACCCTCTGGAACCAAAAGGCAGTTACTTTACCCTAATGCAATACAGACAATAATAATACAGATATAAAATCCTTTGACTCAATACACAACAGCTGTCACCATCTGCAGTAATCATGGAGCCCAAAAGTAAAATCTCTCACTGCCTCCATTTCTTCACCTTCTATTTGCCAGGAGGTGATGGGTCAATTAATAATAATAATTAATAATTTGCAAAAGCAAACTTCCTGGGTCATCATCCATTTGTCCAGCTTTGCTTTGTACTGGCTGCCCAGGGTTTCCTACCTTAAGACAATAGCCAGGCTGGGTGAGGAGTGGGGTCAGGAAAGGCACGAGGTTGCTGTCAATTACTTTAGAGCAGAGATGGGGAGCTTGGGCTGCAGCTCCCACCAAGCTGCGACAGAAGGGGGCGTCCGGGTTTACAAATGGCAATGGGCAATATATATATTTTCCGGAAGAGAGCGAGCTGAGAGGGTGCTTAGTTTTCTCCTGACGCAGCTATTAACGTGCCCCTTTAACGTGCAGCAGCCCAGAGCTGCAACCTGCAGCGCGCAGACACCATCCTTGAGCATCACCGTTACATTACTGCAGATAAGCAGGATTTCCCTCCTTTTTTGGATCCATATTGATCCAATATTGCCTTTATTTCTCCCCTTTTCCTCCTATTAGCAGCGAGGGATGAGAGGCGCTCCAACCTCTCATCCGATTCCACCAACCAAACCCTCCCCCCTTCGCAACTAGGAAAGGCGCGCAACTAAAACCGCCTTTTCCTCACAGCCGGAGAAGGGCTCTCTGGCTCCGCCCACCGACCGCGCTCCAATCAAAAACTACCTTCCCACCCGGATTTCCCGCCCTCCCCTCCGCTCCTCAAAACATTCCTCCCCGCCGGCGGGATGGACGCGCACGCGCAGAAAAGCATCCGAGCCCGCGTATGCCGCTTCCCCAAGAGAAGCGGCGTAACGAGAGAATTAAAACACCCGCGGTTGTCCAACGGAGCGGAACAAAGGTTCCAAGCCCTGACTAACTAACCAGTTGCGTCGCAGATAACTCTGTTCTGCTCCCCCACCTCAACATAATGCCTGCCCCACACTAACATAAATCTTGGCTGTGCCCAAGCACACCATCCCTATTTTTATATATTTATACCCTATGCTCTCGTCCCCGCATATGGCGGCGCGCCGATAGAGAACCGGAAGTGAGCTCTTGTATAGTTGTGTCGCACCCCCTCCTGCTCGAGGTTCGCGAGCGCACGCACTCGCAGGTGCCTGTCATTCTTCCCCGCCCCTCCCCCCTCCCGGCTGCGACTGCGCGGATTGCAGATAAGCAGAGCGCCGGGTCGTTTCCTCGGCTGCCCACAATGCCCCGCGCCAGTGGCGCGGGATGGTTCTGAGGCTCGAGGGCTGAAGGGAGTCGAGCGGAGACGGCGCTACTATGGCGGCGGCGCTGCTGTCCCGCGTGTGGTCGTCGTCTGTCTCTGGACCGCGTTATTTCCTCAGGTAATATGCCCGCGGCGGGGCGGCATCCTCTCCTGGCATCTCCCCACTCGCTTTTCTCGATGAAAGAAAAAGCCACTTTCGGTCCTACCCGGTGCCCGCTGACCTGTGAGGTAAAGGGAGCACAGAATTGCTCTGTGTCCTTCGCTGCTACTGCTCCTCCTCATGCCGTTGCCAGATCTCGAGGTTCGAGCTCTGGGTGTCTGGAGACTGAAGTCTCCCTGTGGATGTTTCCAGGGGAAGGAGTTCAAATAGGAAAGAGGGGAAGCTGTTTTCCAGCTTTCTTCAAGGCGGAGTTAGGATACTTAAAAATACAATCTGATATTCAATGAATGGTAGAACTCTAGAGATGGAAGGGGGTCCAAAGGGTCATCTAGTCCAGCCCCCTGCAATGCTGCTGCCCCATATGGGGGGGATCGAACCTGCATCCTTGGCGTTATCATCACCATGGGCACCCTGGTTTGCTGTTGTGGTTTTATTCGGCAATTCTGTATTACTCTGCTACCTGGTTTTCTTTTGGGGTGTCTACATGCTCTTGTACAATAAAATAATTATTTTTTAAAAGTTTGAACCACCCTTTGTTTCTCTCCGTTGTGTTCTTACCAGGCTTAGTACCTGTCTTGGAAACACTGGTGAAAGTTGGCAGGCAAGGGAGAGAGTAACTTTGTACTTGACGTGCATATGAATGAGATCTTCAAAAATCATTCTCTGACCTGATACACACAATCGTGGGCATTTCCAGTGGGGGGCAGTTGCCCCCCCCCATCAAGTAAATGAAAATAGCTAACCGATTGTGTCACAGATAACTCAGTTCTGCTCCCCCCCCAACATTATGCATGCCCCCCAACATAAATCTTGGCTAATACCCAGGCACACCATCCCTATATTTATGTATTTACATAATCTATATCCCATGCCTTCAGTATAATTGCATCCTCCTTGGGAAGAACCCACACAGCCAGCACATAAATTTGTTTTCAGCCTTAAGTGTCAGAGTCTCAAGAGGCTTGGTGACTCTTACCTATTTGAAAATTGACTTGAATTTCTGAGTGCTATGGAGCAGAAATGTATTTCATCTTCCCTGCTCAGAATATGAGCCAGAATTAGCTACTGCCCACCTTGTGGTTATATCTTTTGATTAGAAAGGATTTTTGTTTGAGACTTGGTTCTTGAATGGAGGGGAATCAAAGTGAAACCAATATTTTCCTCATCATTTCAGCTGGAATTTCTCACCTATTTTCTTCTAGCTTAATTCTCCACCAATATGCTTCACCTGAGTAAGTTGGTTCTAACTTTTATTAAGAAAAAGAAGCCTTCAACAACACAAAGTAATGCTGTGGTTTTTATTAAGGGAGCATACTAATAAGGTTTTATATTTAGTTAATACAGTGGTACCTCAAGTTAAGAACCTAATTCGTTCCAGAGGTCCGTTCTTAACCTGAAACTGTTCTTAACCTGAAGAACCACTTTAGCTAATGGAGCCTCCCGCTGCTGCCACGCCGCTGGAGCCCGCTTTCTGTTCTCATCCTGAAGCAAAGTTCTTAACCCGAGGTACTATTTCTGGGTTAACAGAGTCTGTAACCTGAAGCGTCTGTAACCTGAGGTACCACTGTACCTTTTTATCTGGTCCAGACTGTACATTTCTCTTGTTCACCTTCAAAGCTGTTCGTCTGCTGAAATTAATGGCATCCAAACAAAAATAAATTATTTTATTTCATAAAATTTATACACTGCTTTATACACCTCAAAGCGGTTGCATAATACTTGTAGAGGGGTAATTAAGTGTGTGTGATTGCATCTGATCTCTAAACTGAGCTTGATCCTATGACAATTTGTTACAGAGGATAGAGGTGAAAGCAGCAGACCATTAGCTGGTCTGCTGTACGAACCAAAATCATAGAGGTAACTTTGTGTCAGGTTTTTCTGTCTGTGTCCACTTGACCCATTTGGGCTTGGTCATACAATGCTTAGGTGAGTCTAGGAAAGGTTCAAGTTCAAAATGTGCCCTTGGAAGTCTGCTAAAAGTGGGATTGGGTAGAAGATAGATTGATTGCATTTATATCCCATCTTTTTCTCCCAATGAATTCAAAGTGGCATAGTTCTCCTCAACCTCATTTAATCACAACAACCCAAGTGGAGATTTGAACCCTGCTCTCCCATGTCCAACACTCTAACCACTATACCACATCCGGCTGTTATTTTTTATATTTGTGAATATAGCTGCATTATTCATTTCCACTAGATTTCAGGCTATTCTTTTTTCCTTGGAGTAATGTCCGATTTTATCTGAAGCTTCTGTTCTATTAATTGGTATCAATTTTGCTTTTTTAAAGGTGCAGTGCGACTTGTTCAGTAGAGAAATGGTTTTCAAAACAAAGTAGTTCAGATAACCGTCCAAAGCAGCCACTGACGGCATACATTCGCTTTTATAAAGAACAGCAACCCTTTTATAAGAAACAAAATCCAGGTAAGGAACTCACTAAGAATGAGACTTCACTGTAATATAAGTTTTTGTTGTTTTGTAAAATATGTTAAAAGACTGACTGGCCTTTTATTTTTTTTGCCAGGGTTCTCCTAACGTGCATGAATCGTTGGTTTTGTGTGTGCAGCAAATTAATTCCCAAAGCCTCTTTTTTCATTACATTAAGTATAGTGTACAGTTGTATTTAAATATTCTGTGAGCCCACATTCTGCAAAAACCAATAGGTTTTACTGTATTTAGAATGCTGGAAGGAAAGAGCCAAGTGGATGTGGTATGTTCCTAAATTTGGCTAGGTAATCATAAGTATACCACAAAATCAGTATGTATATCACTTTGCTGAGTAATATACTCAAAAACAATTCTGAAATTTTACTTTACCCTGTAAATCAGTAGAGAAGAGGAGAGAATGAATGCAAGCAAATAAATAACACGCCTCACTTATTTAGGCTTCATTTCAGTTTCGGGTGAAACAGCCCAGAAATGGCAGGTTTTGAGGAATTGTTTGAAGGAATAGAGTGGTGTCACTGTGCAGCAGTTCTGGGAATAAGCAATATAATGGACATATATATTTAGGGAACCAGAGACTTGCATCCAGAAGTATGGAGAACTTGCACGAGTTGATTAGCTGCTGATATTATGAGACTTCGTGTTGCATCTAGACACATTGAGAGTGGAAGTATGGCCTGTTCTAGGTGTGATTCCACTCCTTCCAAAGGACCAGGTTAGGAGTTTAGGGTTTCTGCTGGATATCCAGGTAGCCTTGCTGTGGCTAAGAGTGCTTTTGCCCAGCTTCAGCTGAAGTAAGGCTTTTTTGGTCACAGCCCAGTTATTAAGGTAACTACTGGGGAGATTTCATCAGCCCCTGGCTTTGGTAGGTGGCCAAGATGATGTTATTTTGCCAAGATTTTGATAGTATTTGAGTGATTAATCTTTTTTGAGACTGTCTTCTAAAGTATTGTTTTCACTATTTTTATTGCTCTGTTTCTGTTGTATTAAAATGTATGTTCATAATTGTAAACCACACTTTTGAGAACTCTAAGGCATTATATAAATATTTTTATAAATTCTGTGTTTTGACTTCTGAGTAACAATGGTGTTTTGTACAATGCACACCAAATGGTAGCTTTGTTTCAAATAGTTTGGATATATGTCTGTCAAACCCAACTTGTATATCAATGATGATGTTAATTTGAATTTGTTGATTCCTTAAATTTCTTTTTGAAATTTGACACTAAGTTTGACAGGATCTTCATCCTTGTAGCTTTTTTTTTTACTCTGCAGACGTAAGTGTTGTGGACATCACAAAAAAGATAGCACACGCTTGGAGGGAGCTGCCAGCATCTGACAAACAAGTAAGCATGGATTTTGGTGTTCATGTGAACAGAATGTTATTCTATTTTACTAATAAAATTGCTTCCTTGGTTTGAAGAAACCTTAATGCCTAGGGTTCTGTATTATTTGAAACAGATATATATGCTTTTCACAAGTTGTAGTAAAATTGTGTTTGTTCATATTCTAGCCATATGAAGCAGCCGCCAAGACTGACAGACAGATCTACAAAGAGCAAATGATCAAATACAAAGCACAACTAACTCCTGCCCAGGAAGCAGCTTTGAAAGAGGAAAAGAGAAGGAGAGTGGAAAAAAGAAGAGCAGCAAGAAAAAAGAGGGTTAGTAGTAAATAATCTTTATAATTTTATTATCCACCCTTCACCAGTAGGTCCCAGGGCAGGTTACATTTTAAAATTCAGAAATGAAAACAGTTAAAACAAATCAGTCACAGGAACAGGTTAGGTCATGAAATAGGAGGATCTCATTGTCCAAGTACCTGAAGAACGTTTGCCACCTTATACTAAGGTTTCAGTACAAAACACATGATGCTCTCACACCAGTTACACATGAAGGTGGTGTGTCTTCTGATGCTACTCACAACTTTTTTCCCTTTGTATACTTACAACTGGTGCCTAATATTTTATGATTGCTGCTTATGAAAGGGGAAAGCTTTAAATTATTCTATTTTTTTATTCCAGAATTTATAAACCACTCTACATTCAGGAAGTACACAAGTGGTGTACAGAAACAGAGTTTCAAACAATACAAATAATAAAATGGTATTAAAGCATAAAAACTAACATTGGAATAAGAGCTAAGTGTTTGAACTTGCTTCAATTCTAAGGGAAAAGATTTTTTTTTGTTACTGTACATCTACCAATTTAAACTTTGATTTGATTGTGACTTTGGGGGGATCTGTGTAAAATCATGCAGATTCTATAACATCTATTTTGATTCTGCTGGGTCTGAATTTTACCCAAAACCGCTGGAAAAGCAAAATGAAAACAAAAAGCACCTTTGCACCTGTGCTTTTTCTGTCTGGAGCAGGGAAGTGGGTAGAAAAGCAACCAGAGCAGGTGGTACCTACAGCATTTCAAATGTGCTCAAGAGACTCAAAAAGCTTTGGGGGCCCCTGATTTAGGGCTTTAAAGGTTAAAACTACCTGTTTGAATTGGGCATGGAAACACACAGCCACCAGTGCTGTTGGCACAGAATTGGTGCTGTGTGCTCCAATCATAGAATAAGAGCTGGAAAGGGACCCAAGGGCCATCTAGTCCAACCCCCTGCAATTCAGGAATCTCAGCTAAAACATCCCTGACAGATCTCGGTCGGTGTCATCATGTCAGCAACGCGTGGCTGGCCTTTCCCTTTCCCTACTGTGGTCTTACAGGACTCAACATAAAGTACTGCAACACTTTACACAGAAATGGCAATGGTTTTCTAACTTAAGCCAGTTTTAATAGGAATCTTTGGATTTTAACAATATATTCTTTTTAATGTGACTTGAAGAACTCTGATTTCAATTCTATCTGTCTTGGAAATTGTATGTCTGGTACGGCTGGGATTCAGAAGTGTCTGGTGTTCTCACATGCATGGGGCTTTTCAGCCTCCCCTTCCTTGTGGTGGCCTCTTATACCCCTCCTTCAAAAAGCTTCCACCTGAAAGGTCAGAGGGTCCTTCAGAGCAGCACTTCATAGGGTACAAGTCTAAGTCTTGGTCTGCTGAATGCCCAAGTCTGCCATTCCCTAAATCCTAGACATAAAGGGGTGTGTGGGTGTTTTCTATGGCTGAACTTAATAACACCTGAGAGAACTGCTCACTGATATCCTTTTGTCATTTTAGCAACTAACAATGCTTGGAAAACCTAAAAGACCTCGGAGTGCCTTCAACATTTTTATGTCTGAACACTTTCAAGAAGCTAAAGGAATCTCAATTCAGGTAAACCAAGGGAGGCTGTTCATTTTAACAGCTACAAGGATGAAGATTCTGTCTTTCGTATTGAGAATGAAAATTAGAACTGATTTAATGGCTATTTCCCATTATTACCATAATCTGTTGAAGCTCCAGTTGGAGTTTTACGATATTATGAGTGCCTCACGGGTTTTCATAGCAGTGTCCCTGACCAAGATTTCCACACAATAGCTGTTGAACAGCTTGTCAAAGATCTGGCATTATCAGGCTACATATACTGAAATTCCAAGCTAGCTTGATAGTTGCAGCTAATGGATATGAAAACTTTAAATGTTGCCTGTGAGTAAGGGCCCAATTCGTTGGGACAATGGGAGATCCATGGCCAGCTCTCCTGCAGGTATTTTAAAAATAAAACAAGTGCAGCTGTAAGGTGGTGGGATTAAGTCTTTCTCAATTGACTTAAATTGTTTAATAATAGATTTTGAGTGGTCTATTCTGAGTAAGACTGACTTTAGGGAGCACCCATATTTTGCATATCTTGCATTATAAATATATGGCAGGTGGGTGGGTGTAGGGAGATTTCTGCTACAGAACTTCAGCAAATATCATTGTATGTTTTTGTTTCTCTTGTAGGCAAAGATGAAAAATTTATTTGAAGAATGGCAAAAAATGAGCAGTTCCCAAAAGAAGGTATTGTCATAAAAGTGACTTTGAATTCCAATAAATTGACATTTAAATTTAGGAATTTGAATCTGTCATGCTTAAATGTGCAGCCAAGTGTTTTAGTAGTGACAGTCAAGGTGCAGTACAGGTGTGAAATAATTCAATACTTGCCATTCACCTATAGTAAGAACTGGCCGTGGAGACCAACCACTTGCGTCCAGATAACAGTTCATTTTAAAATTAAAAGCAAAGTTTTTAAACTCCTCTGGCTCAATAATGACTCAATAATGTAAGCCAGTACATTGAAGGACGACACCATTGTTACTTGTTAAGTCTGAATCAAGTCAGTGTATGAATATGTTTGTGTAGCTGTAGATATGTTTAGAAATCTAAGCCAAATCTTAATACTTACTTACATATGGCTGAATTACTGTTTCAAATTCTGATTCAAATTGTAATATTTGAAATACAAATCAGAATGTCAGTTACCTATTTGGCACTTTGTGCCACCAAAAGTTTAAATGCCTCAGGTTGTGTTCCTGAAGGAACTGTTATGAGTAATCATGCTTTCAGGGACTGATCCTGGCAGCATTTAAAGCCATACGTGAAACTGTGTCTTAAAATGCATGTGCTTGTCATAAGGAAGATTATGCGTCATAGCAAAAACAAGGAGTCATAATAACCAGCTTGTGGTGTTTTGCTGCATGAAACAAACATGTGTAAATACTTTTCACATGAAATATTAGTCCTTGAATGTTTCAGAGATGTCTCTAGTAGTGGGAAGTAAATTTCTGACACTTCTGTAGTATATTACCTTAGTACAAACAACTTTTCAGTATGTGAATTCCATTTCTTTGTGCATATCCAGACATATCAGCAACTTGCTGAGGATGATAAGATCCGTTATGAAAATGAAATGAAATCATGGGAGGAGCAAATGGCAGAAATTGGACGCGAAGATCTTATACGTTTTAAAAACAGAAGGAAACTATCAAAAAGAAAGAAAACTGAAAAAAAGGTTGCTTCAAAAAAGAGGGCTACAACATTAAAGAAGCCTTCGGGAAGCAAAGTTGCCTCAGCTGCAGCGAAAAAGAAAGTAAAGGCAAGGCAGTCTGAGGAGTAAGTTGGAAAATACTTGGATTTCATCATTTCTGATTGCAAGTGGAAAGAGACTGAAGTGAAGTCTATTCATTAAAGGAAAGACTCCCAAATCAGAGGTTAGACTTATTTTGAAAACTGTCAAGTAAGTAGAGTAAATCAAGATTGAGAGAATTTAAGCAGTGATTAATCACGAGAGAAGAGGTGCTTTTTCCATAAATGTGTAAATAAGCATTCTCTTATAAATTTTCTTTTCGCAGATCCTGTGATCTGTATAAATTCATAATGTCTAGTTGCTAATTAGAAATAGAAATTTAATGTAGGCTGCAAGTTTATTTTGTGTGTAAATGCATGTAATCACTGGAGAAAGCATGTATATTTGCTGATTTCAGCCTTGTAATTAAAGAACTACTGAACTTACAGATTTTCAATAGTGTTTTTCAATTTTTATACGTACCGACAATGCATACTTTTATTTATATTGCTTAGAAAAAATAAAACTAGCAAGTTTGATATAAAACACTTTTCCCTCTCATTTTATTCAAATCAGAACAAGGTCATTTCTGTCTAAGATTGTTTTCAAAATTCATTTTATTGTATCAAATAAACCCTTATTTTAAACATAAACAAGTTTAAAAACCCAACTGGCATATTGATCCAAACACTTGCTGCAGTTGCAGGCATATCCAACTCCCAAGAGACACCGATCTACTCCCAGTATAAAAAAACTGGCAGTGATCTACCCATTGTCATTGGAGGGAGGAGCATGCGTGGGGTGGGCGGATTGCCCAGAGTTGTTGAGCTTTTTGGGGGGAGGATTTATTAGCTTTCCCCCAATAGCTTTTTGTACACGATATGGATCCTGTGATCTACCAGAATCAGCTTGGGGATCTACCGGTAGATCACATTCTACTGGGTGGACATCCCTGTGCTTATAGTATCAGGGGGGAAAGGAAGCTGTATATATCCTGGTATTGTCTACTCTGATGGCAGTGATTCTCCTGTAGTTCAGACAGGAGATTTTTTACAACACTGGCTGGAGACACCAGGAACCATTGGATCAATGGAGATTCATTCATAGAATCAGAGAATTGTAGAGTTCAGGAAAAGGACCCAAAGGGGGCATCTTGTCCAACACCCTGCAATGCAAGAATCTCAGCAAAAGAATGTTTAACAGATGGTCATCCAACCTCTGTTTAAGTACCTACAATTAAGGAGAGCCCACCACCTTCTGAAGTAGTCTATATTCCATTATCAAAAGTTGTTCCTAATGTTTAGTTGGAATCTTTATTGTACTTATTATTTGAATCTGTTCATTAGAGGTTCTGTGCCAAAAACATCATAAAAATCAGGTAACAAGAAAATTAGAAGAATGTCAGCAACATATTTAAAAGCAAAAAATTTGGAAAAAATATATGGGGGAACTAAACACCTCCGCAAACAAGATACTTTATCAGTATTTACACTCTTCAACATCAAGTGGAGGAGCATTTCAAAAAGGGCAAGGCAGATTTACATACTAAATCATGAAGGAAAAAAGCCTGCTTTATATAATGAAAAATAAATATTTATGGGTGACATCCAGTGAGTCCATAGCCTGTACAGAACCACTGAAATATACTTAAATCCAGCCCGTTTGAGTAAAGTGTATCTACTCAGAATATGATTCAGATGGATATCGCCCTGTTATTGAGATAAAGTATACCTGCAATTTACGCACATTTAATTTGTGTGCGTTCGGCTATATGCACTTGACAAAAAAATTAAAAGGGGGCTGGCTTCTAGAGAAAAAGAGTGGCTGTCCCACCTGCCATTGAACCCAGTGTGTTTGGACTACACCCGATTTTAGCTTTAGACCTGGCCTCCGGAACGTAACCCCGCGGAAGTTGCGGGCTTAGTGTACTTTCCAAGCAAAACCACGACAACTCGTTGCTTTAACCACAATCGCAACGAGTGAGATCTACTGTAATGCCATCTGCCAATAGGTTTACCCGTTGGATTTGGCCGCCGCGCAATGGATGGCCTGGGCAACCCACGAGCTCCGCGCGCCACTGCTGCCTTTGAAAGCGGTAGACTCTACAGGTAGAGATAGGAAAAATGAAGAGGCACAAATCCATGAGAGTAACGCGAACACGCCATGTCTCAAATGGAGTTCTCCACTGTAAGCTTCCTAGGTTTAGAGCAGCGTTTCCCAACCCCTGTTCCGCGGCACACTTGTGTGCCGCGAGACGTTCCCTGCTGTGCCGTGGGACGGATCGGGCGAGTCGGGCGGCGAGAGGCGGGGCGGCGGCGGCGAGCACACGCGGGGCGGCGAGCGAGCTCCCTTCGCCGCTCGCTACTGAGCCTTTGTGTGCTTCCGAGCCTTTGTGTGTAGCGGCTGCATCCCATTGCCGCTCGCTGCTGGGCCTGCGCATGCGCGAAGTTTTCGCGCTTCCCATCACCGCTCGCTACATTTTCGCGCCTAGCAGCCTACCTCCCTGCTTTTTGCTGTGCCGTTGGACGGAGCGGGCGAGTCGGGCGGCAGCAGGAAGTGGGGCCGTCCTGCCTCTACCGAAACAGCACGGCAGGTCTGAGCTGGCGCCTGGAAGGACACAGATTGCTTCATTTCGCTGCATTCCACAGCTCCGAGGCTGGCAGGTAAATGCGTGCACTTCTCTCTCTCGTTTTATTTAATGTGCATTTTAGAAGCATGTGGGAAAGTGTGCATGTGTGTGTTTGGGGCTAGATTTCATGCATGCCTTTTTTAAAAAAACAAAAAAAAATCCTTCCAGTAGCACCTTAAAGACCAACTAAGTCAGTTCTTGGTATGAGCTTTCGTGTGCATGCACACTTCAGATACACTCAAGCTTTGCATGGCCCATATATATGCGCGTGTGTAAGGCATGTGCCATTCCCATTACGGATTTCTGATCCCCGGGTGGGTGCCCTCTGGGATCGAGGAACAACAGTGCAGAGAAATCAGCAAGCTTTTTTTTCTTAAGTTCTCTTCCTGCTTCATCCACATTCACCCCCCCAAAAGGCCATTTTCTGCGTGCTGAATAAATTCTGCCACTCAAACGGCACGAGGTGCCAATGCATCGGGGCTGTGGAATTTATTCTGCTTGCAGAATTCTTCAACTCAACCGCATTTTGATGTTTAAATGTTGTATTTTAATCTTGTTTTTAAGTTATATTTCAATCAACTTGTTTTTTATTATTGTTTTTATTTCAATCGACTTATTTTTTATTATTTGTTATATTTCAATCGACTTGTTTTTTATTATTTGTTGTTAGCCGCCCTGAGCCCGGTCTTGGCTGGGGAGGGCGGGGTATAAATAAAATTTATTTGGGAAAGATGGTTTAGGTATGTCCAAGCAGGCTTGATAGCAAAAACTGTTTCTCACAAACTTAACATCGTATACAGACAGTGGCCTTATTACAGTGTTTTTCAACCGCTGTTAGTGTTTTTCAACCTTTTTAGGTTTTCTGTAAACTGGGGAAGACATCCATGTTGGAAGTTCAATTCCTTGCTTAGCCATGAAGCTCAATGGAAATTGCCTTGCTCTTGCCCTCTCTAATCCAGTGTTTTTCAACCGCTGTTCCGCGGCACACTAGGCCCTCGGGGACCTCGTGGCTTCCGCTTTTGCGTGTGCTGCCGTCACTCTTCCCGCCATTCCCATGTATAATTCGTGCCCGTAATACAGGCAGTAAAAACTGTTCTGTATAACGACTACCCCGCCTCTCCCCCCCATCTAAACCCATTTTTTTTCCTTTGCAGAAAGGAGCCGCTGCATTGAGGTCCGGACTCCAGCCTGGACCTATCACAGTAGGACATCATCTTCCGACTTCCTTCCCAAGCACAGAGACCAGGACTCAGCGGGAGTCGGCACTGCAGAGAGGCCGGATACTGCAGTGATGGAAAAGTTTTTGAAAAGAAAAGAACTGGACTCTGAACAAAATTTGGAGCCAGATGAGAGCCCAAGTATGAGTGGGCATGAAAAGAAAGCAAAGATGGTTAGCTCAAGCAAATCCTCTGGCACAAGGCTATATAGCGAAAGCTATATTTCATTTGGATTTACTTTCACCGGAGATGCAAGCCAACCAATTCCACTGTGCGTGGTGTGTGGTGAAAAGCTAGCTAACAGTGCTATGGTCCCAAGCAAACTTAAACGCCATCTCCAAACGAAGCACCCTTTGCTTCAAAACAAGAATGAAGACTATTTTGTTCGCCTGCGTGAAAACACGGAGAAACAGGCAACTTTCATGAGACAAACCTCAAAGGTAAATGAAAGAGGTCTTAAAGCTAGCTATCACGTTGCTGAACTTATAGCCAAGTCAAAAAAGTCGCACACTGTGGCAGAGACATTAATACTTCCTGCCTGCAAAGCTATTGTAGAGGAGATGCTCGGACCTGAAGCAGCTAAGGAAATAGCCAAAGTCCCTCTCTCAAACAACACAATTTCCAGACGTATTAATGACATGTCTGCAGACATTGAAAGTGTGGTTTTGGAAAAGATCCATAGCAGTGAGAAATTTGCATTACAACTTGACGAGTCTACTGATATCAGTGGACATGCTCAACTCTTGGCCAATGTGCGTTTTGTTGATGGTGATGCAATTAGAGAAAACTTCTTTTTCTGCAAGGCATTGCCAGAAAAAGCAACAGGAGAAGAAATTTTTCGGGTCACATCAGAATACCTTGAACAAGGAGGACTTAAGTGGGAAAACTGCACAAGTGTCTGCACCGATGGAGCTGCAGCCATGGTCGGGCACACCAAAGGCTTTGTAAGCAGAGTGAAAGAAAGAAATCCAGATGTGAAAAGGGTCGTCCGCTACGGCGAAGCGGAGACCCATTCTGGAAAACCGCAGGCAGCGGAAGCCTGCGGTCTCGGGACCCGGCGGGCGCCAGGAGCTACCCCCGAAACGTTGAGGGAACCCCGTAAGGGGCTCCGGATCGCAGAGGGGGTAGCGGCGCTGTGGGTCTATGCGCATTCAGCGGAGCGAAGCCGCGTTGCCGTTGCCGGTGAGCGCCGACCTTTCTTCCTTCAACACAAGATTCCAAAACGTAACAACCCGTGAGTAATTGAGGACTTTACTAAATTTCGGGACTAAAATATTGAAAATAAGCTGAAAGCGGAGAGACGAGGAAAAGGAAGTCCGTCCTCCGCAGCCATTGATTTTTAAAGCAAAGAGCAGGAGGAGTGGAGGCATAGAGAGAACTTTTGACAGCTCAGATTGAGCACCCGCAGAAATTACTTTTCCTTTTAAAGACTGTAAGCAATTGATTTTTGGACTTTTATTAGGACTTATATATTCCTTTCTTTGTGGATTACAATTCTGTTTAAGAAGCCCAGGTGTCAGAACTGCCTGAGCAGTAGAACTGTCAGACTGCAAATTTGGATACATTCTATTTAAACTTGGAGACAGTCTGAGGGAGTTCAGAATGGTTACGTTCTTGCATTTTGGAACTCCAGTAAGCACAACTTGAAATATTGTGGCAAACCTAAAACCAACTCTGCTAAAACTACTTTTGTGAAGATCCCTAAGAATTGGTTTAGATTTTGTATGTGGAATGGACTCTTCTTCCTAGGACATTTTATGCTCCCCCTAGAGGATTGAGGACTTACAACAAAAACATTGTTTTACTTTCTATTTCCCGGCCCTCTGTTTGATTGCTACCATCTGGGCCGTAGCTTTCCCATGGGAATAACTCAGCTTGACCTTGACTGCTAGATATTTTTGGAATGAGTGGCGCAAAAAGAAAGGGATTAAGAACCAGACAAACAACTCTGACAACCGTAACTGCAGCCTCACAAGCACGCAGATCATCTGTGCCCACTTTGCCCTCGGAGGAAAAAGTTACCTCCCTGTCACAGGCAGGGGAGGAAGAAACTGAGGATTTACAACTAGAAGAGATGGCCTCAGGAGGATCTGGTTCTGTATTAGAGAGAATTCTTGAGAAATTGGAGTCTTTGGAGAGGAAAGTTGACCAACAAACTGCGAAAATTGACCTTAATACAGAAACTTTAAACAAATTATCTGGGCAAGTTGCACAGAATGCACAAGCAATCGGACAACTGAAGGAGGCTGCAGGTGAAAATCAGAAACTGGCCGAAGAGACCAGCCAAAGAGTGGGAGAGTTGGAAAAAGAAGTAAGGCCGCTCAGTAAGCAGGTCGGAGAACATCAGACCTATCTCTCTATGTTGGAACTTCGGAACAGGGAGATTAATTTAAGGATAAGATCGATACCAGAAGTGGAAGAAGGTAATCTAGCTGAGTTTCTGACCAAAGAATTCTCCAAGTTCTGGGGTTTAGAGGAGGAAGATTTTAAAATTGTGTCAGCCTTCAGACTTGGAAGACTTACAAAGAGAGAAAGGCCCAGAGACTGTTTGATTACGTTGAGATCAAAGGAGGAAAGGGACAAGATTTTGGGCCTGCACTACGGAAGCTCTTTGAACATTTCGGACAAAAGAATTGAGATTTTTAAGGACATTCCTAAACAGCTGTTGGATCTTAGATCTGAATATTTGGACTTAGTAAAACTGCTGAGAAGCAACTCAATCATCTTTAGGTGGGACTTTCCCCAAGGACTATCTTTTACCTTTAGAGGGAAGAAGATCAAAATTAGAACTTTGGAAGATAGGGATAAGTTTTTGACTGCCTACGGTGAGGACCTTCATAAAGGACTTGAACTACCCTCAGGGTCTGAACCACCACAGGTGCCTGTACCTCAGAACCCTGAAGACTCACAGAACAAAATACCATCCCAAGGAAACTAAACAGATCTATCCAGGATGTCTCTGCAACTTTTAAGTTGGAATATAAATGGCTGCAACAGCCCGGAAAAAAGGAAGAAAATCTTTCACTTATTAAAAAAGGAGCAACTAGACATTACTTGTTTACAAGAAACACATGTGACTAGGCTCCACAGAAAAATATTGGTAAATAAAAGGATAGGCCAAGAATTTATATCTTCGGATTTAGTTAAGAAGAGAGGAGTGGTGATATATGCAAAGGAGAGCCTCTCACCAAAATTTCTATTTAAAGATGAACATGGAAGAATTTTGGCAATTGAAATACAGCACCAAGGAGAGAAAATTTTGATATTAGGAATCTACGCTCCAAATGAAGGGAAATCAGAATTCTACAAGAAGTTGCATGAGATTATGCTGGATTATCTGGACTATGATAACATCATTATGATGGGAGATATGAATGGGATCGTTTCTACAAACATGGATAGGTCACAAAGCCAAAAGGTTACTAAAGAAGGCAGACTACCAAAGACCTTTTTTGAAATGACAGACAACATGGACTGGATTGATATATGGAGGACAAAGAACCCCTTAGGGAAAGAAGGAACATTTTTCTCTGAAGCCCAACTGACTTGGACAAGAATTGACCAAATATGGATTTCTAGAGGTCTGGCTCCTAAGGTGAAGAAAGTGGAAATCTGCCCAAAGACCTGCTCCGATCATAACGCGTTGAAAATGGACATGACATTATTACCAACCGGCTCCTTTAGATGGAAGATGAATGACAACTTGTTTAGAGATCAGGAGATTATCAAGAAGGCCCAAAAAACAATAAAGGACTATTTTGAGATAAATTTGAACACTGCTGTGGAAAAAAGAACAATCTGGGACGCAAGCAAAGCTGTGATGAGAGGGTTCTTGATACAACAGAACGCCATAAAGAAAAGACTACAAAATGAGAAAAAGGACAAGATTTTGGGGAAAATTAAAGAGTTAGAGAAGAAACTAAGAGTAAACCCGAAGTCACAGCCGATTTTGAGAGAAATTAAACTTCATCAGGCACAATATTCCAAACTGATAAATCAGGAAATAGAATGGAAGATTAAATCAATGAAACAAAAAACATTTGAATCGGCTAATAAATGTGGGAAACTGCTGGCTTGGCAGTTGAAGAAGAGACAAAAGCTGAACATAGTAACAAATTTGGAAATAGAAGGAAGGAATATTCAGAACCCGGTGGAAATTAGAAAATGTTTCCAGAAATATTTCAAGAAATTATACACTCAAGGGCCACAAAAGGAGGAAGAGATTGCAAAATTTTTGGAGAAAAATGGACTTAAAAAACTATCACAAGAAAATAGATCACTCCTGAATAGTAAAATAACACGACTAGAGATAGAACAGGCCATTCAGAATATGAAGTTGGGCAAGTCTCCAGGGCCAGATGGCTTGACCTCCAAGTACTATAAGACATTAAGTGACTATTTGATTCAACCACTGCTGGAGGTCAGCAATGAAATTATGGAGGGAAAGAAGGCGCCTGAATCGTGGAAGGAAGCTTTCATCACATTGATACCAAAATCAGAAACTGAAAAGACACAACTTAAGAACTACCGCCCCATTTCCCTTTTAAATGTGGATTACAAAATATTTGCTGACGTTTTGGCAGGAAGATTCAAAAGAGTTTTAAATGAGATAATTCATAAAGACCAGGCAGGCTTTCTCCCAGGAAGACATTTATTTGCTAATACAAGGAACATTATTGACATTTTGGAACTCTTGCAAACAAATATTAACACTAAAGCAGTTCTAATTTTTATAGACGCGGAGAAGGCCTTTGATAATATTTCTTGGAAATTTATGAAGGGGAATTTAAAAGAAATGGGAGTGGGGCGGGGTTTTGAAAATGGGATTGACGCGATTTACTCAGAACAAAAGGCAAAACTGATAGTTAACAATGTGGTTACAGAAGAGTTTAAGATTGAAAAAGGGACACGACAAGGCTGCCCGATTTCCCCCTTGCTGTTTATTTCTGTCCTGGAGGTGCTCTTGAACTTGATTAGAGGGGACCGGTTGGTGCAAGGGATTCAGATCGGAGTGAAACAATATAAACTTAAAGCTTTTGCAGATGACCTTGTTTTGACATTGCAAGAGCCAGAATCTAGTACAAAAAGAGTGTTACAATTGATTCAGGACTTTGGTCGGGTAGCGGGCTTTAAACTAAACAAACAGAAAACTAAGGTGTTGGGAAAAAACTTGACAGATGCAGAGTCAGAACGGTTTCAGAGAGAAACAGAACTAACTGTGGTTAAAAAAGTAAAGTACCTAGGGGTAAACATAACAGCAAAAAATCTGAGTCTATTTAAGGATAATTATGAAAAATGTTGGTCTGAAATTAAGAGAGACTTGGACAGTTGGTCAAAATTGAAGCTTTCTTTGTTAGGCCGAATTGCTGCTATTAAGATGAATGTATTGCCTAAGATGTTGTTTTTATTTCAAACATTGCAAATTGTGGATAAGACGGAGTGCTTCAGGAAGTGGCAGAGAGATATTTCTAAATTTGTCTGGCAGGGCAAAAAGCCCAGAATTAAGTTTAAGATATTAACTGATGCGAAAGAAAGAGGGGGCTTTGCCCTGCCAGACTTAAGGTTGTACTACGAAGCCGCAGCTTTCTGCTGGCTAAAAGACTGGCTACTTCTAGAGGACACTGATGTGTTAGATTTAGAAGGTTTTAACAATGCATTTGGCTGGCATGCATACTTATGGTATGACAAAGTTAAGATCAATAAGGCCTTTAAGAACCATATTGTCAGGAAAGCAGTGTTTAATGTCTGGACAAAATACAAAGACCTACTGGAAAATAAAACTCCAAGATGGCTATCACCTCTGGAGGCTAAGGCCCGAAAAAGACCCAATATGGAGGCCAAATGGCCGAAATATTGGGAAATAATAGAGAAAGAGGGTAACAATTGGAAATTGCAGAGTTTGGAAAAAATGAAAGATAAAGTGCGAGACTGGTTACATTACGCTCAGATTCAAGAAATTTTTAAAAAGGATAAAAAGTTAGGATTCCAGGTGGAGAAATCGAAGTTGGAAACAGAATTGTTAGAACCTAAGACTAAAGTACTTTCAAGAATGTATAACTTGCTGTTGAAATGGAATACACAAGATGAAATGGTTAAGTCGGCCATGATAAAGTGGGCACAGGATATTGGGCATAATATTATGTTTGAGGATTGGGAAAGGTTGTGGACCACGGGGATGAACTTCACGGCATGTAATGCTCTGAAGGAAAATGTAATGAAAATGATTTATAGGTGGTACATGACCCCAGTTAAACTAGCCAAAATATGCCATGTGCCAGACAACAAATGTTGGAAATGTAAGGAAAATGAAGGAACATTCTTTCACCTCTGGTGGACTTGTCCCAGGGTGAAGGTCTTCTGGGAAATGATATATAATGAGCTGAAAAAGGTATTTAAGTATACCTTCCTTAAGAAACCAGAGGCCTTCCTCCTGGGCATTGTCGGCCAGATGGTGCCAAAGAAGGACCGAACATTCTTTTTGTACGCAACAGCAGCAGCAAGGATACTTATCGCCAAGAAGTGGAAAACTCAAGATCTACCCACTCTGGAAGAATGGCAGATGCAGCTGATGGACTATATGCAACTGGCCGAGATGACTGGCAGAATTCGAGACCTGGGAGAAGAGAGGGTTGAAGAAGATTGGAGGAAATTTAAGATTTATTTACAAAAATATTGTGATTTGGCGGAAAGTTAAGTAGGATGTTTGATCATAAATAATTGGCCACCACAAAATCGGATCGAAATGGGATGTAAAGTGAGATTAAGAGAAACTAATTTACAGAGGATTATATTTAAATGAGTGGTTATAAAATTTGCAAATTAGATGATAAATTGCTGGGAAAAATTTATGATGATGAAAATGGCAGCGGGAGATGTGAGGAAGTCCAAAGAAGTTATGAAACTTTGTTGAGATAAAAGAAAGGTTGTTTATTTCTGTACTTTATTTTGTAAAAACCCCTAATAAAAATTTATTAAAAAAAAAAAAAAGAAATCCAGATGTGATTGTTACGCATTGTTTTTTGCACCGTGAGGCCCTCGTAGCCAAGACTTTACCAGCAGACCTAGTTCATGTGTTGGATGATGTTGTGCGCATGGTAAACTTTGTAAAGTCACGACCCGTGAAAAGTCGCATATTTGCAGCTTTGTGTGAGGAGATGGGAGCGAAGCATAAAACCTTGCTGTTTCATACGGAGGTCCGGTGGTTGTCGCGTGGCAAGGTCTTGGTTCGTGTGTATGAGCTGCGGGAGGAACTTAAAGTGTTTCTGACAAATGAGAGGTCAGATTACGCAAAACTGCTTGCAAGTGATGAGTGGTGTGCAAGGCTGGCATACCTGGCAGATATATTTCATCATCTGAATGAACTGAACACACGAATGCAAGGCCGAAATGAAAACCTGCTTACAAGTACAGATAAAATAAATGGATTCCGTGCAAAGGTGCAACTCTGGCATCAACACGTGGAAAGTGGCAATCTTGAAATGTTCACACTCACCAAGCAATGGCAAGGTGTTCACACTGCTGCACTGTGTGAGATAATAGCTAAACATTTAAAAACTCTCGAGGGGAAGTTGTCATTTTATTTCTCTTCAGTCTCCACTGAATGCCTTGACTGGGTTAGGGACCCTTATAGCTCAGCATCAGTTGGTGGAAAGGACATGACTTTACAGGAGCAGGAGGAACTAACTGAACTGAGACAAAATCGTGGTTTCAAGCTAAGATTTGCTGATCTACCTTTGGACAGTTTTTGGTTGGAAACTGCCAAGGAGTTCCCCCTTCTGGCAAACAAAGCTATTTTGACGTTGCTCCCATTTTCCACTACATATCTCTGTGAGTTGAGCTTTTCAAGCATGATTGCTATAAAAACTAAAAACAGAGAGAGACTGAGAGCTGTTGACGAAGAGCTACGTGTGTGTCTTTCTTCGATTCCAGCCAGAATATCAGCTTTGTGTTCAGCCAAACAGCCCCAGGTTGCGCACTGAATAAAGTATTTTATAATTTTTCATATTTCTGTTTATTTACTATTTCATAATTAAGTAACTTATCTTATATTTATTTACGGCTATTAGCCCATAAAATATGTACAAACATAAAAGCACAGAAGCATAAAAACCAATACATCGAACGACAGAAGAGGAACACCACGATGCAAGAGTGGGACATTGAGCAGTGACAAATAACAGCTTGGGGCCCAGAAAGTTCCGAGGGACGGTTCACAGAGAAAGGAGAACTGGAGACGAGATCCGTCGTGCACTCTCATCATAACTGTCCGATTAGTTTTTGTTGTTGTTGTTGTTTGGTGGTTTTTGTGTGTGAGATAACCGCATTCAGGAATCTCGCCACCTGCAGAGTTAAAGAAGAATCTGTATCCTGCAAGATACAGTAAGTAATTATAAAATACTTTCTTTGTGTTTATTTGATGCCTATTAAAGAGAGTTACTTTATATATAGTCAATATAGGCACAGAGTTAATTTTTTAAACATTTTCTAATGGTGGTGTGCCTCGAGATTTTTTTCATGAAGCAAGTGTGCCTTTGCCCAAAAAAGGTTGGGAAACACTGGTTTAGAGTACAGTATATAAAACAGCGTGTGTGGGATATAATAATATAATAATTATTATTTTTATCCCGCCCATCTGGCTGGGTTTCCCCAGCCACTTTGGGCGACTCCCAACAGAATATTAAAAACACAATAAAACATCAAACATTAAAAACTTCCCAAAACAGGGCTGCCTTCAGAGTCTTCTAAAAGATAATTGCTTATTGCCTTGACATCTGATGGGAGGGCCTTCCACAGGGCAGGCGCCACTGCCGAGAAGGCCCTCTGCCTGGTTCCCTGTAACCTCACATCTCGCATAGGAACATGGGCGTAGGCAGGTGGTTGTTTTTTAGGGTAGGTAAAACCTCAAATTTGCATTGATTTGTATTGATTTTTACTGATGAGGGGCAGCTGCCTCCGCTTGGCTACGTCCCTGTATGGGAGAATCCCGGCCAAGCATCTCTCCATTGTCTTACGGGGACTGCAGCCTATGTGTCACTCTTCACCTTTTGGTATATCTAGGGTTAGTCTCTCCCCTTTCCTCCTCCTCTCTGCCCCCACCTTCTCTTTAATTCTTGGCCTTTTAAGTTCGCGACATCTCGCAGGACGGCCGTAAAGCAGCGCGGGGAGGCAAGAGTGGGCGTGGCGGGCGGGAAAACGGACGGGCGGACGCGGCTGAGAAGCAGGAGCCCGCGCAGCAGCAGGTTGCGTTGGCTGTTCCCCTGGCCGAGAGCGGGAGAGAGCGTGCGCAGGCGCGGTGGTGGTCTCTCCGCGCGCTCGGGCTCGGGGATGGGGCTGCTGGAGCTTTGCCGCGGGGCCTTCGGCGCCACCGACCTGTACCAGGTGCTGGGCGTGAGGCGCGAGGCTTCGGCCGACGAGATCCGCCGCGGCTACCACAAGGTCTCGCTGCGGGTGCACCCGGACCGCGCCGACCCGGACAGCAAGGAGGCGGCCACCCGGCATTTCCAGGTGAGGGGAGGCGCCGGGAAACCTGCCTCGGATTCGCCGGCTGGAGGTTTTGCGAGTTGGTTAGCCGCGGAACCCGGGTTCAAATCCTGCTCTGACTCGCTTGGCACCAAACTCGACTTAAATCATAAAACAATACAGTAATAATAATTTATTATTCATATCCCGCCCATCTGGCTGGGTTTCCCCACCCACTCTGAGCGGCTCCCAACAGAATATTAAAAACACCATCAAACATTAGAAACTTCCCTAAACTGCAGGTGCCTTCTAAAAGTCAGGTAGTGACATAAGCCACTTGCACCCTCCGCCTCATTTTGCAAAATTGTGTACCACCCTGGGTTCCTAGGGTGGAAATGCGACCAAAGTGGGATCCGCCAAATAATAATAATAATTTTTTTATAATAATGATGGTGGTGATGATGATTTTATTATTTGTACTGCACATATTTGATTGGGTCACTCCAGCCACTCTAGCATCTTCCAGTACAGTGGTACCTCAGGTTACAGACGCTTCAGGTTACAGACTCCCCTAACCCAGAAATAGTTCCTCAGGTTAAGAACTTTGCTTCAGGATGAGAACAGAAATTGCACGGCAGTGGGGGGCCCCATTAGCTAAAATGGTACCTCAGTTTAAGAACAGTTTCAGACCTCCAGAACGAATTAAGTACGTAACCAGAGGTACAACTGTATATAATTTCATCCCTAGATCTCAGGCTGGTTCACAGCTAAAGATAAAAAACAAAAAATGTGTTTAAAAAAACCTGAGAACAAAGCACAGCTCCGTGAGGGTCCTCTTATTCTAGGGAGGCCTGCAGTAGGAGCCCTGCCCTTCCTTAGCTCCAATAGTCCACCTGCCTGCCTTCTTGCTTACAACCAGTCCAGGGGCTGGTCCTGCCTGTCAACTTCCTCATCAGCAGGGAGCAGAATGAGGCAAAACTAGAAAGAGTTGCCTCTGCCTGCCCCCACCTACTGTTGGTGTCCCTGCCTTCCACCCTATCAGTCTCAAATGATTAACAGGTCGTTTAATTTACAAGCATGTATCTACATACTTAGGGACGCAGGTGGCGCTGTGGGTTAAAGCCTCAGCGCCTAGGACTTGCCGATTGAAAGGTCCGCGGTTCGAATCCCTGCGGCGGGGTGTGCTCCCGCTGCTCGGTCCCAGCGCCTGCCAACCTAGCAGTTCGAAAGCACCTCCGGGTGCAAGTAGATAAATAGGGACCGCTTACCAGCGGGAAGGTAAACGGTGTTTCCGTGTGCGGCTCTGGCTCGCCAGAGCAGCGATGTCACGCTGGCCACGTGACCCGGAAGTGTCTCCGGACAGCGCTGGCCCCTGGCCTCTTGAGTGAGATGGGCGCACAACCCCAGAGTCTGTCAAGACTGGCCCGTACGGGCAGGGGTACCTTTACCTTTACCTTTTACTATCTACATACTTAGGAAGCTCCCCTCCCCAACTTGTGTGTCTTTATTGAGGGTGGGTCCCTGTTCTGCTTCCAGTCTTAGGGACCACTTCACCTTCTAGTTTGGAGGGGGAGAGTAGAACCTGCCACATCGCGTTGCAGTGCTTCAGTTCAGGCCTGGTGGGAAATGCATGAGCCAAGAGGACCATTTCCCCCTTTTTTTCCAGCCCATGCCCTGCTCTGTGGCCTAGCACAAGATGGGTAAGGATTGGGCACACTGCTAATTCTGAACCTGAGTATTTTATAGCTATATAACAGGGGTGGGGTGGTTAATGGTTATGCATGGTAGAAAAGGAAAAGGTATTATTTTAGAAAAAGAGGAGCCAGAACTCACCACAAACGCCTCCATTTTTCTAACAATTGTGCAAATCCTGAGAGGTGCTGGAACATCCTGTGTTTGCCTTTTCTTTGAAAATCTGGATGTATGGCAAATTCCCTTAAAAACACCTCAAAAACTTACTTATTTTCTTGAAATTTTGCAGAAAAAGCTCAACAACTTTTGTGTCTGGATTTTCACTTTTTGAAATATGGCAGCCCTACTTCAACCCAAATCCAACTTACTATAAGCTGTTAGGGCTTCTGTCCTACCCGTTTTGGTTCTCTCCAATGTTTGGTGTTATTTTGGGGTTTTATAGTTATACACTTCTGTTTGCCTACGGAGTCCCTCGAGTATGTTGAAACCACTGCAATTTTGGGGTAGTCCCGTTTTGTTTGTAAACTTACTGGCATCCAACTTCTTGGAAATTCCACTGTTAGAGGGAATGCTAGCATAGTAACATAACCTGAATAAGAAAGAAGCCAGTTGTGAGACAAGTGAGATGACATGGGTTGTGTCTTACTGGAGTAGTGAGGTGGTTTGTCTTGTCTCTTCTTAGATCCTGGGCAAGGTGTATGCAGTACTGAGTGACCAGGAATTGCGGGCTCTGTATGACCAGCAGGGGATTGTGGATGAGGAGTCAACTGTGCTGACTCAGGACCGCAACTGGGAAGAATACTGGAGGCTGCTGTTCAAAAAAGTAGGTAGTCTTCTTCAATGTGATGGTCGTCCTTCTCTCACAACTGGAATGATAAAATCTGTAAAGAAAGTGCTATTTCTTTTATCTGTAGGGCAAATGGAACTTCTGTGGGACCTTTGCCCTCATCCCCTTTATTTTACGTTCATCTGCAGGATGGGTTGTTATTTGTGATGGCAACTTTTTCTCTGGCTGCAAAAATGGATTTTTGCAAACATGAACCTTATGTGTTTTTTTGTGTAATATCAAAATACAATGTTCTGTTTTCACAGCTCAAGATGTTAAGTGCCCTTTCATTATTTCTTTGATCCCTGGAAAAATTTGCTTAATGCTATTGTAGTAAACAGGGTGCAGCTAAAAAAAAAAGATGGCATCGCAAGGAATGATAGCTCTGAAATGCTTTAGTGCTGAAATATCCTTTCAGGTTTGTACACCGTGGGTTGTATCCAACAGTGAAATACTCAAGGGTGGACCTATTCAAATCAATAAACTTGACTTAGTCAAGCCCATCGATTTCCCTGGGTCTAAGTATGACTTATGGATCCTTAATCCCCCACCCCTATTTGCAGGCCAACTTTGACAAGTGGGCAAGACCCTTTGGGTGTCAATGACAAGTGGCTGACACCTGCCAAAGTTCAAAGGAGCTCATTGTAACCAGATTGGTGGTTACAGCAACCTCCTTTGAAGATGTTCTTTCAGCGCCATTCTGATGATTGGTGCTGGGAGCTTGCCTTCGAAGGGGTTCCCAGGACCCACTGATCAGCAATTACAGGGAGCCCCCTTGAAGACCAATTGGAGAAAACAGATTGGATTCAAGCTATTTTCTCCAAATGAAGCATGTTTCCTCTGCAGATGAATACAACCTGTGTGTGCCCCAATCTGTTTCGTCTTCCTTTGCCTGGCTTTGGATACACTTCCTTCCATTAAAAAGGCCCTGTACAAATGAACTCGAATTACAGAAAAGTAAAATTTTAAATTAACAATGAATTTGGGATGGGAAAATGTGTGTGTGTAACTTGAGTGTGGTAAAAAGGATTGTCGTTCATGGAATTCAACTCTTTTTGTTGTTGTTTTAAAATTAGATAACTGTAAAAGATATTGAAGACTTTGAGAAGAAGTACAAAGATTCTGCAGAAGAGCTGGTGGACATTAAAGCAGCATATGAGGATTTTAAAGGCGATATGGACAAAATTATGGAATCTGTACTGTGTGTTGATTATACAGATGAGCCGAGAATAAGAGAGATTATCCAACATGCCATTGATTCTGGAGAACTTCCATCTTACAAAACCTTTACAAAAGAGTCTAAGCAAAAGATGAATTCAAGAAAAAGGAAGGTAGGCTTGCAAGAGGCAAAAGACTGTGTGACAAAATATGTAATTCTTACTATCAACTCCAGTTCTGATTGTTTCACCGTCTGTAAACATATTTCCTATTTCACGTAATGTACTTTTTCAAATGTAACATCCTTTCAGGGGTTGAACCAGTGCTTGAGTTGCAGAGAGAACACAGCCTGTTTTCTTCAGCTACTGGTTTCTGGAAGGGGACCCCCCCCCAATTCAACCCAGTTCTTTGAGAGGGGAGAAAGCCTGTATTTCTTTATCTTGATGCACTGAGTGAACACGCCAAATTCAGAACATCCTTATGTAACAGCATCCTATTGGTTTTTGATCTTCCTTTTATAGTTGCTAGGTATTAAATGAGTATCATCTAGTATTTTATGATATACTGCCATTTATTTATTATTTATGATGTGGCAATCCTTTAATGTAAAACACTAGAATCTACCTATAATGCAGCAAAACATTTGCTGGCCTTTCTTCTCTCTGGGACACATAAGCAAGTTTTCCTAACGTTGTTCAAGCCATCCTGCAAATTTGTTGAAAATGGCCTGGTAGAAATGCTTACAATATAATAATAACAAATAAATTGCTTGCTGCTGCAATAGGTTAAGAAAGAAATTTTGCATTCACTTCAACAACTGTGTCAATGTTTCAGGCTCGACAAGAAGCTAAAGAGGCAGAAAAATCCAGAGAAGAACTGGGTCTTGGTGAAGGGGAAGATGACCTAAAAGCACTAATTCAAGTAAGAATGGAGAAAGCTACAAATCATTCTAACAAGTTAGATAGTATTACCTTTTGTTAGGGTAGAAGGAGCCTTTAACTTTAAATGATTTAATCCTCCAGCATTGGAGAGCTAATTTTAATGTTCAGGATAGCAAAAAAACAGTGAGGTCCCCTTGGGATTTTTTTTAGGGAGACTAGTGTTATTTAATTTATTCCAAAATGATCAGGAGTCGCAGGTGAGCAATGAGACAGCCAGATTTACAGATGACACTAAATTGTTCATGATAGTGGTATCAAAAGGCGACAAAATTGCAAGTGAGATTTAGTGTGTATAATAAGTTGTAAAGTGATGCATGTTGGGACAAAATAATAACAACTGTAATTTCACATACATGCTGATGAGGTTTGAATACGGCTGTGACTAAGGGGTTGAATATTTAAGGGAATTTGCGCATCAAGGAGAGGCAACATGTGATCTGATTTCTAAATAAAAGTTAACTGCCCGCCAACAGTTGTCCTTAGAGTTGCATTTTTAAATAGTTCGTCTTGAACAGTATTATTCATACTTCACAACAATCTGATCTCTTTCAAATATTCTGCAGATACACTATTTTAAAATATTTATATACATTTTCTTATGTATATCTCCTTATTAGTAACTTGATTAAATGCCAAATCTTTAGTCAAAACATGAGAAATCCTTGTAAGCTCATTTAACCATCTTGTTTTTGTCATTTAACAGAGCAAAAATGAGAATCGAAAAAAGGAAATGGATGATTTTCTGGCTCAGATGGAAGCAAAGTATGGAACCAAATCCAAAAAAGGAGGAAAGAAAACAGCACCCAAGAAAGGAATGAAATGACTTTATTAATTTTCTGCTTTCATTTCATTTCTTCCGTTAATCTTGCTTTGAGACAGCCAAGGAAAGCAAGATGCTTTCATCAATTCATTGAAACTCACATTGGGTAGAAGGCATTCTGAAGAGGCAAGCTGCAGAATTAAAGCTGCTATTAAATGCTTCAAGATGCCACGGAGTCAAGGTGGCATTTCAGACTGCAGCAGTACAGCAAGATTGCTGTGAACAAAAAAGAAACTGGTAAAATGAAAAAAACATCAATCTTTAAAAAAATCTTCCCATCTGAATTAATGTAAAACAGTATTGTATGTTGCAGGAATATTTTTGGGCAAGTACTGTCAGTTTGATTTTATAAAGGCGTTTATTAAACTTAATAAAGTGTGTTTTTGAAAAGTGTGTGAAAAGTCAGAACTTGCCCATGATGGGCTCTAGCCAAAATGCATCAGTTGGAGAAGGAAGGTAGGAGGCAGACAGGGGGAAATGGTAAACGTAGGTGTTCGTTGGGCTCTGTAGTATGCTATCTAAAACCTTGCTTCACTGTTGCTGGTGTGTGTGGTCTGGGAGTCCGTCCAACAGTAGAAGCAAATTAGCAAGCTGGTTCTGCCTTCTAACTGTGCAAGAGGGGCAGCCTGAATGATGGAGAATATTTCCCACACTTTAAAAACAAGAGGACAATATTGATGCAATGAGTGAAAAAACAGTGCGTGCTAAGGGTATGAAAGGTCTTGCCAACGGTGTGCCACTTATGCCTATAACTATGAACATACATACAAACTTGTCAGAGCCAGAAGCTATAGTGATAGAATTGGACTAATGATGGAAGATCCAAGTTAAAATCCCTGCTGTGCCATGAAGCTTGCTTGGGTCAGTTACTCTTGACTGCACCATTCTCAAAGCCAAGATCTACCCATTGTGATTTAATAACAATTCAAATGCATTTTAGAAAATATTTTTTTATTTGTATATAAAAGTTATTCCATATTACAATTTAATAAGAATCTGTTCCCACCAGTTTTTTACAACTTTCACATGGTATCTAGAATATAATGCAAAGCTATCTTTAATTTACATAACTTCATACAATTGTCATCTGGCACTTACTTTGTCTAGTAAGACCTAGAACTATTTTTTTATGTTACATGAAAATTACAGCAGACATTAAATGCAACATTCAATGTAGGCAATGCTTTTTCTAAATATTTCCATCTTAACAAAGTGTTCTCTCCCCAATGAGAGAACATTAAAACTGAACCTTCCTGCTGTACATAATGTGTGTACCAAACATCTTGCTTCATTTTAAACAAGGGAAAGTAAGTACTGAAAGTATAGATGGTAGTACACAAAACTGTTGCACTCCCAAGTTTTAATCTTGGCCACCTTTCGGACATCATCACCTGCAGCTTTTTCTAAGTTTGCAAACAACTGGCACTCAGAACATTTTATACAGTTAAGACAAAATACTGGACGTGTGCCCAAGCACACTTATTTAATTTTACTAAATATATTGCCATCAAGTGCCAATAACTGGCAAGTCAATTGGTGTTACAACATTATCACCGCTAGAGGAATCCAATTCTTTAGGCAGACATTCTTTGTAATAGATAGTATTAACAATAATACTAGAGGTTAGCAGATTTCCTGAACACATGCTTTCAGCACCCAACAGAATACCATAGCCGATTTACAGGAACAAAAATAAGAGAGAACATTGTAGTCTTTGGCATTTGTTTTAAGTCAATACAAAAATAAGACGTTTTGTAAAGAAAGTTTTAAGACTTCTTCTGTAAACAGGTTTGATATTGCTACAGTTGAATACTGATTGTAAAAGCTTCTACAGTCATTCCCTCATCTTGGAAATAGATGGTTTATTGCCACAATGTTATAGTCCCTGTCTGCTTCTCGATCCACCTCGGCTGTGAGTTCTCACAGAGCCATGTAACTGAAGACCTACTGAGCAAAAACCAGATAAAAGCTGTGAAAGCAACTGTACTAAAAGCAAACTTCATGCATGCAGTAATGGGCTGTATCCAGCAGTGCAGCTTTGCTAGTGCAGGGGACTTCAAATGCAGAACAGAGCTTCCTCTTCTGTCCCCTCCAGCTCCCCATGCACACTCAAAATCAGTTCCAGAGGGTTGGGAGACCCTCTAGGGGAGATTTTTGGGAGCATGCTGGGGTAGGAGAGGAAACCTAAGTCCCACTGTAGAAGTGGCACCCTGCTGGCACATCACTGGATAAAACCCAAAATTATGCCCACAAGTGTTCATGCCACAATAAACCTGTCAATGATTCAGAACAGCACATGCTTTTGTGGTGTGATCCTCTCGTGCCAGTGTACATCATAATGTATATGAGGCGCTGAATGACACGTACGTTTCCAAACAAATTTTGACTGGGATGCATTCTAAGATGCCCCAGGCATGTGAAAAGACTGTACCATTTGAGTTTGCTCTCAGGCCCACTTTATACAAGGGTATAGTTGCTTTTCAGGAGTTCTCATGTAGCTTCCTTTACAACTTTGTGATGAGAGGGACCAATGACAGTAATTACATCCTTCAGCAGTACAGAGAGCCTGGCACAGGAAATAGCCACATCATCAGTCCATTCCACATAATCACAACATTACCCAAAAGGCATCAAAGTCACCAAGAGAACAGCAACCCCCCTGCTCCTGCAATGGAGGTACTAGACCTCAATTGGAAAAGGAAATTAACAGTGCTCTGCCCTAAATTTGGTTCATATTGCTGGATTAAAAGACTGAGCAAGACTTCTGTGTCTCTAAAACAGCAAGCACAGCTCCTTCACACTGGGTGTGATCGAAGAAGCTTCATCTTCTTTCCATACAAGTATTTGAAAAGACATGGCAGCCCTATATCAATTTCAGTCTCAATTCAAAGCTACCGCTATCAATCTAAAAGGCACTGTCTATTAATATACATTTGGAATATGAAATTCACATTTGTAGGGCTGAAGAAGTGTGAACTTGGAAGACTTCCGTGGCTGTCATGTATGAGGGCGTGTGCCATGGGTACTCGGTTAGACTGAAAGAATAAACACAGCTGGAACCCTGCTTTGTATGCTCAACAGTAGAAACGACAGGAATATAACCTAAATATGCTATTCTAGGTTCAAAATTACACGTTTAACAAAATGGCCAACAACTTCAAAGAGAATGCTAAGTATTTTATGATTTGCAACCAAATAAAGGGCATCGGTTGCCTCTTCTTACCCAGCGGAGGTTGGTCTTCTTTGTCCTCCTCGTCCTCATTCAGAAAATTACCAAGAGCCTGGTGGTGGAAGGAATTAATATAGGAAGAGCTGGATATCCCTAAACTGACTCCCATCACGCCAACATTTATAGCATCTGTAACGTAATACGAGATTTCAATCTTAGGCTGTGGCATATTATTAATATAGTTAGTGTACCAAAGCCATTTTAAGCAATACATGCTCCACTTTGCACGTACCTGTGCCAGCAGATCCTTTACTATTTCGTGGTTGATTAGCATAATCAATAACAGTGCAAGAGCGACGATATTGCGAGTCTGGCTAAAAGCGCAAAAAAAAAAAGTTAAAGAATCATAGAGTTGGAAGGGAGCCTGATGATCAATTAGTCCAACCTCTACAATGCAGGAATCCTGCCCCCAGCTGGTCCAGGGTGGACTTGAACCACCACCAACCAGGCACACTGACCCATTGCGCCACTAGAGGTACCATATTTTGGATCAGGCTATTGCAAATTCAAAATACTCAAAGCTCACAATCCTTCCCCATGTCTGGTTCTCCTGTAGCTCTGCTTCTTCCCTACCCCAAAGCCGAGCAGCACTCCAGGGCATTATGGGGAACAGGCTGTACTCTTTCCACATTCCCATCTACTCTTCCTTCTCTGCACTATAAAGTTTCTCGAGATCTCAAGTAATTTAAGCATGGAGAGAGAAGGTGTAATGTCCTGGTATGTTGCTGCTTCCACATACTGAGAGGCAGAGAGTAATCATTGTGTAAAGCTACTTTTATGAATCTGAAAGCCACTCTGAAGGCTCTCATATCTATTCTCAGAGGGAAGTCAATCACACACAGTCACACACACACACACACACACACACACACACACACACACACACACACACTTGTTTCTCTTTCCTTCTCTCCCATTGTCCTGAAACTAAGCCAAGATATACGGAACTGAAGCGATTCCATTTTCTACCTCTGCCGACCTGCCCATGTTTCCATTCCTTGCTTCCTCTTGCTTCCCTCTGCCTATTTTAGATGGGAAGCCCTTGTCGTAGATCTTTGTCAAGTTACATGTACGCAGATGGTGTTATATAAATTAATTAATATACGTGTGGGAGCCACACAACCTGGGACAATTAGAAGGGATCTGTACAGATCCTAATTCATTTGCTTAAAATCTACCATTGAGTGCCGAAGGATTTTGTACCTACACTTAAAATAACAGGGAAACCTGCAAAGATAGACCTATGGATTTTGATACTGGCCACGGATAATGGCAAGAGGAATATCTACTCTTTCCAGGTTTGAATGTAATTTGAACACACCTTACCCAAAATGCATGCGATGTGTTGGGCCTGGAGAAACTATCAGGTAATAAAAATCTCTCATGCACTGGTTGATGGTTAATTTCATCTGCTATTGCACTGCGAGCCCGGCTAGCATTCCCTCGAGATTTCTGCATGGTGAAGAGAAAAAAGCCATGGGTTTTAGATACAAATTTACACTAAAAGAAATGCAAAAGCTTGGAAATACTGGTATCACACCCTCTGCATTAAGGCAGTAACAGACAGTGGTGCAGTTGATTAATCTGATGAGTAACAGAGAGAGACGGACCTTTTCACTCTCCTGGTAAACACACTGCATGTAAGCATTCTGCTTCAAGGTTGATAGTCTCAAGAAGTAAAAACAGATTACTCACAACCCAGAAATTAGATATAACTACTTAAGAATTAATATTTGCTTTGAGGGTGGGTGTGGGTTTTAGTTTTAAAAAATGCACAACAATTATTTTTATAATATTCTCTTGTAAATCATAAACATTCATTCAAACAAAACAAAACAAAAACCGATTCTTACTATCTTACAGTAAGGACCACAAGGCGAGGCTTGAAGAATCCCCTGTCATTCTAAGACCAGAATTGTTTCAGCAGAAGAGGTCGCTTACCATTTGCTTTTGAGATCCCAAATGATCTGCTATATCTACAGTACTAATTGGAGGAAGGAGGTTATTTCTGCTCAGTGGCATTGGGGAAGGTGATGACAGTTGCTCATTTGCAGTGGACCTGGAAAAGACCAATGACAATTACTAAAAACGACATTTGCACTGGAAATTACAAGACTGATGTGAATTCAAGGTAAATAGCAAAAAGAAGTGTCCATGCAAGTTGATGAAAAATACTGGGTTTCAGTGTGGAGAGTCGATGAGATTGTGGCTTAAATGGTGAGCTCCATGTGGGAGAAACTCCAGCAGAGATGAGAAATGGAGGAATCGGCATGCATTTTGTAGACATTTCTCTCCAATACTGAACCAACACCAGTGAGGAATACAAAATGATTGCAGCTATTTCAAGCTTCAACACTTTTCCTAGTTTAAGGCTAAAGGAGGAAAATAACTGTCTTCCACAGTTAACCTGGCACCCTTCAAAGCTGATTTATTTAAATTATTTCACTGCAATTAACAGCAACACAACTTGAGGACTGCTTTCAGTCTATAAAATGCCTTCCTTATTGAGTCCTTTCAAAACACTGCTTCTCTTTTACCTCTAAAAATCAATGGCCAACGTGACCTAACTGACGGATTTGCCTCAAGCTTAACGTGTATCTGCAATGATAGCTTAATAAGTCTTATCAAAGGCCTAGACTTCAGGAATGGATTGAGGCAAAATACTCGCTTGCCATCCATTATTCAATCACGAGAGAAGAGAGTGATATGTGTGAGCTGAAATACAAGAAACATACCAATGGAACAAGGCAAGCTGTTACTAGCATCTGAAGCAGATATAGCCACACAGTGAAGCTAAGTGTCTGACATAATATGCTTCTTGATATATGACTGAAATGGATGAGACAAGTTGTGTTAAACTCAACTCAAGTAAGACAGATGCTTGAGGGCAAAGGGAAGCTTTTTGCAGATTCTGCATCAAATTCTTTAGTTGTCAGCACCTGTCCATTGATTGTGTAGGTGGTGCACACTTTGGGACCAATCCATCTTGTGTCCAAGTTTCAACTGTGGTCACATTTACTTCTTCTAGGTATACACCTTGGTTACCTTGAGGGATGAATACTGCAGGGCTCTCTACCTGGGGCTGTAGAATGGAAAATACAGAGTAGCTGCAACTGGTCCAAGCTCAAGTAGCCAATCTCTTTCAGCACCGCTATACTGCCTCTCAATTTTATACTGGACTCAAAGGAAATCCTTGTTCTGCCTATAACTTGGCCCTCTCACTGCTCAGCAAGCACCCCTCCGTGGCAGAGCTTCTGTAATATTTTTCCATTATATTTATGAGCCACTCTGTAACAATGTTCTTTGAGCAATGAACAAATAAAACAGCTTCACAAAATCAAAGAACACGACGTAACAAAGACTAAAAGCCAACAGCCAAGGGAGCATGATGCAACTCTAAACTTATCTGCTACCATAAAAGGGGGCGAGGGGAAATTTCCCGAAGAGACAAAACTCTAAACTTCCAAGTAAACAACAAGAACAGAAGGACTGCGGAGAGAGAATCAAATATGTGTTTACAAAGAACTGAAACTATTGCAGATTCTGTTCTTAATGGTATAATAGTGCTAGTCCTCATTCAGCACTAATGGCATAGTGTGGCCATCCACATGCAGTGCATGCAGGATAAACTCACTCTGGAGGTGGAAGTGCTGTTCCTGGGCTCCTTTGGGAGGAAGGCTGGGATATATAAATTTAATAAATAAAGGTTCCTCTGCGGCTTTTGAAAAATGTACCATGCCCCAGAGGAACAGAGCCTCCACAAACCTTTGTGTTTTTAAAGAAGAATACATTTTAAAGGCTTATGTAAAGTAGAGGATCTGCTCAACAGAGTTACCCTTCTTGTCTTTATTTTAAAGGGTTTCATAAACAGTCCTGCTCTTGAGCAGTACAATGGTGAAATGCTTTACCTCAAAAATAGCAGATCATAAAATAGCCCAGATGTGAAGAACTGGATGGGAAGGGGAATTGTGTTGCCCAGCACTAAATATATAATGGGCACTATCTTTCAGATGGCTATAATAAGCAGCCACATTTTATGTAGTACAGTGGTACCTTGGTTCCCGAACAGCTTAGTTGTCCAATAAATGGGCTCCTGAACTCCGCAAACCCAGAAGTAAATGTTTTTCTTTTTGAATGTTTTGCAGAAGCTGAAGATCCAACAGGAGGCTTCCAATTGAGTGCAGGAAGCTCCTGCAGACAATCGGAAGCAGCGCCTTGGTTTTTGAATGATGTCAGGAGTCAAATGGACTCCAGGAACGGATTAAGTTCAAGAACCAAGGTACCACTGTACTCTATTGCTGGAGAAAGTCTGCATTTTCCTTGCAACAGTCTATCGTGACTTGGGTGATAAGGAAATGGTGATTCCCTGCAAAAGAGGTATAAGCTGGAGAAGCGGATGTTTTGATTCTCTAGATCATCAAATAATAAAAAGGTAAAGGTAAAGGACCCCTGACAGTTAAGACCAGTCGCAAATGACTCTGGGGTTGCGGCGCTCATCTCGCTTTACTGGCCGAGGGAGCCGATGTTTGTCTGCATTTAGTTTTTCCAGGTCATGTGGCCAGCATGACTAAGCTGCTTCTGGTGAAACCAGAGCAGCGCACGGAAACGCCCTTTACATTCCCGCCGACACTTTCAAACTGCTAGGTTGGCAGGAGCTGGGACCGAACGGGAGCTCACCCCGTTGTGGGGATTCGAACCGCCAACCTTCCGATTGGCAAGCCCAAGGCTCAGTGGTTTTTTACACCACAGCGCCATCTGCATCCCAACATCAAATAATAACTGCATAAATAAAGTGATAACCAGGAAAGGCTTCAGCTCATACATGAAATCTTACAAAAGAACAGCTTCCTTTTGCAAAACAGAACAGATTAGATAACAAATATTACTTATCCAACTGCCTGTCTCACCCACATCTGATCCTGTCATGCTGAACATTTCAAAAGGCAGAGATTAAGCCAGAAGTAAGTATCAACCTACAGCCGTGTTCCCCTGATGACATCCTCCATGGGTCTCGGTGTCCCTGAGCGAGAATGGCTCGTGTTGATGGGGTGCAGAGTACGTGGCGGAGGGTTGCGCCTTCTAGCAGACTGTGCAGAATAGGACAGAGAAGATGTACTGAGCTCAAGTGGGCGATTTGGCCGAGCTCTGGTTGACAGGATAGAAGTGGAGCCTGGCCTCATAAGCAATCTGTCATCCAAGTCTCTGGCACCAAGTGGGGGAAAGCACAGGAGCAAAATGAAATATTCATAAACTGATTTCGCACCATCCGCATCAATTAACGAGGCACAATACCACTACAAAGGCAGCTACCGCACAGCTATTCTGCTCTATAAAGCCCATGTGTATCCCGGTAAGATGGTCTGAAGGCACATGAGGTCAAAGCTAAGCAGGTTCAGTTCATGCCTGGCTGTGTGAACCACAAGTCCACCACCTTCGGCTCCATGACAGAAGAAAGGCACAGTATAAAATGAGTTTTTAAAAATGTGGAAGGACAACAGATTCCATCCTAGCATTACAACCCTTTCCATTTGCATTTCAGTGAAAAGGGGATGCTAGTCAACACCTATTGTGGTGCAGGAGCCACTAGACTGAGCAAATCCACTAGCATATTAAGTATGAATTTTACATCTTCTGCATGTTGAGAGGTGTAATTGATTTCTACGTGGGGGTTTTGATAGTAACCTGAGCTAGCTTGATCTTTAGCCTAGCTCAGTTTTAGACAAGCCAAAATGGACTAGAGTAGAAGCATTCAATGGTTCCGCCACAGCTGTGGATGCATAGAGCAGGAGGGGGGTGTTTAAAAGTCAATATAAACTTAGCAAAACTTGAATCCCAACACAACTGCTTCCTTATATCTCTAACTCGCAGTGCAGCTTTCATACAGAACAAACAAAAGATGGCTACTCTTACAATATTTTATCCATCAGAGGCAAGTTCCTTTGCTGTAAGGGGATCCCATGAATAACCATCAAACCATTCAAATTACGTTGTGGACCACCGCTCGTTCCTTGGGAGAGATTTGCCTGCAGGTTACAAGAAATTAAATTTGCCCTCAGCATTAAATGAAAGATACGCATTTCTTAATTTCCAATCTCGGCTCTTACTGAAAAAAGGATTGGAAAAGAGTAAATGTCAATGGACTCAAGAAAAGCAGTGCATGCCCTCAATTTGTTCATAACTAACACGTAACAAGGCATGAATGGTCTTATAAGCAGTTCTTATATCTTTTTAAATTACACACTGTTTATTATATAACATGGCTTCGTAACCAAGGTAATTAAATTATTTAAGCTTAGCATAAATTAATCTGGACAAAATACTTTCAGCAGAGAAAAAATGTTTAGGTCACACGAATAAGCAAACATATGACAACATGGTTAGATTTCTACTTTGTGTATATGCTACCAACTAACTACTCAGTCCTCGTACATCTGCATGACTGCATGATAGATTGATTTCAGTGGCCCTTGTTACCAGCTACATGTGTACGACTGCTGAAATTCTCATTGTTGACAAAGCATGCATTATCTTGAGGTAAATCTTAGGAAACAGGGAGAGGGGGCACTTGCTGTTCTCAACTGCTGAACTGGTCCCTGCTGCAATTATTGGTAGCCACATCCTGACCCAGTGGCAGAGAAATCAAACTTGAGCATCAGTAAGTCAGCTGGGCTTACAACTGTGTTTCACAACCACCTCTCTTATCAGGTTAGGAGAAAGGGCATGGTCCCTCATTCCACCACCCCCCCCTTCTTTGTGGCAGGCCTCCCCCAACCTTGTAAGCATTTTCTCACCTAAAGTATATCTGGTTACAGCAGCTTCTGTACTGAAAAGACATGGATGTCTGTCATAGCCTGCTGCAGCCTTCCCTCACTTATCACTTCCAGTGCAATATAATACCACTCTAGAGTTAGCTGACCTTTAGGAGTAGGTTTTTGAAAGGTCAAAAGGGGGACTAGGAAAAGTCCTACTTAGTACTAGGGTGCCAAATCTATAATCCTAAAAAAATGTAAGCACAAATCTCGTTGGCGTTTGTTACTGAATTTTTTCAGGATCAGCCTAAACTTGCTGAGATGGAATATTATTAATGTATGACTAAACTAAATTGATTAATACACTAGTGAATGAGGTTCTCCCTTCCCCAGACACTGCATCATATGTCTCATTGCCTCCTAAATAACAAAGGAATCCAAGAAACGGTGTAACCCAAAGCTGTCTAATTTGGAAGTAAAGTTCTGCTGAAATTAATGTACAATACTTCTGTGGTAATGAATTTTGACTCAAAATAGTTCTGCATCATCTGAGAAAACGCAAAATCATCATCATCATCATCCACCCGCCATATTACACTGACAGGAGAAAGAAAAGAGCTATACCCCCTGCATCATACATACTTCCGGTGTTTTTCTCTTCTTTTTGCTTTTGCGGCCACATCGGTGTTTTGAGTACTATGCATACAATAAGGTATACATGAGGAAGACAGAGGATTATACAGGGAAGTGAAAGGGGGAAAATAAAAAAGGAAAGAAACCGAGTTAAAATGGATCAAACACTAGTTAAACCTTGGGTTCTTATCTTTATTATGGAGAGTATGCAGAGCAAGAACTAGTACACATTTAAAAAAAAACAAAGGTAATTAACAGAGATGCTTTATACATCCAAGCAGCAAAATAAGAGTGCTCTCTGTTGCCCACTAAGCTGGGTAATGATTGAGTTGGTATCTCCCATACCAGTCCTCTAACTCTGTATACCTCTTATTTCATCAAAGCGCAAAGAAGGAAAATGTTTTCAAAGTAAGGTAGATAGAATTTTAAGAGTTGTGACAGTATGTGATAAAGTGAAAGTTTTGCAAGGACAGATATAGTCAAGCCATTGCAATGTCTAATTTTCAGGCAAGTTAACATGACAAATTTCCTTGCCTAGACACCATCTCAACCTGATGTGTCTTCTTAAACTTACCTGATTTGAAGGGATGGAGGGCATCTTAGTTTGCGGCATTCGAGGTAATAACAGTGGCAAAGGCTCAAACTGCATAAAAGGACTTCCTGAATCTGTCCGGTTTGTTTCAACAGTTATGACATTCTTCTCATCGTCTACCAGAAATAGGACAAACACAAATCAGAATGCACTGTTCACTTTGGATTCTTATAAAGCAAAATTTTAATAAAGGTGGCTTTTATCTCCTTGAAAAGTATATAAATGGGCTTCAGACTCTTGATTTTAATCAGAGACATTTAAAAGAGCTAGAATACATGGAGTTCCATGCATGTCAGTGGACCAAAATATCTGGTCATTAAAATCCACACAGGATAAGACTTCCCAATGCAATTTATAGCAAACTGCGAGAGTCTTAGACTATGACTCACTGGACTGAAACTGTTTCTAGGCATAAGGAGTATTTCGGGGGGGGGGCAATATAGCTTGCTAAGTACCGGTATTTAACACTACATTTTGAAGTGGGCGGGGAAAACTTTGGAGAATGTTATCCCCTGCATTTTAGCCTTGAAACTTACCTGAGACTGACCCTTCCCAGTGTCTACAGATTAATTGCTCCATATGGCCCAAGACTTCACTCCAGACATCATCAAACACATAGGAAAGGACAGCATCTCTCATGCAGTAGGATGGCGAGATAGGAGGGAAACCTAATTTCCGTCTGTCAGGTGAAAGACCCATTTTCCAATCATGCAACTCTTCTTCCCTTTGAATGAAACAAGATAATGTTACAGTTCAGTTTTAATTTTATTTAATCAAAGCCAGAAGTGACTTTGTGCCTACCTGACAAATTTAGAGCTGATGGGTGGAATTCAATGCTGAACTCTTCTAATTGTTCTGTCTGAGCAATCCCTGCAGCTTACCAGATGGAATGAGCCCCCCTCTCCCGCCACTGCTCTGGGGGGATTTTCCAATGCCCCTAAGAGGTGGGGAGAGGAAACCCTGTTGTGAAAGTCCTTGCACAGGGCTTCTCCTGACAGAGATGGTTAGGTGACTCCTGCCCTTAAGAGTGGTAGTCAACGAAGTTTTACTCAGAGCAGACCCACTGAAATTAATGGTCTTAACTTAATCATGCTCATTCATTTCAATGGTTTAATTTATAAACCAATAATTATTTTTTGTACATATCCAAATGTATTAAGCTGCTTTAAATTAAATTTTGTACAAGTTGCTTTAAGTTGCCTCATTTTAAAATATTCCACCTTATGTGTTTTCTGCAACTTCTGTAAGCTTTCGTATTACCATGTCATAATACCATTAAGCTTTGTCCACTAATAAACCAAGTCATTTGTTTCAGTTATAATCCTGAGTCTGTGGCTTTCCCTGGTTAAGATATACTCCCCGTTGCAATGGGTTCCTGCTGAGCAATTGAAAACTTTGAGGGATTCAATGACTAGCCAGGATTTGGCACAGGACTCAGTGGCCATGACTGGATCACAGAATTAACACTCCCTACCTCCATTCCAAAGACAAACGATCAAGACAGCTAGAATGATATACTACAATAAAGATGAATAACTGTTCTAGAAGGCAGCATTCACTAAATGATGATCATATCCCCAGTCAGTCCAGTGGGTGAAAAACTCTCTGCACATATATTTTTTTGGAACTTTGTGAATCATAAATAGCAAGCAGTACATTTCCACTAGTTATGCTAGTAAAAAGGCATTGGATCTACCATGTTAATAGACCTTTTATTCAAATGAGACATAAATAAAATGTGCAGCTTGAGTTCAGGTCCTTTGGCTCACAAGTTTCCAGTGTGTTCTCTGCCATTCAGCAACTTGCCCACCTAGACCTATACGCACTGCATGATAATCAGCATTAAGAACAACATCATGATGCTGGGGAGGAATAAAGCTGCAATTTTAAACTCAACAGCTATTTAGTGAGAAAATCACCAAATCTATAGGGTGGCGCCACCAACAAGGATTTACAAAGCTATTATGAGCACTTCAGTAGAAGAACAACAACAAAAATCACTGTGTAATTTATTATTTTCTACTGTTAGGAACAAATTACATTTTAGCAATTAATTCCAAGTCACTAGCAGCAAATATCAGTGCAGACTAGGTTAAACAAATATTCAATACCTACACATCTCTGCGATCAAATGCTAAATATTCCTCCATTACACCTTCAGAAACAATCACTCCACCGTCTCCTTCTTCACTCTCCGATAAACACAATTCAGGTGGTTTTGAAATGTTGTCTTCTTTACATATAGGAGTAACAGAAACAGGAACCTTTTTGCCCAAAATACTAAACCTGAAAAAAATGGCAGTAAACAAGAAGGATCACTTTATATCTCAATGGTATAGTTATGGTACTGGTGACAAGGGCAGATTTTCCATCTCACCCATGGAGGCTCTTAAGCTCTCCCAACAGCAGTGGACAGATATCAAATCCCAACCATAAAATGAAAGCTGAAAAAAATTATTCAGTTTTAATAATAATGATGTTAGGCTTTTGAGTTGACTTCTTTCATTTTAGACAACAAACCCCCCAAAAAGACCTAATTATCCTGAATGCAATTATACCCTCTCTCTTGTTTTTAAGCACTAAGAGTAAAGAAATAATCTCAGAAACATTTTTCTTAAATATTCCAGAAAGTAGTTGTGGAGAAATTAGCTTATGAGCCCTCTGACATTGTAGAAGATAGTACAACCAACAGTAGAATGCTAAGATTGTTTAGAGATTCATTTAATTCCTTTATTATACTTGGTATGTGATCACCTTCTGACATGGGATCAACTACCATCCTACCAATACCGTACAAGCTATCCTTACTATAAAGTCCCCCCCTCCCCTTTGAAATGACGAATCCTATATGATATCATAAATGGTTACTGAAGCTCACCAAGTTTCAGAAACAGTTTGCCATATGGCATGGAGGGCAGATGTCTAAGGAAACAATAGTAAAGTCTCCATTTGCTCAATTCTTTGAATCCTAGCAAATAACACCAGTGTTTGCTAGGCATGTGGACAATATCTGAAATACATTAATGTTGCTTGCAATATATTACTGATGCAATAGCTACTTTCAAAAATCATGGTTTGTTCTGAACGCCAAATACATTTCATAAACAAAATAGTTACAAAGAAGACTAATTTCTTCTTCCAATGAAAATAAGGTGGTTATAGTGATGCTATTTTTTAAAAGTCATTTTATGCTTCATCTGAGAGCAGCTCACAGTCCAATCCCATGTATGTATATAAGTGTAAAGGTATCTAAGGTAAAGTGTATATAAGACTGCAGTCCTAAAGTGCATCCCATGGTCCTGCAGGGGCGGGGCGAGGGGAAAGCATTCAAAGTGCGATAGGATTTAGCAGGTTTGCCTCTCCACAGAAGCTCCATGTGTGGGGCATGAGGTCTACCCACTGAGGCCTCCTTGATGCAAAATGTGGGGTGGGGAGCTTTTAAAAAAAAAATCCCAAAAGGGGAAAGCTCAGTGGGGCTTTGTACTTGGCAGTTCATCCACCACAAACATTCCCCTCACCTTGCCCCAGTAGGTTTGCTCTGCCAATCATTCATTGATAATGGAACCCTTCTGCAGAATTAGAGATCACTGATACTTACTCACTCGGATCTTTCTCTAGTGATGGGGTCATATCTGATGAACCTAAAGTGCTGCAAGTTGAACTCGAGTACCAGCCGTAACCTTCGTCTGTGGGAATCACTACTTGTTTTCCTACAATCCTGATATTAAATAGAGAATTATTTTTAAAAATTACAAATGGCTTTGGAGAAACTGGCAAAGTATGCCTAATCCACAAAATAAGACCTAAAGCATTCAGGAGGTATACAAAACCTACAACTCAAGGAAGGAATTTACTTGTAAGGGAAGGAAGGTGTAAGCAACAACTACTCTTTAAGAGCACTTATTTTGCAACATCAAGATAAAATTATCATCTCCTGCAACATTACGTTAGTATGTTCCAACAAAGCACTTCTTACAGTTGAGTCATTCAGCATCAAAGAAGAGATTTGGAAAGTAACAGCAGAATCAGCCACTGTGTTGGTCCATAATGATTCACTCAGGAACAAGAGCAGAGAGGGCGGCACATTTAGAACGAAAACTGAACCTCTACAGCAGTCGTGAAGAAGCTGAAAAATACAGCTTTATGCTGTTTTCTAGTACTGTGAAATGCATCACTAACACATCATGAAAATACCTGAGATGGGGAAAGCTTGACATCCATTGTTGGCACTCCTCCTCTAGGCCTTCAACATACATGCTTGTTTTTTGTTCATACAAGAGCTCATCAATATATCTGAATATCTGTTGTACTTGCCGCGTCGCAGCTTTATCAAATTCCTGAACAAAAATCAGGGAAGAAATAAAAATGGGAAACAAAATTACACCTTTGGGGGATTATGTGGACCAGCTAGCTGGTTTCACAATTTAGCAGGATACTCAGGACTTTCTTCATAAAGCAAATATACAGTGGTGCCCCGCAAGACGAATGCCTCGCAAGACGGAAAACCTGCAAGACGAAAGGGTTTTCCGTTTGCGAGTTGCTTCGCAAGACGAATTTCTTCTTGCGAAGCAAGCCCATAGGGAAATCTCCGGGGACCTCTTTTAAATGCTGGCGGTGGGGAGCAAAGCCTTTCCCCCCCTCCGGCCTTCAGAAGAGGTCCAGGAAGGCCGGCGGGGGCCGAAAGGCTTTGCTCCCCACCGCCAGCATTTTAAAAGCAGTCCAGGATAGCAGGGAAGCGCTTCCCGCTATCCCGGACGGCTTTTGAAGGCAGGCGGGGGGGAGCAAAGACTTTTGCCCCCCGCCCGCCTTCAGAAGAGGTCCTGGACCTCTTCTGAAGGCTGGCGGGGGGCAAAAGTCTTTGTCCCCCCTGCCTGCCTTCCCGGGGGCTTTTAAATCGCCCCGGGACAGCGGAGAAGTCTGACACACTGAATAGGAGCACTCTTTGTTGCAGGGCCCACTAGGAAATAATAAATGAGTAAGCTGAATGAAGAATTGCTAATACAACTCAAAATGTAGCTCAAGGCCAGAAAGGAATGGGACTGCACCAAGTACATTGCTATAGGATGGGACCCAAGTCTTCCAGAATCTTATCAGTACGGCTTAAATTTGAATGTCATTTGTTTCCAAAGTCTATTTAAAGCAGTAATATGTCAGACTTGAGTATTGTCCTAAGTCATGAAATTTTTTACTGACTGATTTGCAAGAAACTTTTTACATTTTAATCGGCAATACAATAACAAAACTAACAAAGATGAAGAGCAGAAGAGGGAGGAATTGGGAAGGATCAGATAAGAGAAGGCATTCTTGAGCCCCAGGTACAATTCAGGTAAAATGATGATTTAAGTATATGAAACAATGTGCCAGATTGCAATTCTAATTTTTGAAGGAAAACCTGCAAATTTTTTTAAGATAAAGACTGTTCTTAAGGATGCTGAACTCTGTACCAACTTCCAAGAATGAATACACACAACTCTATTAGGACTACAATATTTTTGCACCATTCACTGCAAAAAAATCCTGTGCATGAGTGTAACTGAAATATGCCAAAGCTTGTACCGGCCTGCCTACTGACTCATAAGTGTATTTGTTAGGACCAATGTGTGAAATTATGTGAAGGACAGAGATCTAAACTTATCAATAATATTTTTCAAAGGATTATTCTCATTTTAACTGAAGGATTATAATCTACTCACATCATAGCCCCAAGAAAAGACTGAGCTGTCTTCTGTAGAGGTGCCTGTGAAGCTCTGACTAGCTGACCATGAGTTTCCATCATCTACTGAAGTGACAGACTGGTAGTTTGAATCTTTTGTACTTTCAGACTCACTAAAATGTACAGGGGGAGTGGAGAGAGAAGAGAGAAAGGGAATCTTAATATAAGAAAAGTCATATGAGTTAAGCTTTCCAAAGTGAATAGGAAGTATATGAGGAACAGTTTAGATTCTAGTGGGGAAGGTATCTTTCAAGTAATGTAATTCTGCAGCTACACGTTAAAGGTACCATAAAATAGACACACATATGAAGTTCTGCTAATGATAAAATATGTTTTAGTCTAATTTATTACTATTAGATTGAAGAAGGAAGCTAAAGTTACATCACCAAATGAAGTTTGGTAACAATGAAATCAAATTATATTGTAACTAACAATATTATATAAACATCATGAAATAAAGATTGGTAACAATGAAATCACATTATATTGTTTCTAACAATATTATTTAAACATCAATGTATGTGAACAATACTTAAGAACAGTTGTTGTTGTTTTTTGTTATCCTGGAGCCCCAAGTTGCAATTATACAACTAAAAATGAAACATGCATATCAACTAGAAAAGAAAGACTTGTTTTTAAAAGCAGCTATGATCTAGTACAAGAAAATAGGTGCCTCTTCTTAAATGGGGTTTCCATGTATTACCATGTCCCCATTCTAGAGCACTGGAAAAAAGAATGACTTTATTTATTTTCAGTAAAGTTTGACTATCTCTTGCCTTTGGTATCTGATGACACCATGATGCAAATTAAAGCAATAGGTTACGCCTTTCCAAAAGGGCATTGCTGGCTTCATAGGATTAACATTTGACCATGGCCAAACAACAGACCGTCACTATTTGACTGGATGTTTAACAAGTGTCCCAGACCTACTAAAAGTGGAGGGGGAAATAGCCATAGGAATAAAAAATGAAAGCAGTCAACAGAAATGTATTTTCCAACCTCTTCTCACAAACCTCCCCCCATAAATCTTTACACTATCTGGATACCTTGAAATGTCTTCCTGACTTTCAGTAGATGGATAACTGTCATCCAGTGAGTCTGGCAGGGGGTGATGTTCTAAGGAACTTTTTGTAAGTTCTCGGCTAAAAAAAAGGGTGGGGGAAGAAAAGTAAAAATGTGATTAAAGTAAAGGTAAAGGGACCCCTGACCATTAGGTCCAGTCATGACCGACTCTGGGATTGCAGCGCTCATCTTTGTTGGCCAAGAGAGCCAGTGTACAGCTTCCAGGTCATGCGGCCAGCACGACTAAGCCACTTCTGGCGAACCAGAGCAGCGCACGGAAACACTGTTTACCTTCAGTGGAAATAAATTACATCCTCTAATAGTGACTTTAATGTCTTCTTACCAACAAGCAATCAGCATTAAAAATTGTTGGGAACTGTTTCTTATTAACATAAATACAGTGGTACCTCAGGTTACATACGCTTCTGGTTACATATGCATCAGGTTACACACTCTGCTAACCCAGAAATAGTGCTTCAGGTTAAGAACAGAAATCAGGCTCCTGTGGCGCGGCGGCAGCAGTTGGCCCCATTAGCTAACGTGGTGCTTCAGGTTAAGAACAGTTTCAGGTTAAGAACGGACCTCCAGAACAAATTAAGTACTTAACCCGAGGTACCACTGTAATTTAAGTTTTTAAAATATACATCCAAGCCTGTCATACCAGAAGAACGCAAAAGGTTTTCGTATGACATTGATTGGCTCTCTAGCACAAGCTACACTTCTGATTTGAGTGCCACACTTCCATTTTGAGCATTACGCTGACAATTTGAGTGTTACACTGCGGTCTATCCGTTTTTGCTATTTATTTTGCATTTTTGTTTTTGTGGCTTTTGTTTTGTTTTTGTGACTGTGTGGAACCCAGTTCAGCTACTGATTGATTGATTTTGTGACTGCAGTACATTGTTTACTGCTTCCATTTTATGGATCAATGGTCTCGTTAGATAGTAAAATTCATGTTAAATTCCTGTTTTAGGGGTTGTTTTTAAAAGTCTGGAACGGATTAATCAATTCTGCATTACTTTCTATGGGAAAGAGCAACTTGGTTTTGGAATGCTTTGGTTTTGGAACGGACTTCCGGAACAGATTTAGTTTGAGAACCAAGGTACCACTTTAAAGCTGAATTACTGTGTCGTGAAATGATGCCTGTCTCCAAAGCGGAAAGTTTGGGAAGCTCTGCCCTAGGTGGTAGCAGTGGCAAGATTTTATTGATGTCGCTGTTATCTCAGTCTTGGTTTTCAGGGAGGTGGTAAATCAGCTCCTGTGGGTTAGTATGGCAGATTGTTCCTCCACCAATGAAAAAAAAAACAAACACTCTAAGCCAGGCATAGGCAAACTCGGCCCTCCAGATGTTTTGGGACTACAATTCCCATCATCCCTGACCACTGGTCCTGTTAACTAGGGATGATGGGAGTTGTAGTCCCAAAACATCTGGAAGGCCGAGTTTGCCTATGCCTGCTCTAAGCCTAGAAAACAGGCTTCAGGGTGAAAGTTAGGCTGGGACCTTTCTCTCCAGCAAGGCGGCTTTCCACGTGGAGGCGCCTGTTTTGGTGGGCGCGAGGACATCCCGTCAGGGGAGCCTGCTTTCTCCCGAGGCACTCCGGAAAGATACAGCCCGGACCCGCCCCCTCCCTCCCTCCCGAGGCCTCCGTCTCCTCCGGGACGCCCCACCAGGCCGCGCCGGCAGGGTCGCCGCCGGGGAGTCGGAAGGGGTCCCCCGCCCGGACGGAAGGCGCCTCAGGGTCGCGACGCCAGCAAGGAGAGGCCACTCACATCCCCTGGGCGTCGGGGGCCACCGGCTTCCGTGTGTATCGCGAGATCATCCTCCCGCCTCAGCGCTGCATCTCGGTCCCTGTCGGCGCTGCCGGCTGGCCGGCTCGGCCCTCGGCCGCCATGGCGACGCTCCGCCCCGCCTGCCCTTCCGGTCCGCTCTAGGCCAGCGGAAGCATTCTCTCTGTGGTGGGGGAAGGGCGCGCGGCGATGACGTCACAGGGCTCGTGCGGCAGCGTTGTTGTCAGTGGCAGCTCAGGTGAGCGGTGGGTCGCCCGGTGGGGAAGAGAGAGGGGGGTGTTTTCGTGTACACAAGCACAAATATAAATATTCTATTGATTATACATGAGCAGCTACGTGTATACATGAATACCTCCTGTGATGAGGCTGTATTTTAATATTTTAATGTTTCAATATTTTAATTGTAGTTTAATCTTGTTTTTAAGTTGTATTCATTCAACTTGTTTTTATTATTGCTTTTTAGTCGCCCTGAGCCCGGCCTTGGCTGGGGAGGGCGGGGTATAAATAAAAACTATTATTGTTGTTGTTATTATTATTATTATTATGTGTATTGACATAGAAAGGGGCGGTGGTATTTTCTTTTCAAATGCTTTGTTGCTTTGTTGGGGCACTTTGCAAACAGGCAGAAGTAGAGGAAATTCAAAGCGACTTCACTCAGTCACTTAACAGCTAATCAGGCTGGTAAGCTGAATGGAGAGCGGGTTAATGGTTTTTGTGTGTGTGTCCAAATAATAACACAGATGAAAAAAATACCCTCTCCGGCTTTTAAAATTTAGAGGTTTCCTTATGGCAGATTCTTGTCTCTGGGACTCTTCTTGCTGTTTTGGAAGTCAGGGGAGAATTGATTAAAAAGTGCTCGTTATGAAATGTCTGGATATACCTGTCCTTGACCTAGTCAGGAAAATTAGGAGCGTGCATGTTCTCTCAATAAAAGCTTGACTTGTTAGATACTGAGATATGAAAACTAGGAGCTAAATGGCACCTTAAACCTAGGTTATGGGTGCAACAACTGAATGTTTAGGCACACTTTTTATAATAAGACTACAAAGCTGAAAATGAATGAACTGCTGCTAAAATATTATGTTCTTTTTTCACATGGTCTAGTTCTTCCCTGCCTATCCCCCTAATATTCTTAAGCAAGTCTCTTATCCAGTCTTAAGAGAGTAGCTGGAAGTGGGAAAGCAGAAAAAGGTCCTTTTTTCCTTCCATTTTGCAGTTTGTACCTGAAATCTTAGGTGCATTACTACTCCCAGAGCTCAGAAACTGTTCACCCTAATGAAATTCCTTGTTGTAAAATGTGCCTAGAACAATGGGAGTTTTGAACACTGCTTGAAGGTGCTGCCAGCATTTTCAGTGTGGTGTGTGTTGGAGGAGTTCTTATTGTGCTTGTGTAAATGGTCTTGAAAGATTAATTTCTAAATGGTGCTTTTTCAGGAAATACAGAATGGAGAAACTGAACCTTGCAGCGACAGAAGATGCAGTGCAGTACCAGTTGTTCTTAACACATGAACCAGAAGACCCTGCACACTGTCAAAAAATTCTTCAACAATACATTGAAAGAATATTAGCACACCTTGCACCCATGCTGGTTTCCTATATTTGGCAAAGCCAACCATTTAATCTGAAGTACAAACCTGCCAAAGGTAAAGCTATTACATTTGCTTCCATTCTGTTTTGATGTTTGTGAATCTAGAGCAGGGTCTCCCAATTCTGTAAGAAACAATAGAACATGCAGGTAGTGATTCTGTAGCATTATACAGGCTGCCTTGAGCTTTTATGCTGAATTATCATGATTTATGCTGACCCAATTAGACACTAAACAGTTATTCTGTGCAACATTCTGAGCAGCAGAGTAAATTTTTATGCTGATCATAATTTTATAATGAATATTGGATTACCTGAAAATTGTTGAATTTTTGCCATACTGGATATTTCTGTATGGTTTTTGAGGCCCTTATTTAAATGTTTCCTATGCTCTTAAAACTATGTTTATTTTTCTATTATTATTCAGAAACAGCAAAGTCTAGTTTCAATTATTCAGAAAAAAATGCAAATGAACATAAATCTCTTAGCCGAATGATCAGCCTTGTTGTAAGAGGAAACGGAGCTCCTCCAGCCTTCTCTTATTGCAGCCTTCTCTTGATTACATTTCTGTTTACTTCTAAAATAGAATACAAATTGGTTTTGTTAGAGTTACCATCTATCATTTACATTGTGTTTTGCAAAGAGCAGTTTTGGCAGAGCCCTGTCCCAAGGAGTTTACAATTTTAAAATAGACTCTTGGGGGAGGGAGGAGATGGAGGCGATGGCAGCATAGGATAAGATCATACTATGAACTTCAATGAGTATACTTTGGCTGGATTGCTATAAGGTATTGGGAACAGACGGTAATTTCAAAGGCTATCTGGAAAATAGTCTGGTGGTAATATACTGTAGTCTCATTTCCCCTTCTCTTTTTTAGAACATATTCCTGCTCATATTGGTGGTCTCACAAAGTTTGGGGATAATATTGAAGATGAATGGTTTATTGTATACCTTATCAAGGAAATTACAAAAGAGTTTCCAGAATTAGCAGCCAGGTACCTTTTCGTTACCAATTTTTACATTCAGAATTTGACACTTGCTGATTAAGGTGTCGTGGAAGCAGCTTAAGCTAAAATTGTGCATGTTTTCTATATGTTAAACCATTAGATTTATATTATACTAATGTCCAATGGAGGGGGGGTATTCAGTTAAGAATGGGTCATAGTTTGATTACATCCAAGTAATTTATAGATTTTCTTTCATTCTTGCTAAATCAGGACGAGAATGTTTTATGTTTACATAGGAGTAAAGCTGCAGTCCTATACACATGTGCCTGCGTAAGCCCCATTGAATTCTGTCATATTTTCCATTTCAATAGGGTGGACGATAATGATGGTGAATTCCTTCTGATAGAAGCAGCTGACTTCCTTCCCAAGTGGTTGAATCCTGAAAACAGCTGCAATCGGGTAAGAGAGATTTAAGTGTGCTAGCTACCAAACCAGTGCTAAACCTGTGACTGTGTTTATATGGGCTATGCTTATTTAACCTGTTCAAAATGGTCTTATTTTTTCCTGTGCTGCCTCGGAAGTCCCCCCCCCAAAGTGGCTCAAAATGCTTTCAATGTTTATCTTACAGAAATACAATGTTGAAGACTTTTAACGTTGTGGGGTTTCTGTTTCGTTTTCTTGTTTCTGTAAACTATGATAAATTGTGGATCTGTAACTTGGATGAAGTACTTTCAGACTTAGCAAAGAAATGTATGTTTTTGTCAGGTGTTCTTTCATTGTGGGGAATTATGCATAATTCCATTGCCAAAAACACCTGAAGAAGAGACCTTATTACCTGCTACCAGTCCTACAATTCCTCAGGCGCTGAAGTTGCTATCTGCCCATTCTGGTGGCTTTGTGGCTGCAAAATCTATTAGAAAAGCAGTATACAAACGCATCAATGGGTAAGTGACCTGATCTGTAAAAAAATGTTTCTATTAGAGTGTCTGGAATGCTTCACATATTGCTTAGGTGTCCATGTTATGGTATGTTTTCTATGATAAAGGCATAGGAGTTTTTTCTAGGCTTCTTCTCAGTGTTGCTGTTTGTTGCATGTTCTGAACAGATTTCAAAACAATATTGTAATGGAAGGACTGTGTAACCATTGACATCCAAGGCTATGCTCACACCTGGCTTGTGCAAAAAAAAAAAAGAGAGAGAGGTGGTGAAATACATTGCTAAAATCTGGCAACTCCAGTCTTTTAGTCATTTGTCTATGAGAAAATAGCATTAGCAGATTTTAACACAGAGTAGTGGCTCCCCCCCCACACACACACACTTCAAGAGCAGACAAATTACAAATGATACTGAATCAAGAGTCTCTTTGACTAGAAAAAAAATTCAAGTCACATGGGCTGCAGCCCAATACTAATTTGGGAGTAAGCCCCATTAGACTCACCTGGGTAATTGTAGGGTTTGTGGAAGTCTGGGAGAAAACAGATTTTTCTTTGACTCTGTCCAGACTTTGAATATATCCGACACTGTGGATAGGCTTGAGTTTTCCAGTTGGATTTTATAAATATATTTTGCTACCTTAAATCTGACATACAGATGATGCTAGACCAAAGGAGAGAAATTACCTTCATAGAAACAAGGTTTATATGCTCAAACTATGTGTCCTAATCAGCATCTTGTTACAATTTTGTGCCACAGGTATCCTGAACGAATCCAGAATTTCCTTCACCGAGCTCACTGTTACCTTCCAGCTGGTATTGCAGCAGTACTGAAGCAATGTCCTGCATTAGTATCTGCGGCAGTCCAAGCTTTTTATCTGCGAGACCCCATTGACTTAAAAGCATGCCGCATTTTCAAAATTTTCCCTCCAGATACACGCATAATGACTTCAGTAAGTGATGATTCTACAATTCCCATCATGTGTGCTTTACATAAGGTTTTAAATGGGCTTTCATGCCATCTTTTTGCTGTGTATAAGACAAGCAGAAATGCCAAAATGATTGAAACTGCACCTATTGAAATCTACTTTTGTGAGCAGCATTAATTTTCTTTCATGGTTTAATAGAACAAAGAAAATGTATGAAAATAGAACATGAAAACACGAAGTAGGCATGGCCCAGGATCAAAAGAGTCCTGTGGTTTTTTCACATCTGATTTTTCTTCTCTGTGTCTAGTCAGGCTATGCTTAATGATACTCAGGGCAATGAGTAATTTGTTAATGTGTGGGAGGGGCTGGAATAGAAAGGGAGGACCTGAGCAGAAATCTGCATGCGGCTCTTTTGATGCTGGCCATAACATTTTATAGCATTAAGAGAGAGTGATGATGATGCTGATTAATAATATTATTTATTAATGAATTTATATAACATTTTGTGACAAAATGGGCTTTTGAGCAGTTTTCGAAGTATAAAAACCAGTTACACAAACATAAAAATATCTGTAATTCAGGTTAAAACAATTCCATTAAAACACAGCAATTAAAATGGGAAATTCAGGTTGCATGATCAAGGGAATCCCTGTGTAAGCAGTTGTGTCTTCAGAAGTCAGCAGAATGCCATTACAGATCAGGTCTCATATTTTAGCAGGGAGTACATTCCGTAACAGCAGTACCACCAATGAAAAAGCCTGTCTCTGCGTTTACCATCAGCTGATCATAATCAGACCTCATCATCTAACTGATGTACAGTATTGTGGCTTAAGCTTTACAGGCTCATGTTACTCAAATTCATCTTAGTGCATCTGATGAATCAAGCTGTGGGTTATCAAACATCATGAGTCATTAGACAGGAAGTCCCCAATGTGTCAAACAGTATATATTTGGAAAACCTTGTGTGTATTTTTCCAGTTTCCATAATGCTTGAAATACTAGTCAAGGTACATTCAAATGAATCAGTTGCAAATTTAATAAAATGTTGTGATCATTTCAGGTTACTTTTACAAAGTGTCTGTATGCACAGTTGGTTAAACAGACGTTTGTACCAGACAGACGAAGTGGATATTCATTGCCTCCTCGTTCGCATCCTCAGTACAAAGCATATGAACTAGGCATGAAATTGGTAAGCCTGTAGTTGATATTTCCCCACACAAAACTTTTGTTTGGCTTCATTAAGAACTCTCTGGAGACCGTTTTCTGAAGATTTGGTATTGTTTAGTTTGAGAGATTTTCTACCCGTGTCACCAAGAGGGTTGCTAACATGTTCCTGATTTCAGTGAACGCTTGTCAGTTTCTTATATATATATATAAAACTTTTTTATTTATTTGTTTTAGCTAGTTGTATGTTTTATTAATGTATCTAACTTTATAAGCCTGTGACTGTAATAAATCACTCATTTTACTCTGTATCTCTTACAGGCTCACAGTTTTGAAATTCTGTGTTCCAAGTGCAGTTCACCTTCTGATGATTCCAAGGAACACACGTTGAATGTTCCACTGTGGGATACCTTTCTCAACAGTCTCAAGAAAAACAATTATTTTAAGGTGAGATTTTGCAAAAACCACTTTACCATTTAACTTTGTGAAATGCAGGTCACGTGTTGCAGCTATAATGTCACCATAGTTGCTTTGGACCAGGCACGTGCAACTCCCAAGAGACAGAGATCTACTCACAGTAGAAAAAGATGGGCTGTGATCTACCCATTGTCATTGCCAGGAATTGGGAGTTGTTGAGCTTTGACCGAAGGCGATCACTAAACGTCATACAGCGATCTACCTGGGACACCCCCACGATCTACTAGTAGATCGCTATCTACCTGTTGGACATGCCTGCTGGGCCATTAACCAAATTTGCATTAAGCGCTTTGAAGATGAAACAAGATTTGTTCCCGCCCAGAGTCACAGACTGAAAGGAATTGTACCTTTTTCTTCACCTATACAAAGTCAACCGAAACAGGATTCTTCAGGGTCTTGGAGGGTGAATATAAGAGCTCAACTAGAAGGTTCAATTTCTTGTAATTAATCTGTTTCTGGACTTCAGGCTATAGATTAGGAATTTGGCGAGGTGTTTCGAAATCATTTCCCAATCCAGAGAGTTATTGTGCATTATAGAGTTCATGAACCTCCCCACACATACGTTGCATTGTGGACGTTTCCTTGTATACCTGTATCAGAGCAGAATGTATTGACCTGCTATTATGTTTGAATTTCGTAGGGAGAGCTGGAAGGTTCTGTGCAGTATCTCAATCTGTTGCACAGAGCAGAAAATTATTTCCGACATACTGTAATCAGCCCACAAAGGTAAGAACGCCAAGGTGGCTTATATAAATTTCGCTGTGCTTAGCTTTTCTAGTTTCCTTAAATTCTGTGTATTTTCCTTACACTGGCACTTAATGTGTATGTATACTGCAAATGTAGATTATTCAGTGCTGTGAAATATTTATTTCTAACATACAGTTCCCACTAGATTATACAGTCATGGAATGATAGAATGGTAGACTTGGAAGGGTTACTGAGGGTCACCTAGTTCAGCCCCCTCCAGTGCAGGAATCTCAACAAGATTATACATGACAGATGGCCATCCATCCTTTGCTTAAAAACCTCGAAGGAAGGAGAGTCCACTACCTTTAGGGAAGTCTATTTCACTGTCAAATAGCTTTTATTGTGTTTCCCCTTATTTTGACTTGGTGAACATACATCCACAAAAAAATTGTGCCATCTGGAATTGTTGACAGATATTTTTTCTAAGAATGTACCAACACTGTGTCAAAAGTTTTCTGTTAGCCGGATTAAGACTGCCTAAACATAGTTTATAAACACTGAACTTTAAAAATACGTACTACAAACGCGCTGAAAAAATAGGTATAGTAAGCTAGTACAGTGGATAATGTTCTGCAGAGAGACTTCAATCCTTTCTAGATTTTTCGCTACAGCTGGTTTCCAAACACATGTATACATACCAAAATACTCAAGATTTTCACACCCGTATATGGTTTTTCCTACACCTGTGTATGTGAAACATAGCATGTAATAATTGTGAATGTAGTGAACTACACAACTAGAAAAGTGGTTATAAATTGTGTGTGCCCAGCAAATTTTATTTGCATTTTTAGAATTGTGTTGTCTTCTTTGGTAGTTCAGTTGCTGATAGCCCAGGTGAAGAAATTCTGAACATATTGAAAGCAACTTCCTTTAATTTGGAGGATTTAGGAAAAGAAACCACCAGCCTTCCTCCAGAAGATGGTAAGAAGAGTGAATGAAAGAGCAAAGTCACAACCCGAACAACTTGAAGCCAGTATGGTGTAGTGGTTAAGAGCGGTAGTCACGTAATCTGGGGAACCGGGTTCGTGTCTCCGCTCCTCCACATGCAGCTGCTGGGTGACCTTGGGCCAGTCACACTTCTTTGAAGTCTCTCAGCCCCACTCACCCCACAGAGTGTTTGTTGTGGGGGAGGAAGGGAAAGGAGAATGTTAGCCACTTTGAGACTCCTTAAAGGGAGTGGAAGGCGGGATATCAAATTCAAACTCTTCTTCTTCTTTTTCTTCTTCTTCTTCTTCTTCTTCTTCTTGACTTTGTGCCTATTTACCATGTCTTTCTTTGCTGTGATTGTCAGATGCAACAAGTGGCCACATTTTAAGTAGCATGTATTGTGTCCTTCTCTTTCAGATGACAGTTGGTTGGAGATCTCTCCAGACACACTGGATCAAATTCTTAAGGAGGCAACGGGCACAAACAAATCCACTTACACCTCAGACGAGGAGGAACAGAACTATGATTTGTCGCAGATCACTGAAAACATGAAGGCTTTTATATCTAAAGTCTCAACTCACGAAGGAGCAGAAATGCCATGGTATGCTTTTAAGTACCTAATCAAGCTTCTGTGTAGTGGGAGTCATTTCATTTGTTCTTCAGTTTTCCAAGCAGACATAGTGAAGTCAGAGAGGCTTAAACTTCCCTAAATTTTGCATCATGGAAAAACTTTTAAGCATTTACAAAATTGCCAATGGGTCCTTTAGTTACCTTGTTAAATTGGCTCATCCGGAACTGGTTAACTGTAGCAAAAATAGGAAATGGAAAAACTCCAGAAATGCAAAACCTATTCAGAATTAGAGATGGTATAGAATCTATGGATAATATGGGGCCTGTACAGTTTGGTTGCTCTGTACAAGTTGTTTGGTCTCCTACACACACACACACACACACACACACACACACACACACAATATTTCTCCATGAGTTTGGCAGTGGCAGCAGCAGCAGCAAAGCAAGCTTTCACACACTCAGCAGTTGATCCACCAGGTAAGGCTGATGGATTGTGTAGTGTGGCTGGCTTGTTGGCTGCAGTAAGCTGGAGAAACTGGCGCCAGCTCCCCTAAGCCCCCATAGAGAGGGAAAGTACTATGGATGTGATGAGCGCAGACATTTTTCACTCATATATTTGATGGATTGGGTGGGCTGGAACACTCCCAAAAGATGTGACAGAAAGATACAAACAGCAGGTATTTGGAATTCCCCCCAAAAGGCCAGAAATATACAGGGAGAAGACTGCACAATTAGTCTGTGGACTTTATATGATACATGTCTGTCTGGTCAATGTGCATGACTTTAAAAATACGCAGGCCTGATAAGTTAATGTTTAGGTGAAGGCTGTCTTCAGTTAAAAGTCTTACTTTGAAAGACTTTGAACCATCCTGGTTGGCAAATTCTGCCAACCTTCATAGGCAGACTACGCATGGATGCCTATTTTTTTCTTGAATAGTAATGTTACTGTGCTGCAACAAAAACAGGAGTTAGTATAAGCTTTGGACTGTACAACTGAAGTATCATTTATGCTGATTCTACCACTGTATTTGTAATTATTTCTGTGCTTTTCTGTTAATATACAATGGGCTGGGTCCAACGGTCCCTGAGTAAATCTCTGCTCCTAGAAAAGGGGAGCTGATGTGATTTTTCCAGATTCTTTCTGAAGCCCCACCACCACTTAACAGAGTGGGAGGTGGCACAAGAGACTGCAGTCAGGGAAATCTACAAAATTTGCTTTGCTGTTCCTGTTTGCAGAAGCATCCACTGGATTAAAGCTCCTTCTGCAAATAGGACTCCTTCCATTCATGGCAGGGCTCTGCTGAATCCAGCCCAATATATTCTTTCTCAAATACCAAACACCAGATATACAAAAAAATGCAATTACGAACTTTTTACTTTCAGGTCTTCTGGTGAGGCCTCTGTCACTTTTGATGTGGACTCATTCACAAATGCATTAGATAAAATACTGGGTGAGTTTACTGCTGCTGGTGGAAACTGAGATATAGAAGTATCTTGAAATATAAATCATGTTATCCTTTTGCCTGACTCTCTTTGTTTATTACCTGCCTTTTACCCTGGATCCCCAGGTCAGGATATATAAACTACAATCCAATCGCAAAATAAAGTATAATCAGCAAAAAGTAAAACAGCAATAATAAACGCATAAAGCAGATATAACATTCTTCCCAAAGTATTAGCAAACAGTTTTATTGGCTATTCGAATATATTCTCATTCTCTCTCTTTCTCCCTGGGGGCATTGATTCTATTATATTTCTAGGAGCAGATTCAGAAGAGTTGGACTCTGATGATTTAGAAGAAGAAGAGGAGTTTGAATTCCTAGACAGTGATGAAGAATCTGAGCTAAAAGCTGAAAGTCATGGTGAAACAGTATCACAGATTAAAACACCTGGAAGTCTCAGATCATACATGGATGAAATGGACTCTGAACTGGCATCCACCAATATTGGGAAAAGCTTTACTAATCGGCCCAAAGTGGTATGTTTAACTTAGATTTCCTATCTAGGGACCATTAGGGAGGAGAAGAAGAAAGAAGTACACTATGCAATCATTGTGTTGTTCCAAAAAACCCTACAATTTAACCTTGCATAGTGCTTCTAACATTTGGCTGTCTCTGCCAACAGCTATGTGATTTCATTAAAGATCTCTGCATGCAACATAAATAAAAGCGTAATTGAAATTTCACTGTTTACCTTTTTCTACAGGTTGGGTCTGGTAAAGGATCTTCGTCCCAAGACCCCGACAGTGATTTTGAAGACAACATTGGTTCAGAAGACACTGACTTGGCACCTGTGGATATAGACTTGAACCTTGTGACTAACCTGCTGGAATCATATAATGCTCAAGCTGGACTAGCAGGACCTGCCTCTAATCTCCTGCAAAGCATGGGAGTACATTTGCCTGAAAATACGGACAAAAAATCTCACTAGCGGTTCAGATGGAGAAATCTGGTTACGTGTCATAACAGAAGCCCAAGAGCAGTTCTTGGATTTTTATTTTTTGAGTGAGGGATGAAAACTTTTCAGAACCCAGGAGACCTAGTATGCAACCTACTTTAAATACATGTGAGCAGCAGTTTCACTTGCTACCCTTGCAGAACCAACTTTTTTAAAAAAAAAAAAGTCATGGGTGTATACAGTATAAGAAATTAAGATGGAGGATTGAAATTATTTTTCTATAAGACTTTTTATATTCAATAAAAGGCACATAAATGAACATTTTTTCATGTTGTAATTTTGGTACTAAAAATATTAGAAGGGCGCAGAGTGCTTCTGCAAAGACAGTGCAAAAAATCAAAACACCAACTCTACCCTTTTTTCTTTTTCTTTTTTTGCTTACTAGTTGTAATAACTGGAAATCTGATTATCTTTCAGTGTAGCTTCTTTATATTTATCTCCAATATTAGATAATTAGGCATTCAGTGATTATGCAGGAAAAAGCTTTCTGCATATATTGGTGTGGTTAAGCAGTTCAGAGAAGGCAACATTAATCTGTTGAGCTGATCACGGCTGTTAAGGTTTTCTTTGTGTTCTTTGTACAGCTATATTTTCTGTTTGTTTGAACAGCACTTGTACTAGGATTGACCTTGCTTGCCAACATTTAGGCTGTCAGTAGCCTATTTTACATAAGGAGTCAACTGTATGTTGAAGTCCTGATGCAGCTGAGTCAGATTTGACTTCTGTCTCAAATCCAAAGTATATCCCTTTGAACTGGCTTTCATCTTCCCCATCTGCAATATGAACAAGTTGATTTAATAAGTTGCCAAATGATGTCATAATCTCTCCGGCTTGTGAAAGTAAACTAATTTCAAATGAAATAACTCACCGTCTGTTAAAAGTGATGATAAAACCAAGTCAGATTACTGCCTTTTCTTCAAGCTCTTTTTTTATCCATACAAAATTAAGTAATTGTAATGGGGAAAATGTTTTTCTTTTCTCCCTTCATTATAGTTTGCATTAAGATTGTTTTTATTGTCTTTCCAACACCCTTCACTGTTAAAACTCAACTTTGACGTAGGTAAACATTCAAAAACAGCTGCAGGCAAAAAAAGGGAAGGTTCTAGAACAGTGGTTCTCAACCTGTGGGTCCCCAGATGTTGGACTACAACTCCCATCATCCCTGAGCTCTGGCCTTGCTAGCTAGGGGTGATGGGAGTTGTAGTCCAGCAACATCTGGGGACCCACAGGTTGAGAAAGGCTGTTCTAGAATGCTCTTATCGTCTTTCTGTCCTCAAGTAGTTACTGGAAGTATATTTTAATTTTGATACTGCTTTTCCATATCCGTAAGTTATACATGATGAAAGTTTACAGCTGAAGAACAAACTGCACCCTGAAGGGGGGGGTGTCTCAAGTGCATTGCTGCTTCCTTCCTTCATGTGGTTCCATGTCACAACTCGTTGTTTGGCATTAGTGGGAACAGTGGAGAACTTAAGTCTTCAACTGTTTTGTCCAGGAGTGGACTTTTGATTCCCAGCAGTCCCAGTCACTATGGACAATGGTCAGGTATGATGGGTATTGCAAGCCATGAACAATGAAGGGATGACAAGTTACCCACCCCGATTTAGCAGCTTTCTGAAGCGTAAGGTTGCCACCAACTATTAGTAGCTTCAGTAGATGCTACTGAAAATGGGTGGGTGGAAGGAGAAATTACTTTTCCCACTAAAGAATGGCTAGCTTTCAGTTGTACCATTGAGGCCAAAAGCCTTGGCTCCCGAACAAATCAGCTCCCAAATGATCGAAACCCAGAAATGAGTGTTCCAGTTTTCGAACAATTTTTGGAAGCCAGACGTCCTGCAGCCAATCAGAAGCCATGCTTTGGTTTTTGGACAGTTCCAGGAGTTGAACAGACTCCCAGAACGCATTTTGTTTGAAAACCAAACCACTGCATTTCCTTTTGTAAAATGGAATGTAGGGGTCTGTTTACAAGGTTCAAGTTTTACTGTAAATATGATCACCCTGCCTGAATTATTTTCTTCTATTTTCTTCTGACTTTTCTATTAAGTACCAATAAGTATCTGCCTCTGGCCTTGCTCAAAAGAAGGACTATATCAAAACATTTTACCACAATAGGAGGAAGTACTGACATTCATTGCTAAGCTTCAAATCCACCCTTCTCTTGGAACGGAACACATCCCTAGAGAGAGGGGAGGTTATGCAAAAACAAAAAATAGTATTACAGCTGCTCATAACGACTCTCAAGATAGCTAAAATACTTGCAGAGGCATTTGCTAGTCTTTCAACATGCATGGAAAATTAGGACATGGTCTACCTTAAACATGAATATCAATTAAAATAAATCTTAACAGTTCATTTATCAAACATCTATGGTAAAGAATGGACAATTGCTCCCAAACTTAAGTATAGGAGGTCGTGGGTGATAAGTGTAACATTTGTTGAGGCCAAAAGAAACCCTCCACTCCACTTTGGTTCCAAGAATCTCATAAGGTCTTTTTCTCAGAGAGTGGCAGGCCCCAGGACAGAGTTCTGTTGGGTTGGAACATCTACTGATCTTTCCTGAGGACAGGGCAGTTGCTGTGCCTTCCATATTTTGACTGATAAGCGGGCTCCTGAACTGAATGTGACCTCTATATAACTGATCTGAGTTTCCATCTGGAACATTTAATTAAATAAGCTGTTGAACCTAATGGGTGCTTCAACCGCATTTATCACTGCAACTTTATTCCAGCATTTTCGAACAAGAAAACAGTTGAGTACTCTGGCTTGGAAGCAGCATATGGGCAATATTCCCAGAAAGAAGAAATCTGGGCTGATGGAATCCTTTTTATTTGCAGGATGAGAGTGTTATACACAGACAACGCCCAGGACAGGAAAAACTGTGAACTACCATAGAGAAACAATGAAGCTAATAATAATAATAATAATAATAATAATAATAATAATAATAATAATAATTCTGGTTTGATATATCAGTTCCTTAAAAGAAGTAGGAAACAGTTCAAACCTCAGAGAGCTTATAGCAATAGCAGTAAATACTAAGAGCCACATTCTAATTACTTTCTGCCAGGAAGATGGAATTCAGTTGCAGGCTGTCACAGAGGAAGTGAAATAGAAGATGAGAGCTGAACGCCTTTACTAAGTTGAATTTTACAAATAACTGTAGAGTATTCGTTTTTCAGCTGCCGGCTGGCTTCAAACTGTTTAGAAGTTTTACAATTAAGCAGCATATAAATGTCACTAAATAAAATAAATAAATCACATTTCTGGTGGCGTAAGCTTTTGAGAGGCTTTTGTTTTTAATTGGAACTTTGGCATTGTATCTAGCAAATAACTTTACAAAACATCGTGAGAGTCTTTAGACCAGAGCTTGCCAACATGTCACTGGCCATGGGATCCATGCCCCTCGCTCCTTTTCCCAATGAATTTGGGCCTTAAATACTCATTTTATTGTTGCCAACAGCAGAGGCTGTGGGGTGGGTGGGTGGGGTGCCCACAACAATTGCAAATTATAGAATCAAATGTGCTCATGAGCCCAAAAAGGCTGGCTATCATTGTTTTAAACTTAGGATCAATTCTGAATTACCAGTTACGCTGTAGAAAAGCACTTGGGAATGAATTCCATCAAGAACTGAAACACTGGAAGCTGCAGGGAAGAGCTACTGACCCTTAGCATCCTTCCCCCCCCCCCTTACAAACCCATCCAGGTGATATATATACACCTTCAGGATCTGATGGACAAATTCTTTAGCCTCAGGCAAAAGTGTGAAATGGAACCACCCTCTCTGCCTATAAATGTCCTGCAGAAAATCTTAACATATGGAGTCACTGAAATTAGGATGCCAACTGGCACTCGAATATTTACCTGGAGCAGTAAATGATTGAGTAAGTGTCTCTAAGTAGGCACAGGACCTTGCTTTTTGACCCATTCCTGAATCAGCTGATGGGCTATGGCTTGCTTAGGTGGCACCCAAAATGAGAGGTTGTCATCCTTGTCTTTGGAAGGTTTTGGGTTCCGCCCAAGAGCCTTTACCACTTCCCCATGGCTGAACCACTCGGCAGCTTCTAGCTCCTGTCTGTTGATATTAATCTGCAAATGAAAAGTTTTAAAAATAAAAACAGCGTCATAATGAGAGCTTAGAGTAGTGTTGTAGTTAATAGACAGGATGCCTCAAGTACCAATCCTGCCCCTGTCACACAATCACCTCGTGGCTAGACAATGGACTCCTGCCTCTCCCCCCCAATCAATGTGAAGTTAATAACAATAACCTATCTTAACAGCAACTCCTGCAGCCTGGCTGGTGCCAAACATATTTCTCTGCTTTCCTTTGGACCACATCAGTGAGACCGAGAGGGGGGCTATTGTCATATGAGCAGCCCAGGACCTCCATACACACTGCCCAGGCTTGTACCCCAGAAAGGTCACTTCAGTGCTGCTAACACAGAAAGTTGATCTCACCCCCAGAGGCACACTCCATTGTCTCGAGCCAGACAGATGCCAACAATGACAAATATGCATTTGTGTGTGTGTGTGTGTGTGTGTTTGTGTGCATACACACATATCTATTAGAGTCAGCTATTTACGACAGTGAAAATAACGTCTGCTTGCCAGGCTGCTTGGATAGACAAGCAGGGCTGGGAATACAAATGCACCTTCATGCTCTCCAGAACCGTTTTCGCTAGTCAAAACCACAGAAGAACCAAGACGGCGAAGGATTTTACATCACTGATCATATACATTTAGATAAGCCAAATCAATAAAGTTTGGTTTGGTAACATTGGGTCCCCAGATGTTGTTGGACTACAACTCCCATCATCTCCAGCCAGTTTAGCCACTGGTCAGCGGTGATAGGAATTGTAGTCCAACAAGGTAGTGGATCAAATGAAAGATTCCACCACCACCTCCTTACCTTGCTCCGTTGCGGGTTCACCAGGGCATGGCAGCCAATCATTAGCGTGCTGCTTGGGAATGGCCAATGCTGAGATGCAGAATAGCTGACAGACTCCACCTCTAACCCCACCTCTTCAGCCACTTCTCGCCGGAGTGTCTCTTCCAGAGTTTCACCTTGGGAGTAGAAAGAGTCTCTAAGGGCAGCATCGTATCCTGAGGGAACGCTTACAAGTTTTCTTTTGAGTAGGCATGAGGATATACCTCACGATAAGCATTTCTTGTTTATGCTTAGTGGATTTCCAGCCCACCTTTTAGGTTAAATGCCCTATTTCAACACAGTTCAAGCAGGGATGGTCAAGCATAGTCAGTCAACCAACATTTTTTTATCAGGCTTGATGCTGGCAGTGTCTGAAGAGGTGGCTTGCTACCTGGTGGTACAACTGCCTTTGAAAAACCAGCGTTTAATAGTTGCTTACTGTTACGTTTTCTTCTTAAATGAAATGCAGACTCATCCTTGTTGAGTTAGGATAAAAACCAATGACAAGAACTGTTCCATGAATTGTTCACATCTTTGAAAAGCCTGCCTAACATTGTTAAGTCATAATGATTTATTGCAAGCCTTTAAAAAGTTAATTCACTATTTCACAATAGCAGTTAACTTACTTGTTTTTGACAAATAAACACAATGATTAAACTTGGTGATAATAAAGATAAATAAAAAATGCTTGATGGGACAGCTGACCAATTTATTTATTTTTTACTGGTCAAGTGCCCAACTAAGTTAGAAGAGTTGAGACTTGATCTTAACTATGCATTCTGACTTTTGAATTATGGTGCTGGAGGAGACTCTTGAGAGTCCCATGGACTGCAAGAAGATCAAACCTCTCCATACTGAAGGAAATCAACCCTGAGTGCTCACTGGAAGGACAGATTGTGAAGCTGAGGCTCCAGTACTTTGGCCACCTCATGAGAAGAGAAGACTCCCTGGAGAAGACCCTGATGTTGGGAAAGATGGAGGGCACAAGGAGAAGGGGACGGCAGAGGACGAGATGGTTGGATAGTGTTTTCGAGGTTACCAGCATGAGTTTGAGCAAACTGCGGGAGGCAGTGGAGGACAGAGGTGCCTGGCGTTCTCTGGTCCATGGGGTCACGAAGAGTCGGACACGACTAAACGACTAAACAACAACAACAACAACATGCATTCTGACAAGTGGAGAATTTACTTGGCTGGTGGATTGCTGGAGAGCCACTGTAAAAAGTGACTCCGGTGTTTTGGATCAAGCGAACCAACAGAACAGGGGACTATCAGTTGAGATACACATGTTTCCTTTACAGGCTGGTTTCCCTCAGTACTTTAACAGAGCTCCTTTCTTCAGCTAATCTTTATCACCACCAGCACTAACTGCTAAATGCTAAACACAGGAATCTAAAACGGCAGAATATGGCTTCCTCATATCTACTTGCACCTTTTTCAGACTTCATCTTCAGCAGGAAAAATGCAAGAGTAATGAAGTTCCTTCCAGAAATCCATTTTGCTTTTATGGCATTAATCCACTTTTACCTTTGAGCTGCAGCTCTTATAGTACTGTGCTACTTGGACCAATGGTGTGACACAGTACAAGACAGCTGTTATCATGAGTCCTAAAGGAGGACTCAGTCTAAATACCAAGTTATGCCAAGCAAAGAACCCAATTTGGCCTGCAAAGCTGTTTTCCCCAAACCAAGGCTACGTACCCCACACCTGGCATCATACGTGACATTAATTGAGGGGCAGGTAGAGACATGGTTGGACTGCCTGTGCAACCAAGTTTTTCAAGGAGAACTCAATCACATAACCACTCCCTGAAGAAAGCAGGCTTTAAATCACTACCCATCCAGCACTGATGCTGAAAATATAATTGCAAAAAGCCTAACACAAGTGTTTTTTAATTTGCAAAATGTCTAAGTCCATCAAGGTACTTTAAGAGCTGACTCAATTATTGTTAGTTTCAGAGTAAGTGCAATATAGCCATTAATTGTTGCTTCCCCAGGTTCATAAGTTACGTGTCAGACAATGAACAAATTCTTGTTAGGTTCCCTACAACTCATCACATATCATCTCTGAAGTGAGCAAGTTTTCTACCACATGCTATGAGGTAGCAGGCCTCTAATTAGAATACTGTGCATGCAAACTTAACAGTCTGGTGTCACATGTTTCCTTACCTATATCACAGAAGCCAGACAGAGCGCTATACATCCCTTTAGGAAACGATGCTTGCCGTACGAGAAGGCATCGACTCCCATCAGACACCAAAGTAATAACGACTGGAGACATCTTTTTATGTTAAAAAAAAGCCAAAAAGTACAAGAAATTAAGAGAGGAATCAGACCTGCTCATTCCAATATGGAGTACAAACTGCAACCACAGGAGTAGGATGTGTGAAAAATGCAAGCAACCACTACAAAGGCCCCCACACTTACACTTTCCTCGCTGTTATGGGCAGACCCTGGAGCAAAACAATTGGCAGTTCAGAACACAGGATCCTGCTGTGGACTTTGGCACCATCCCGACTATCAGGGTCCATCTTAGTGCTCTTGCGGAAACAAGAGATGTGGAATGCATCTCTGTCTCTTTAAAACTTTTTCAAATAGCAGCTATGCGGGTGGGGTGGGGGCTGGGTGTGTTTGAAGATGCTAGGATTGGGATCCAATCCATGGTACTGGGGAATTCTGAAGGAGGGGGCCTTGATGGTTCCCCTGTTACACAATGCTTCCCTAGAGAAGCTTGTCTGACACCTTCCCTAACATCTTTCAGGCACCAGGCAAAGACTTCTCTGTTCTCTCAGGCCTTTGAACACCATCTTAATCCTTTAAAAATATTGAAAGTGACACTTTTACAATGGGCAGAACGTGCTTTGTCCTTTTAGATTATTTTAGCTGTTTGTGATCAACTTTCTCTGTACAGTTTTGGGTTCCATATTATTTGACAACAAACAACAACAAGCATACTATGATTACAATTAATTGATTATTTTGTTTTTGTTTTAATCACGGTAAATGGTTCAATTCTACATCGCCCAGAGAGCCCAGGTAACTGGGTGTCCAGTGAATATAATAAATTCCTGCTCCTTTCTTGGCAACCTTTCAAGGGCCACGTGACACCGGTGAGGGGAACCAAAAGTAGGTGGAGCACTGGATGCAAATTTTACATTTGTACAGTTGGCTATTTTCTAGATACACCCACACACCCTTCTCTGCCCCCCATCCAGACAAGCAAGAGGCATGATCAGAGTTCAAAGACACGTGCCAACTGGACAAAAATATTTGAGGGTGCCCACCTGTGGGTAATAGATTATTTCACTGCTCTGACAGACCCGTTTGCTTCCAGCCAGGTTCTTCACTGTGAGCTGTCCTGTTTTCCCACAATACTGGTTGTTCTCATGCCAACGAAGGAGAGCCTGAGCCTATAAACATCAATCAGGTTATGAAGAACACTGAGAGGATATGAACTGCAACCCATTTGTTAACCCGCTCCCCCACCCATCAAAACTTGGTTTACAAAGTAAGAACAAATTGCTCCAGGAAATGCATATTTTCTTTCCATATGACACAGGTGTGAGGAATCTTTGACCTGCCAGATGTTGCTGAACCACAACTTCCATCATCCCTAGTCATTGGCCATCTTGGGGGGCTGAGGGAAGTTGTAGTTCAAGAACATCTGAAGGTTCCAAGGTTCCCCACACATCCTCTAACAGTAGCACAACCTCTAACAGAAAAACCCTCAGGTCAAGTAGGCTAGGCAGAGGCTTGCCCAAGAATAACCACTGAGCTTCATGGATGAGAAACAGATTTGAGATTCCCACAACCAAACATAACACTCTAGACAATACCCCATGCTAGCCTGGTAACAAAAGGAGCCACCCACCATCTTCTTTGGCCTCCGTGTCCACCTGCTCTCAGGAGCAGGCTTCTCAAGTATTGCCGGGGGTTTATAAAATCAGACAAAATTACTCCCCAATGGATTGCTTTCCTTAATCACCACTTTGAGGGCTTTATTGTCTTCAAGAGCCTACTTTGATGCCCCTCAAGTAAGAGCATCACAACTGTGGAGTGTTTGCACATCTTTGGTCCTGGACAACCCAATTGCTCCGTTAAGAGTTGGTTCTCCCGCAGTGTGGTGAATAAACAACAGCCGACACTGCCGTGGGCTGGGCACACTTCAACCAAAAAGATAAAACTATTTCTTGGGGACTTTGATGTGGTAAAGTGAAATGTAGGCACCAGCCCCAAACCACAATAAGTATAAGAAGTGGTTCAGTTTCACCCTCCCTCTTACATCAATGTGTTCTACATAGGAAGCTGCATCATAGTGAATCAGGTCCATCTAGCTCAGCATCTTGTATACATTGACTGGCAGGAGGTCTCCAGAATTTCAGGTAGGGTTCTCTTCCAGCTCTTCCTGGAGATGCCAGGAAGTGCAACTAGGATGCTAAGCCAATGTTCAACCACCTAAGGCAGGGGTCAGCAACCTTTTTCAGCTGTGGGCCGATCCACCGTCCCTCAGACCATGTGGTGGGCCAGACTATATTTTGAGAGTGGGGGAAATGAACAAATTCCTATACCCCACAAATAACCCAGAGATGCATTTTAAATAAAACACATTCTACTCATGTAAAAACACGCTGATTCCTGCACCGTACGCGGGCCGGATTGAGAAGGTGATTGGGCCACATCCAGCCCAAGGGCCTTAGGGTGCCTACCCATGACCTAAGGGATTGTGTGGTGGAGTCTCTAGCAGCAAGTGGCAGCCTGTTTCACTATCACAGAGGGGCAAGGCATGACAGGCCCCAGGTTCTTTGGCTAAAAATATTCGGCCCACTCTGATCAGGGTCTCTGAATGTCATTGGGTCAGCTGGGCTGTCCTGATAGCAGGCAAACGGGCCTACGGTGATGGAAGGAGGGTTGGAGGAATGAGGCAGAGATGATAAGGCTGGAAGGACATTTGTGAGGAGAATAAAAAGTGGGAGAGAAAAATGAGTTCACAGGGCCAGAATCTGCAGAGGTAAGAAAATCTGGATTTTCAGCTTTCTAACAGTAATATAATATCCAACACAAGCAGTCTCTGTGTTTACACGTAAAATCCTACCGTGGAAATCAAACTGGCATCTTCTTCTTCTAACTGGAAGAAAGCTTTCCTCATTTCCCCAAATGATCCATTGAGTTCAGCTTCAAGGGCAGATCTTTCCAAGGATCCTGGAATTCAATAAATCTGTGGGAATTGGATATCTCAGTTACTACCCCTACCCCCACGCCCTTTGATCTATATCAATAGCACATGATTATGGCACTGTAGCTGATAATAATAATAATAAATTTAGTAAATACACCACTCTGGGCGGCTCCCAGATGAGACTGCTGCTGTCACAAGGCGTCAACGTCATCTCAAAAGCAGTATATTCTTACAAAATGAAGACACATTAGGACAAATCGACTTCAGTGAAAAGCGGGTGTGAAAAATATAGGCCTGTATACAAGTTTGAAGGTGAGACCATATTATTCAGGACGGTGAAAGGGCAACTTTTCTGCGAAATGTTCCAGAAGGATGGCTCCAAATTGAGTGAGTGAATGGGCACCAAAATAAGAAATCAAATTCAATACAGTGGTGCCCCGCAAGACGAATGGCTCGCTAAACGAAAAACCCGCAAGACGAAAGGGTTTTCCGATTTTTTAGCGGCTTCGCAAGACGAATTTCCCTATGGGCTTGCTTTGCAAGACGAAAGCCCATAGGGAAATCTCCGGGGACAGTGGGGAAGCGCAGCGCGCCTTCTCCTCTGTTCCCGGACCTGTCCTAAGGCTTGCGGTGGGAGGTCCGGGAACAGAGGGGAAGGCGCGAAGGGCTTCTCCTCTGTTCCCGGGGCTTGCGGTGGGAGGAGGGTTTTCCCTCCCCACCGCCAACATTCAGAACAGCATTCTGAATGTTGGCGGTGGGGAGGAAAGCCCTCCTCCCACTGCAAGCCTTCAGGACAGGTCCGGGAACAGAGGGGAAGGTGCGCAGCGCTTCTCCTCTGTTCCCGGGGCTTGCGGTGGGAGGAGGGTTTTTCCTCCCCACCGCCAACATTCAGAACAGCATTCTGAATGTTGGCGGTGGGGAGGAAAGCCCTCCTCCCACTGCAAGCCTTCAGGACAGGTCCGGGAACAGAGGGGAAGGTGCGCAGCGCTTCTCCTCTGTTCCCGGGGCTTGCGGTGGGAGGAGGGTTTTTCCTCCCCACCGCCACATTCAGAACAGCATTCTGAATGTTGGCGGTGGGGTGGAAAGCCCTCCTCCCACCGCAAGCCTTCAGGACAGGTCCGGGAACAGAGGGGAAGGTGCGCAGCCTGCTGCCCCGCGCGAGGGGCGCTCTTAAGCAGAGCGCCCCTCGCGCGGGGCCGACATTCGCCGCTTGGAGAGCCCTGCGGGGAAGTCCTGCAGGGTTCCCCAAGCGGCGAATGTCTGCGCCGCGCGAGGGGCGCTCTTCTTAAGAGCGCCCCTCGCGCGGGGCAGCAGGCTGCTATCCGCAGCTTGGAGAGCCCTGCGGGGAAGTCCTGCAGGGTTCCCCAAGCTGCGAATGTCTGCGCCGTGCGAGGGGCGCTCTTCTTAAGAGCGCCCCTCGCGCGGGGCAGCAGGCTGCTATCCGCAGCTTGGAGAGCCCTGCGGGGAAGTCCTGCAGGGTTCCCCAAGCTGCGGATGTCTGCGCTGCGCGAGGGGCGCTCTTAAGAAGAGCGCCCCTCGCGCGGGGCAGCAGGCTGCTATCCGCAGCTTGGAGAGCCCTGCGGGGAAGTCCTGCAGGGTTCCCCAAGCTGCGAATGTCTGCGCCGCGCGAGGGGCGCTCTGCTTAAGAGCGCCCCTCGCGCGCGGGGCAGCAGGCTGCTATCCGCAGCTTGGAGAGCCCTCTGGACCTCTTCTGAAGGCGGGTGGGGGGCAAAAGTCTTTGTCCCCCCTGCCTGCCTTCCCGGGGGATTTTAAAATGCTGGCGGCCTTCAGAAGAGGTCGGGGGACAAACTGTCCCCAAACCTGGTCTGAAGGCGGTTTCCATAGGAACGCATTGATTGATTTTCAATGCATTCCTATGGGAAACCGTGCTTCGCAAGACGAAAAACTCGCAAGACGAAAAGACTTGCGGAACGAATTAATTTCGTCTTGCGAGGCACCACTGTACAATTAAGCATAAAGGGATGCACATTGGGGCACATTATTGGGGGCTGAAGAACTGGCTATCTCCCACCTCGCGATTAGAGCTGGATATATATGTATTGTTATGGGTTGGGGAGGTCAGTCTGGATGGTATCCTTGGATCCCTTCCAGGCCTGTGATCCTGTATCCGGTGAGGCTTAGAATCTAGTAGTAGAACAGGCTGCTGAACTTCTCAGACAAGTTTCCTTGCCTTCAGTGTTTCTCATACTTGGGTCACCAGCTGTTGCTGGACTACAACTCCCACCATCCCTAGCTAGAAGGACCAATGATGAGGGATGATGGGAGTTGTGCTCTCATCAGCATCTCAACTAAGCAATGGCACTCTCCAAGGAGGGACGTGGATAGGCTTCCTTGCTCCCTGCACTTGGCTAGATGCCACCTCATCCTAGGTTAGAAGAACAATAGCCAGAGTTGTGTCTGAGAGTTTGCTGGCTGGTGCTGGAAGCTGGAAACCTAATCAAGAAGCAAGATCTGTTGGGTTGTTAATGCTGTGAGCCCCTCCATCCTATGTTCTTTCTGTGTGTGTAAACAAAGCCACTTATCCTAAAAATACCACAGTCGCCACTGAACTTCATTCCAAGGAAACTGAACCCTGGGTAAGTGCAGGAACCCCTGCAGTCTTTCGCTGCTTGGAGATTCGGGTTGCATGCAACAGTATACAAAAGGTCATTCTAACCTAGGTCCAAAGCAAAATACGGCCTGCACTCATTTGAACATCCAACCAGCATGGAATCCTCTATCTTTTCTTCGCTCTGTTTGAACTTCTCTAGAATCCTCTTAATTTCTGAAAACCAGACAAACAGAGGAAGAGGAAGCTTAGAAAGGCACATCAGCAGAACATTGGTTAACATTTCTGTAATCTGGGACAGCTGTAGGGATGAGCGATGTCAGCTTTTAAACATTGCAATGTATCACCAGCCAAACATCGAGATATGATGATATATCGCTATGCTGAAATGGAGGAGATGGCACACACACACACACACACACACACACACACACACACACACACACCCCAAGCTAGGAGAGGGGAAAGACGAGCACCGAGCACCGTCTCCTTGCTCGCTAGCTCCCCCAGCACCACAGTCCCTTCCTCTCAGCCTATTCTCCAAGGAGCTGATTTGTCCTCTGGGCTCCAGTGCATTCCTGCCCAATCTGAAGTCTCCTTCACCACCCACCCGATTCTCCACACTCCTTCACCGCACGCCCAATTTCACAGCTCTTTCCTTCACTCACTCACACCCTGATTTCAAGCATCCTTCGCCACATGCCTGATTCTCCCTGTGCCTTCCTTCTCTCACACACACCCTGATTTCAAGCATCCTTCATCACTGATGTATCAGTACATCGCCCAGGCCTAGACCGCTGTCCTAAAACAAAAGCCACAGGTATATTTTAGAAATCTCTACCACAAAACCTGAAGTCGTTTTGAAATTTGTTTCACAGTTGAAAATTTCATAGGAACATAAGCACAGCCTTGCTAGATCAGGCCTGTGGTACAGAGGTTTTCAACCTTTTTGAGTCCATGGCTCCCTTGACCTACTATATTCTTTCTGCGGCACGCCTGTGGGGCTCGGAAACCCAGTTATGTCACCCCTTGCCATCATGCTTAAAAGTTTCATCAAGGAACGCCAGGAATTTAAGTTTTATTAGAGTGCTGATACCTTCCTGCTGAAAATTTCTAACCCCTGACTTCTTTCTCTCTCCCCCCTCCCATTTAAACTCAGTGATACAGAAGCCAACCGCAGGAGAAGGAAAACCCAACGACAGACAGAGACAACAAATTTTAGGTTTATCCCTGTCCTCTCTCATCCTTCTCACTGTTGAGTTCTCCAAGGACAACACTGAGGCTGAGGTGGAAGGAAGCGGACAGGCAGTGCTTCCCGCTGGACTGCCTGTAAGTTATAAGGCTGGCAGGTGGGGGCTAGCTGGGGGCAGACTGAGGTTAGTGAGGCAGTGCCTTCTTTCCCCTAATGGACCACCTTCCACTGCTTAATCTGCTGTTCTCCCAGGTTCTCTGGGAGCAGGCACTAAAAGCATCTTTAACACCTTAACAGATAGGACATTTCTCGTGAAAAGGAAGGATTGTTGCAGAATAAACTTGTTACCTGCTGCATTTAACTTTGGAGCCAGGAGCATGTTTCCTTTCTCTTGCAGTAAGGGAGAGTAGTTGTGAAACAGGAAGAAAGTTCCCAAGTTAGAGGCTTTCCTGCAAGCGTCATCATTGTCTTTTAGCTCGGACATATACCTGCAGGTAGAAAAGGATCAGAAAGTGCAGCACATGAAGAAGACTAACTGTGCAAGCCTACACATCTGTTCCTACAGTATTTTCTCCGGGCAAGTTTCCCACTGCAGCCCAACATGTAATTTCCTTACTTACTTCTACACAGAAGTAAGTCCATCTCAGATCAATGGGGGTTATTCCCAGTACAGTGGTACCTCGGGTTAAGTATTTAATTTGTTCTGGAGGTCTGTTCTTAACCTGAAACTGTTCTTAACCTGAAGACCACTTTAGCTAATGGGGCCTCCTGCCGCTGCCATGCCACTGGAGCACGATTTCTGTTCTCATCCTGAAGCAAAGTTCTTAACCCGAGGTACTATTTCTGGGTTAGCGGAGTCTGTAACCTGAAGCGTATATAACCCGAGGTACCACTTTACAGGGAATATGGGTACAGGGCTGTATCCAAAGTATTCTGTGGCAGAACCTGTTGTTGCATTCTCGATCTTTGTGCTCCAGATATTTGAAAAAATACTGATAATACAAGGTCTATTATTGACTGATTGATTGAATTTATATCTTACCTTTCCTCCCAAACAAGCCCATGCCAGCAAACGTATCCATAATTTAGTAACAACAGCAACAAAACGCAACATTCTAAAACCTTCTAAAAACAATTACAGTGAAAACGAAAAACAGTTACAATTAAAAACACGATTCTATCCAGAGATTGCTATGAACCTTAGTGTTCAGCCACCAGATGTCTGGGTAATTAAAACAGTAAGCCATAAAAACATACTGGAGTAATTCTAGCTTTATCCCATTAACAACAAATTCTAGCATATTGGGCTCAAATTCCCCACAGGTTAAGCATTTACCTCATTTTCTTGACATAGGTTGAATGCAACCTGGAATACAGAGAAGAAGCTCTTCTATATCCCACTCGATAGACCAAAGTGATTACCATCTTGTGTGCCATAGCTTAAAAACAAGAAAAATACCATATTATTATTAATAAGTCATACATATGCACAGACATACATCTTCAATGATATATATGCACACACACACACACACGACTTATAATAACCCTGATGGATCCTCATTTATGAATGAGGAAAATCAACACTGTGAACCCATATTGCATTTTTGGGAAAATCAAGTTCTTTCAATATTCAATAAAAATGAATAAAAACCCGATTTACCACAAGCATGCCTTACTGCCTTTTTTCTCTCTTGTTCTTGTAAAAACTGTAAGTTAAACCATTAATGCAAACACACACATTTTCTGTCTGCTCACCTACAGAAGGTATCATTTACAGTCTCCATTTTTTTTTTTGCCAGTAAAACTCTTGCTACTGTAACTATGCATGAAATGAATTTCTTATGTTCCACCTTAACTGCACCATCCAAACAGAACAGGAAAAAACAAACAGGGTGTCATAGAATCCTGTAGTATCCTCAGATCTTTACTGTCTGACAACAGACATTTGAGAAGAAACTGTACTTTGCCCTAAAAGTCACAGACAGAAGAGAGTTCAGGAACAGCTGCAGAAGCCCCAGCTCTTCCTACTTACCAGAAAAAAGTCCTTATTTTCTGGCTCTCCCTCCCCGTGGAATGTATTTTAAAAAGCACAAAGGTACATTAACTTTCCTTCCATTCTATCCGCCAATAATAGCTGCTGCCTGCATTACAGTTGCAGCTATTCTATCAAGCAGGAGACTAAAATGCAATCTTATGCATGTTTACTCAGTAGAAAGCCCTTGACTCCCACTAAATTTGATGGGATTTATTTATTATTTCTGTTTCTATACCATTTGCCATTCAAAATTGCAAAGCGGATCAGAGATAAAAGTATATAAAAATATTAAAAAGTATAAAATATGCAATAACAATGGAAATACTGTAACTTCAGTTGCAAGATGATTTACTGACATGGTGCAGAGTTAAGAGTATCTGATTTGGGAGAAACCCAGGATGAAATCTCTACTCAGTCATGTGACTCACTGGATCAGACACAGCCTCTGAGCTTACTCAGTACTTCTACAAAACAAAATAAAAAAATTCCTTCCAGTAGCACCTTAAAGACCAACTAAGTTAGTTCTTGGTATGAGCTTTCGTGTGCATGCACACTTCTTCAAGCTCATACCAAGAACTAACTTAGTTGGTCTATAAGGTGCTACTGGAAGGAATTTTTTTATTTTGTTTTGACTATGGCAGACCAACACGGCTACCTACCTGTACTCAGTACTTCTACAGTAGTACTACAGTAGGCAAACAAAAGTATTCAGGCATATGCAAAAGTGGAAAGAGAGAAGCACTCAGAAATTAATTTATTAGTTTTGAAAACAAGATGTGTTCCTTATTACAAATGTCCTATTTCTATCTGTGCAATGTCAAAGAGCAAGAAAGAGTTATATGTAAGCGGGATTTCTGTCATCAGTGAAGGAATTCAAAGTCCCAGGAAGGCTCTGTGGCGGGTTCTTCCATACCGTAAATGTTAAATCAATCACAGAGAAGTTGAACTTCAGATCTCAAAAGTGCAGTTTTGCTTTTTCCTCCAAGCTGCTTCTCAGTCTTAAATCCCTGCAGGGTCAGACAGTAGTCAAGAATGACAAATGAAAGCTTTTCACTTACTGTTATATAAAAGCACACGGCAGTTTCCGTCAGCAGGAAGCATTTAGCAAACACTCCACACTGATTGGCGCTCGGTTCAGCTTGTCTATTAATCCGAACTACACTACCCATAATCCTTTGGCTCAAAATGGGCCTCTGGGAAGTGTAGTTCAGCAGGTACAATTCCATTAACAACATAACCAAGAGTGGAGGTACCTATGCTGAAAGTGCTCTAAAGTGCTTACCAATGTTAGTAGGATTTGGATAGCCCCTTCCTCATTTTCCTCCAACGTTGGTTTAAATCAGGGGTCAGCAAACTTTTTCAGCAGGGGGCCGGTCCACTGTCCCTCAGACCTTGTGGGGGGGCCAGACTATATGTCGCCATGATTATGACCCACATTTTTTGCAAAAACCCTTATTGGGACCAACCCCAATGCTGCACAAATGTGATGGGGGGGGGGTCCTCATGCACACATGCTGCTTCCTTTGCTTTTTACGCGTTGACAGTTACTATTTCTCTCATAAGGCGGGGGGGGGGGCTGAGGTAAGTGCACCATTCCTGTCAGCGTGTGCACATGCGTGGGTGAAAGGAAAAGCCGTTGGCCATGCTAAGTCAGGCTGGCGCCACTCAAGCAAAAATGTTCTTTTCCCCGCATGAGGGAAGACTAAAGGACCCCTGACCATTAGGTCCAGTCATGACCGACTCTGGGGTTGCGGCGCTCATCTCACTTTATTGGCCGAGGGAGCCGGCGTACAGCTTCCAGGTCATGTGGCCAGCATGACTAAGCCGCTTCTGGCGAACCAGAGCAGCGCACAGAAACGCTGTTTACCTTCCCGCCTATTTATCTACTTGCACTTTGATGTGCTTTCGAACTGCTAGGTTGGCAGGAGCAGGGACCAAGCAACGGGAGCTCACCCCGTCGCGAGGATTTGAACCACCGACCTTCTGATCGGCAAGTCCTAGGCTCTGTGGTTTAACCCACAGCGCCACCCGCGTCCAAGGGAAGATTAGGCGGCTGCTATTTACCTTTCCATAGCTTGCACCATGTAGCTAACAAGCAGCCTCCCCAGTAGAGCACTGAACTGCTTTGGAGTGCAGCTGCCCAGGCGCTCCCTGCTTCCTGTAGCGGGGAGCACCACCGCCACAGACACCGGCGGGCGTCGGTCCCAAGACACCTCCGAGCCCCTGCCGCCGCAACTGCCCTTCCTGAGGTCAGTCGTCAGCAGCTCCATGGTGGAAATCTGAACTGTGGCTCCTTTTCACTCTTCCCCACCCCGGAAGAAAATATTGCTGCATGCGCGCGACGGACGGAGAAGGGGCTTGTCTCAAGCAGCCACCCGTCTCACTTTTGACCCCCAAGCCTGGCTGAATCGCAAAAACCATCACACACAGACGCACTATGCTGGCTGCCTGGATTCCTGGACCATCTGCAGGCCAGATCTAGAAGGCAATTGGGCCTGATCCAACCCGCGGACCTTAGTTTGCCAACCCATGGTTTAAATTTACGCAATGCTTCACACAGCCAAAAGGAGTCCTGAAAGGCATCAGTACACAAAAAATAAAGCTAACAACAGAAAATGTGTTAAAGCAATGCAAATGTACTAAAAGTGTTTCTCCCAAAAAATTATCTACCATATAAAAAAACACCTTCATCAAACACAATAATGAACACCAAAAATTATTATAGCAGGAAATTATTGTTAGTAATTACAACACAAAAATAAATGAGCAATAAAAGCAACAACAACAAAATATTTGTCAACCTGTGGCTTTCCCGGAGGCATCTAGTTGGGGAAAAGGATGCTGAACTAGATCTTATCTTCCTCTGCCCTTACCTTAGTAGTGTTTACGCAGAATTGCTATACTATTGTTTTCTATTTTCCCAGTAAGACTGCCAACTAAAATTTCTGGTTTCTGTATTGGGACTGCAGGTGACCTTTCTAGTTGTGATAGTGGAACTCAGAGCCAGGCCCTGGGCAGAACCAGCTATTTATTTATGGATCCAGATTTTGGTGCGGTTTGGAGCAGAATCCAAAATAAATGCGTAAGATGCCACGCAAATCTTTTTGTATTCATCTGATGTGAGCCATTAAGGCGGGGGGGGGGGGGGACCAGCCTTAACTGCCTCTTGCTTCTCTGGCAACTGGCCCAGCAGCAAAATCACATTCACAGGAACAAATGTACCTGCTTTGTACCAAGCCAGGTAATTGGTCTTTCTACCTCAATGTTAGAGAGCTGCTACAGCCGGCGGCAGCTCTCCAGAATTTCAGTCAGAGAATTTCCTCAGTTCTACCCAGGGCTTTTTTTCAGCCAGAACTCCTCAGAGCCTGGAGCTGTTTGAGTACTGCAGCCAACACTGATCTTACTGAATGAGGAGTCAGTAACAATATTCAGTCTACAGAGGTACCTCGGGTTACATACGCTTCAGGTTACAGACTCCGCTAACCCAGAAATAGTACCTCGGGTTAAGAACTTTGCTTCAGGATGAGAACAGAAATTGCGTGATGGCAGCGGGAGGCCCCATTAGCTAAAGTGGTACTTCAGGTTAAGAACGGACCTCCAGAACGAATTAAGTTCTTAACCCGAGGCATCACTGTATAGGGGGGGAAAGTTAAATGAAGTCTCTGAAGTTGTGTAGATTAAACAACCACTTTGAGGATGCCATTTGTATGCTTAAGGCACTCTGGCTGATGAATTCTTAAACTAAACTATAAATAAATAAATAAATAAATAAATGGGAGTATTTACAAAGTATATTGATAGTGCCATCCTTTTTGTTTTGTTCTCAAAGACAGTAATAAAGGTTGCCAGGCATTTAACTGGAATATATATATCCATACACAATTTTAAAAATGAGCCATTACGGGGATACGGCACACTTGTTCTTCGAATGATATACAGCACTGCCGAGTTATGCTTGAGTGTTTCTCACGAGCTTCTTGAATATAGCAAACACTATCCAGTTAATCCACAAGGCTAATAGGATTAACTGAGAAAACAGCTCACATAAATCTCTTTATAACAAGCAAGACTAGAGTAGTGTCTATGATAAAGGAAATGTCTGGCTTGCTTGGCAGAAAGATAGATGGAGCTTTCGTCTATTAACATATAATGCTTCTAACACAGTTTACTTGAAAAATTACTTACTGTGCTATGCTGTGGGTAAGGAGACTGATTTTATAAGCCATTATGGTCACATTGGCACTATGCATTTAACTCAGTATGATGCCCCATTAACAGTCATGGCTTTCACCAAAGAATTCTGGAACTATAATTTTTTAAGGGTGGTGGGAGTTGTTGGTGTTAGTCTGGTAAAAGGAAAAAATATATTAAAATAAAAAGGAGAATTCCCTGGCTGCCTAAGATACAGTTTTTTGGGTGAGTACTCTTTGGTGAGGAAGCCCCAGCAGAGATTTAAAATCACAAAAATGCACCAAAGTAAAGTGTGGAAATATAGGTTGTTAGACCTTTAACCCTTACAAGTTGCTTCCAGAGTTCCCCACTTCCCTTAGCATAGAAAGAGACTACACATTTGGGAAGTTAAAAAATGCTTTACTTACAAACTCTCCAAAGGTCATATTCATGTGCTTTCCCATACAGCACTACAAAACACAGGCAGTTTAACTGAGGTTTTAAAAAGAGGTAAATTATTTGTATAGAAACACAAAGATGGTTTGCTTAAACCAAGTGGTCTAAGCCTGGAGCATCCAGCTTTGACCTCGTCACTTGGTGCAAGTGGGAGAACAAAGGACAGGCTACTCTATGGCTTTAACCCCTTCGTGCATTAATTAGAGTTAAGTATATGAGGCTGATTTATCAGCTACTGTACATGACCTCTATTCCCTTCAAACCATTGTAGCTCTGTGAGGAGAACAGGAGTCTCCTAGCACTGCTTATAAACCTTAAACTACAGTTCTTATGATTCTTTGGGGGAAACCAAGTAGTATCATAGTGCCTTAAAATATAGTGCAGATGTGGACTATATGTGTGAAGTTCTTCCATAAGCTGGGCCCCGCAAATGGCCCTGACCCCAACAACATGCGATTTCCCTCCTACCGCACCACACCATAACATCCAACTGTTGAGTGTGGCTTTCTGAGCAGGGGAAGCCTTTGCATGTAGGGTTCCATGGGAACTGTGACCCCAGTCATTGCTGAGATGTCCCATGCTCAGTGTGAGAATATTGAGGACAGGACCAGCTCCACTGCCACTTCCAGAGTGTGGACCATGTGTGCACATATAATATCTGAAGTAGCTACTGTTGGGCTAAAGGTGGGTCCTGGTCTAAGAATGTTAATGACTACCGTTCTGGGTCATACTATGGGGAACATCCCCGTGGAGCATCCTTCTAAAGGAAAAACAAATACGCCTTTTCGTTATTTAAAAAACCCCAAAGTAAGAGTTGCTTCTGTGTAGTTAAGTCCCACACCGCTCTGGTAACATCAGAAGGAAGGATTTATATGGACTGAGCAAATTACATGGTTTTTACTGTTGTTGTTACAGTGGTACCTCGGGTTATATATGCTTCAGGTTACAGACGCTTCAGGTTACAGACTCCGCTAACCCAGAAATAGTACCTCGGGTTAAGAACTTTGCTTCAGGATGAGAAAAGAAATCACGCAGCAGCGGCGCAGTGGCAGCAGGAGGCCTCATTAGCTAAAGTGGTGCTTCAGGTTAAGAACAGTTTCAGGTTAAGAACGGACCTCCAGAACGAATTAAGTTCTTAACCAGAGGTACCACTGTACTACTACTACTAACACAACCATGAAAGCAAATCTCACAAGGCAGCAGTTACTGCTGGAGTCAGTCCCAATGTAATGTCCTGAATATACAAAACAGGCATTAAGATACCAGCACACCATTATTATTATTATTATTAGGTGCCGATTGTGGGGTGGGTACTCCTCATGCCTGCAAGCTTCGGCAACAGAATGCCAGCCCCTTATTCCAGATTAATTCTAGTTCATCCAGGCTGAACTTTTCGGTGGGGGGGGCGGGAATCCAAAACAAAACCCTGTTGCCAATAACCCATACTTGGCAGTACTGTATCTGAACAACCCACTTACGCTTACGGTATTAATCTTGAGCAACCCTTCACCCCTAGAGCAATGCATGAAACAATGAAATGATCAGTCCGTTTTGAGCTACCCAGTATGCCCTACAGAACACTTTCTTGTCTGCAGAAGCCTGGCGACGTAGGAGCGTTTTCAGCGCTATTGATTAATAATAATAATAATAATAATAATAATAATAATAATAATAATAATAATAATAATAATAATAAATCAAGGCTCTTTTCCCCACGCTTTTCGCCCCGTTATGAAGTATCCACATCCCTGGGCATGTTTCCTCCTGCATAAGGAGCCCCGCTGTGTTTGATGGGCAATTCCGCCGCGCGCGCCCCCTCGGAAAAAAACCCTTTCCCAATTAATTCAAGGCGCTAAGTGTCCCCCAAGAGAAGAGGAGAGAGGAGGGGATGGAGCCGGGTCTCGCGCCTGCGCATTCGCCGGGGGCGCTGCTGCTGTGCCCGGCCTCACGTACAGCTCGGGCGGCCGCTTCCCTGGCCGCGCTCCGAAGGGGCCGCCTCCCAGGGCCGGCGGTGGGCGGGATCCCGGCCCGCATAAGCATTCCGAAAGGGGCCTTGCTGCGTGCAGTCCCGGAGCGGGCGGAGAGGCAGACAGGGCTCAGCAGCGGCAGCAGGAGCAGCTTGGGCGGCTTTCCTCCGAGGTGCGTGCAGGGGCTTTTCTTCCCATTTCCCACCCACTTCCCCCAACTCCTGGTCGCGTGCACGGAAGGGTCTTTTCCCACTCCTTTTCCCACGGGAAGGGAAATAGCTGGCATGCCTGGCTTTGCAGCAGCAGCAGCAGCAACAACCGCAGCAGCTAACTTCCCCATAAAGTATGTCGTACTTTTTATTTTATTTTAGGCATTGATTTTTTTTTAATTTTTAAAACAAAAGCACACAATCCCCACAAGTGTGCTTTTAACAAACGGTCCTCCTTTGTGAGGGACGCAGGTGGCGCTGTGGGTTAAAGCCTCAGCGCCTAGGACTTGCCGATCGAAAGGTCGGCGGTTCGAATCCCTGCGGCGGGGTGCGCTCCCGCTGCTCGGTCCCAGCGCCTGCCAACCTAGCTGTTCGAAAGCACCTCCGGGTGCAAGTAGATAAATAGGGACCGCTTACCAGCGGGAAGGTAAACGGCGTTTCCGTGTGCAGCTCTGGCTCGCCAGAGCAGCGATGTCACGCTGGCCACGTGACCCGGAAGTGTCTCCGGACAGCGCTGGCCCCTGGCCTCTTAAGTGAGATGGGCGCACAACCCCAGAGTCTGTCAAGACTGGCCCGTACGGGCAGGGGTACCTTTACCTTTACCTTTACCTCCTTTGTGGCTACTTTGCTGGGCTCCCCTCTCTGCTTCCCCCACCACCACCAAAGGCATGCTGCCTGAATAAGTCCCCTTTCGCCCTCTTGCTGGGGAATCCGCCCGGCTCCCTTTCCCCCATGCACTTTCTCTTCCCTTTCTTTTAGGCTGCTGATGTGCTATGGACTGAGTGCGATGGACTTGGCACAGGCGCTCTCTGCCCCTCTCCCCTCCCCCCAAAATAAAAATTTAAAAGTCCCTGGAAATATTTGCCTAGTAGCAACTCGCCCAGGGCAGCCCAGTCTTGTCAAAATTCTTGCACAGATCCGCCCACGTCTGTGCCCCAAGGGAAAAATGGGTTTGGGGCTGACGTGGATGTGGGTCTTCCTCCCCCCTCTCCCTCTTCACCCTCAAGATTGCTCCTAAGCCTCTTCAGCAATTGAGCTTCATTTTGCCCTATAATGAGTGGCGTGAGTTTCTTTAATCAGTAGCATATACTGAGAGTAGTATATGAGAGAAACTCGATTCCTTCCTTCCTTCTAGAATCTCCATCTCTGGCTGTTACTCATTGAGCGGATGATATTCATCCAAGTTTGCATGCGGTGCTGCTTCTCCTGATATCGGTGTTCATGCAAGGCCTAACAGTTGAAACTTTTTAAAAAACAAGATACATGACTTAACCAGAGAATAAGTTTTACTTCGCCAAACATGCCTTAGTTTCCAGTTATTTCTTAAGCGTGTTATACAACTTGTCCAGCAGGATTGGTTTGTGCGGAAATTCCTCAGCAAGCAATGGTTACCTCTCTCCCTTTCCCTTTGTAAATTGATCTCTTTGCAAATAAGAGGGTACAAAACTGCAAGAAGGGACTGAAGAGCCAATAAGAAAGAGAGCTGTTTACACAGAAAGTTGACTGTTTCGATAAGGCTCTGGTACTTTCTGTTAGACTTCACTTGGGAAGATTTTTGAGATGAACGAGTGTCATTACGTGAGTGTCGTTACGTGAGTGGGGGAGGGTGAAATACGTGGCAGTAGCATTTTTTCCATCAACCTTTCGCTCGCTTCACAAACTTTTGAAGAGAAGCTATTTACGCTGACTGGTTACTCATGCTTGCTAAGTATGAATAGAATGCATTTCTAAGCAGCTCACACAGACATGAAAAAATCTGAGCTTTGATGTAGGGGATATGCAGAGTCAGGGTTTTTTTGGCTAATTTTATCAGGGACTGTGCTACTTGATCAGCATTCAAATGTTTTTGAGTGTCTGAGGAGTATTGCATCACACTTGGGCCAATCAAAAGTTTGTCGAACTTACTCGAAGTCTAAATATGAGACTTCAGCAGTGAAGTAAAAGTGGGTTTCCTGAAACTCGTGTGGTGTAAGAGGCTTTATGGACAAGAGATCCCGCGTCGACGTACACAAAATTCTCTTAGCAGCCGAGCTGATTTAAATTGCTAGATGCAAGCTGTAAAACTTTTTTCCTTGCATAAAATAATCTAAAAAGACCACCTAGCAAAGGCTGTGCTATGCTCATGCCACCAAATCACTTCCATACTGGAATGGAGTGCAACTCTTGAAACAGTTTTAGATTACAAAGGTAGGTAGGTAGGTGAAAAAGACACTCCGTGTATTCTCTAGTTGAACTGCCCTGGGAGAAGTTTCATGAGAATGAAAGAAGCATGTGAAGAAAACATCAGTGACTGCTTCATCTGAACTCTCTCCTACTCTCCCACAGGCCCTGTATTGGAAGGGTCCTAATCACTTGCTGCATTTTGGTATTTACTTATTTGCAGGTGTGGAGAACCTTGGGCCCTCCAGATGTTACTGAGCTACAGCTCCCATTAGCCCCAGCAAACATGGCCAATGGCCAGAGGGATTACGGGAGTTTTAGTTGTTCCCCCATACCTGACATACTGTGATTACATTAATGTATTTTGATTTGCCTTGTAAGAGTTTTGAAAGGATTTGTACCCTTAAAGTAATCAAGCAATGTTGCAATTTCTGTTTGCAACAGGGGCTTAATCTATTTGGGAGGCCCAGAAAATAAAAATAAAAACCCTACGTAACCCTCATGTGCAGTTTTACAACTACTATGTGTTTTATCCAGCTAAGTTCGATTCAGAGTAGATCATTGAAATTAAAGGACCGAGGTTCGCGTCATGTCTAGTAACTTCAGTGGGTCTACTACTCTGAGTAGGACTAGCATTGGCTACAAACCCTGTATGTTCAGTTTAGAAAAGTTCAAAGTGTGAAGCAGGATGTGAAAGGTCTACTACACACTGTGCTAAAGCAAACACTAATGATGCTCCAAGAATTTTATATTCTCTGCTAATGAATGGGAGGTGTGTTCAGCTTCTAATTGTCCAGTAGCAATGATGGAAATGATTGGGAACATTCCATGCGCTTCATTGTCCAGCTGTTTAATACTGTATGCCTGTGCTGTTCTTAAAAACATGAGTATCCGTTGTATAAGTGTGATGCGGATTCAGATGGGATTTACAGTATATCTGAGACCAAACAATATAACAGACATTTTGACTGATGGTCTATTACTATGAATGCACAAATGTTTCTCCCTGTTTTTTAAAGGGAAGCTTCCAGTGCCCTGACATTCCTGAAATTATTTCATCTCTAAGAGGTGGATAGTTAACGGCAGCGTCAGCTTCCAACTTCAACATAACTGAGGCCTTCTTCTAAATATAAAATACTATTGGGATGTTGTATTACCCTGAAACTGTGCTGCCTGATAAATTATCAGCATACTTATTGCCTGTCACAAATACACTAATGTATTTGTGGGTTTTATTCCTACTTGTGAGGTGATTTTTCACAATGGGTTATGTGATTGAGATTCGCATGAATCCCAGTTTTGTGAAATTACTCTCCAAAAGCCTATTTTCTGTTTGTTTACTGGCATGACAGTAATGCCACCTTACCTTGGAAGGCCACATTATGTGTCCATGTGATTTTCAAACCACTTGGGGATTATAAGCTCACAGACTTGAGTAAAACATTTACTCTGGGGCTGAGGCTGGCTTGCCAGCTGGTTTTCAGCTACCCTTCTGTGCCTCTGTGGATGGAAGACAATTGACCTCTTAGCTTTGTCTTGATGCACAAGCTCAGAAGGGGTATATTAAGGCGGGGATAGTAGGCAGTGGAGAGCTAAGTGCCTGAACCAAGCAAGGGCTCACTAATATTAACCAGGCAAGGATGTGGATGAGCAACACTCACTCATAAAGAGGTTCGGGTAGAGAGAATAAAGGTAAACCAGGGGACATTGACAAAAGCAGTTGGATGGGAATATGGATGTGGTTGACAGGAAGCTATCTAGCCCTAAAGTTCCAGACAGATATGTATTCTAATTAAGAGACTTTCTCATTGTATCTTTCATATTAGTTGGTAGAACTCAACATCTCCTTCCCTCCAGACACTGACATGTTGTTTTTATTCTGTTGGTACCTAAAAGAAAATTTTCAGGAATGGCTTTGCGTGGGTGGGAAAGCATAGCAGCACCCTTCTGGTCTTGAATTGCACATTTAACACAGTTCAGTTGTACCATTTAATGCAATGCAATTGTTGCATTGGAGGTCATCTTGTCCCAACGCCCTGACAAATAGACATTCTGTTGCGGCAACAGAATCACCTCTCCTCTCTGCCTGCTGTGCACTGTTCTGGGGGTTCTGCTTATGCCGCAGAGCCGATTTCAAGGAGGGGGGGCATGGGAGAGGGGGTAAGCTGGCTCCTGTTAGTGGAACAACTTAGTTGAACCCAGCCACCAGGGTCCTTGTCTGGTTATTTCACAACATTTATTTACCACCTGTTTGTAATAAAGCATCAACACTACAGTGCTGAGATTGAACTTGACTTTAAAAAGGATAGAGGCAGTACGTTGCTTTTACCTTTAGCACTCCTAAGATTAAACTCCAGGATGCTTTGGAAACAACCTCCATGCTCTCCTCTTCATTTACAGAAGTAGTGCGAGCACAGCTGGTACCATCAGTAGCTCTGGGAAACGGTTGTTACTCATGTGCGTTAAGTCCTGCAGGGGAGATGACGCTCATTTATGCTTGACATGTTACAAGCCCAGTTTGCTTGGCGACAATCCAGAGGTGCTGTTTGCACATCTGCCAAGAGACTTGGCTGCCCAGGTGGTTTCATGTGTGCACGGTTCTATTAGAAGCATGTAAATGGCTCCTTTGCTTTGTTCTCAAGAGCCTCATAATTGTTAAAACTACGCCGTATTTTTAAAAGTGCTGTTTTATTTCTCTTTCAGGTGTTTGTTAAGGCAAGAGCAGAGCAGTAGAACAATGATGCCCACAAAATCATGTTGCCTTCTAGTCCTCTGTGTTGTGCTTCCCTCTTCATATGCCCATACAGATTTCTTCACTTCCATTGGTGAGAATACTTTTGAGCAGAACTGTTAAGCATTTTTTAAACAATTCAGCAATCATGATGCTGAAGTGGTTCGTTCAGTTGCATTGTTTGTTTATAACATTTATGAGTTGCCCTTCCAAGATCTAGTGAAGACTAAAAGCTAAAATATGGCCAACAATAAAGTCTAAAAATTTAATAAAAATCAGAAAAATGCCCACAGATAACCTTGAAACATGGCAGCAAAAAGTACCCAAGTATCAGTAAATAGGTATTTGAAAGCACTGAAACAGTGCTGTGCTTAGCAAAAGAAGAAGTTAGTAGTACTGAACATTTAGGAGAATAATATTTGTATTTTATTTATGAAACTTTATTAATAATACATACTCATGTATTCAGATCTGCTGGTCATCCACTCAAATTGGTTAAACGTGTAATATGGTTGTATATCTCACCTAACTTAACCTTTCCACTGTATTGGGGGGGAAACCCTTTTGCCTGCCACATGTGGCAATTGTTACAAGTTTACTTGGGTCACGATTCTAGCCTGAAGAGAGGAAGAATTCCTAATAATAATAATAATAATAATAATAATTTATTTATACCCCACCCATCCGGCTGGGTTTCCCCAGCCACTGTGGGCTGCCCCCAACAGCAAATGGCCAACTATACAGTTGCTCTTAGAAATTAGTAGTCCTATTGACTTAAAATAGCAATTCTATTGACTTTTCAAAAGGCAAAGTGGCCCTAGGGAAAGGCAATTTGCACTGTTTGTATAATTGAAAGGAAGATTTTTTTGCATAATAGCTAATAAATGGAATGTGACAAATATTTGACGCTTGAAAACATAATTCCAAACCCAACCCTTCTCAGTTTCCTAAGCCTATTTGAAACTAGTAAATGGCAAGGATATTTCAGTTGGATGTTTGGTTTATGGTGTTATATTCATGATTTGATGTTTTATCAGTTGGGGGGACAACTTGGGTTTCAAAGCGGGGAGGTGACTTGCTTTTCCAGAAGAGTGGGAAGGGGTATGAATCTTCTTACCATCCCAGTATCCACTTCTGAATTCCCTTTTCCTTGGCTATTCATATCAATATTGTGTGCTACAGAAAGCAATTTGGAGAGGAAGGGAATCCTTGATAGCATAAACTTACCAGTAATTCTTAATGTGTTGTAAAACTGCCACTGAGAAACTCTCTAATGTGGAAAAATCACAATCCACAGGGAGAGTATAGAGTGATTTTGCAATATTTGCAAGACATTAGTTCAGAGAAACAGACTGCTGCCTCGCAGCTTACATTCTACTTGAGACATATTGGTTAACTTTCTGACAATATATTCTGATTACATGGCAAAACTAATTAAGAATAGCAGGGAGAAATATTTCCCTTCCACCTTTTTTGTAAGAATTAGAAAGTGTAAAGTAATTGCAAACTCCTTGTGCATTTGGGTTTGTTGGTTGTTGTTGTTTTTTAAAGCATATTGTTAAGATTTTGTAATTGATCATAGACATAATGAGTGGATTAAACTATCTTTTTAGGTCACATGACAGACTTAATTAATACGGAGAAAGACCTGGTGACTTCGCTAAAAGACTATATCAAGGCAGAAGAGAGCAAGCTGGAACAGATTAAGAAGTATGTACAGGCTTTAATATTAATATTTAGTGGGTGACAAAAAATTTGACCCAGTCCAAATAATATATGACTTTTTGTGGGCGGAGGAATATTTGCTATTTCTGCAAAATGTTGGCTGTAAGCCATCCAGAGTTTAAATATGGGCTGTAGATAATAAAAAGAGCTTTACTTCCTTAACTTCAAACCTTTGGAAGAAGTACAGAAATGTATGTATGTATAAATAAATGTACATTATTTATTCAGTTTATTAGTCACTTGATACACAGGGAATCTCCAAGTGACTTGCAACATTTAGAATGTAGAGAAGAAACTATTAAAAACTAGTCGCATTATGAGCTAGCTTTGAAAATCTGTGCTTTTTATTTATCTTTAGACCGTGCAATTTATTTATCTTTTAGATCATGAAACAATACAAGGTATCTGATGTCAATTCACAACATTAATGTTGGCACACGGAAAGTGACTTAGTAAAAATATTTAGGTTGCATTTTGTCTCTCTAGATGGGCAGAGAAACTGGATAAGCTGACAGACACTGCAACGAAAGACCCAGAGGGGTTCTTGGGACATCCTGTGAATGCATTCAAATTGATGAAGCGACTTAACACAGAGTGGAGCGAGCTGGAGAACCTAGTCCTGAAGGATATGTCTGATGGTAGGCTTTTTAAAAGCCATTGTGAAAGCTCACTTTCATGCTGAGAGCTGTGTGGGTAGTGGATAATTCAGTGAGCGGTGGGCCAGAAAATCCCTGGTTTCCGTTCTCTTTAGCCACTTTAGTCTCCTAAAAGGTCAATAATTTCATACTGAGGAGATCTGAAATCTCAGTGAGATTTGGGATTTTGTGTCAGCAGTAACTCATCTTAGTGTTGTGGTATCTGCTAGAAGCCAGAAGTCTTTGTGGAGAATAGGAATAGAGTTTCAACACTGTGCTGTGTGTTTTTATGACATGAGTGAGAGGAGGGGAAAACCAAAAATCCAGGTGTAATTCACTTCTGCACCACCTTGTTTGTTACCCAGGTGAGGGGGCCACCTTTTAAATAAACCACGGAACCAAGGAAACTAATTCAAGTCCAGTATCCAGGAGAGACCCAGTATTTATTAAAACTATTGCCTTGCCAGCCTAGCTGCTCAGCTGCTAGTTGGAAGGATTGCCCCGTGGTATATCAGAGCAAAGCTTATATAGGCGACTAACACACAGCACACAGAGTCCTCAAAGCATCTTTAAACATCCTCCTACATACATCAAGAAAGGTTACAGGTCATTGTATGTAAAATACCCATAGCTTCATATTGGTATCTTTAACCCTACAATTACCTTGGAATGGCCCAAATATGCCCAGGCCATTTGGTCTCAAATGTCACACTTCTATCACCGTTGCCCTAGCAACCAGGCCTTCAATGGGCTGTGTGTGTATGTATGTGTGTACACACACACACACACACACAGACACACACACAAAGGTTTACTTGATTTTTTTGCTGTATTCAGAGATGTAAAGGGGCAGCTGATGGGTAATATTATCAGTTATTGAGGGATGTTATCTAGAGATTAATTGAGAACATAAGCAGCAATGGGTTCATCTTGGACATATCTTATAAGGGGAGTGGGAAGCTGGTTTTGGAAAATTGTATTAAATTGAATTAATTCGGCAAGATTTGTAATGATTTGGAAAATCAATTACAATAATTGGCACAAAAAAGGTAATCAAGGAGATGCCAGATTTCACCCTGGTGCTTCACCTCATGCCTTATTCTCCCTGCTCCTTCCTTCACACATACACACACCCTAATTTCAAGCATCCTTCACCACATGCTCTATTTCCCTGCTTCTTCCTTCAAACCCATACACACACCCTGATTTCAAGCATCCCTCACCACACTTGAGAATTCTATGATTCTAAGAGCTTCTTTCTTTCTTTAGGGTTCATTTCCAACATGACTATTCAACGCCAGTATTTCCCAAATGATGAAGATCAGACTGGTGCTGCCAAAGCTCTCTTACGGCTCCAGGATACGTATAATTTGGATACAGACACTATATCGAGGGGAAATCTCCCAGGTAAAATTTTTGTAATTTTTGTAAGTATATGGGGAAAGACTGTTAAGAAAACGACTTTGCAGAAGCCAATTGAGGGTGTGGGTGATTAGGGAGGGAGAGTTTGTTTCACATACCGTATTAAAACATGGTTTGTTGCTAAAAGACTGAACCTTACGTCCACCTGTACCTCTATTTTCCTTCCTCTTCCCCTCTGCTTGCATGTTTTTTTTTTAATTACTGGCTTACTCTTTCACTCAAACCATAGCTATGATTTGTGTTCAACTTCCAAATCACTGCAGAGGGCAGGCAGTTAAAGTCTATATTACTCCCATGCCAGGATCTCAATCTAGATTAGGTCCCCTGCAACTTGTATTGTCAAAAAAAGGTCCATTAAAATTGTTTAGGCAGTACATATTGCAGGTTCTGGATTGTGAAACAGTAGGAGACAAAACGTTACAGCCCCTCTTTAACACCCTTCTAGGGTCCAAATCCAGATTTGGCCCTTAGTGCCTGCTTTTTGCATTGGACCGTGGCAAACACTGCTATTGGAGCAATTGGGATTAGTTTCCCACAGTACAAATAGCAATAGTGTGTTGTTGTTGACTGAAAGTGTGAGGTGCCCCACCTGTGTTTGACTCTTTTACCCTGCACATTACCTCTGAGGGCAGGGGAAGGCAGATTCCACACCCTAGGACTTAGGAAACACAACAGTTTAGTAGGGCACACTCTCTGGACTGATTGTTTTGGTGGTCTTTAGGATCCCTATCTAAAAACCACTATCATTATAACATTAATGATAAATACACTAATTTACAGTAAATTGCAGCCTATACAAAAATTAAGTAGCTATAGTTAGCACAAATTTTGCGCAACTTTTGTTCTTTCCGTCATCGGCTTTGTAAGGTGTCATTAATCACATAATAAAAATAGAAAAATGCAGCTTCAGAAGAAGAAATGATTCAGTAATGCAACCTTGATTCAACATTATTGGCTTCTTGTTTCCTACAGGAGTGAAACATAAGACATTTCTAACAGCTGAGGATTGCTTTGAGCTGGGCAAGATTGCATACACGGAAGCAGACTACTACCACACTGAACTGTGGATGGAGCAAGCTCTAAAACAGCTGGATGACGGAGAGGTTTCTCCTTCCATTGGCAAGGTTTCTGTCCTGGACTACTTGAGTTATGCTGTGTACCAGCAGGGAGATCTGGAGAAAGCTGTGATGCTTACCAAGCGTCTTCTTGAGTTAGGTATGTTAAAGAACTTGTATATTTCCTGTGGGTTGCAATAACTAATTTTGTGCACTAATTTTGCTGTGCACCGAAGATCTGTTTGCTGATTAGTGCTATTTTTGCTTCCTGTCTCCTCCCCTCCCCCCTTTTCTCTTGGAAGGTTTGGAGATCTTCCTGAGCAGTGTGGGATGGGAGGGGGCTTCTGAAGGAGAGAGCAATTGCTACCAAAACAGGCTTTGTCCCTGCAATTTGTTAACTTAAGGGAGTCCATGGAAGGATTTCCCATTCCCTCTCGTCTCTCCAGTGAGGTCTTGAAGAGGTACAAATGGCTGCAGGTGGGGAGTGGGAAACTTGCCTTCCTTTTTTTAAGGTTAATTTATCTCGGGGTTAAAGCCATTGTTGCGAACTTCTTAAATAGTAAGGTAAAGTAAAGGGACCCCTGACCATTAGGTCCAGTCGCGGACGCCTCTGGGGTTACGGTGCTCATCTCACTTTATTGGCTGAGGGAGCCGGCGTACAGCTTCCGGGTCGTGTGGCCAGCATGACTAAGCCGCTTCTGACGAACCAGAGCAGCGCACGGAAATGCTGTTTACCTTCCCGCCGGAGCGGTACCTATTTATCTACTTGCACTTTGATGTGCTCTCGAACTGCTAGGTTGGCAGGAGAGGGACCGAACAACGGGAGTTCACCCCGTTGCAGCGATTCGAACCGCCGACCTTCTGATCGGCAAGTCCTAGGCTCTGTGGTTTAACCCACAGCGCCACCCACGTCCCCTCTTAAATAGTAGTTGTCTTCAAAACAATAGCTTTTCCTAGTGCCAACAGCAGTGGCGTTCTGTATTGGGCAACCGGGAGCAAGATAATCCGGCTCTGCTTCCATTAGCTGATAGCTTTTGTGCATTCAAAACAAGTCTGAACATAAATCAGATCAATTCTGAATAGGTGAGGATTGCATGCATCTGTATGCTCCTGATGGCACAAACAGGAATGCAGCAGGGCTTAGAAGCCTCCCTGCAGGCTGCTGCTCCTGTTTGCTCTCCCCATTTTTTTCAGACTGAGGCTGCAAGCCCCCCAATAGACCCATTTCAGAGTGTCATTGCAATTCTGGAAGGGACTAATGTATTCTCATTGGAATCTGATTCAGATGTAGGGAGGCTTCCAAAAGCCAATCACCCCATGTCAGTTCCTGCTCAAGCACAAGTTTTAGATTCCACATCTTCTATTCTAATTTATATTGCTACTATTGGTTTATATGCGCAAAGACTTATTTACCCAGGCGTTTAGCCATTAATTAATCTATGGCTTGCTAAAGCTGGGGTGGGGGAGGGCCTGTTATTATGATTATTTTATTATCTTGTCTGATACTATGATTTTTATTACGTTTTATTATTAATGCTCTGTAATGTGTTCTTAATATTGTACACTGTCCTGAGATCTTTTGATAAAAGGTGGTATATAAACTGAATAAATAATAATAATAATACTTTATTCTTTGCTTAGGATTGTAAAAAAACCAAGTGACACATCTCTTAACGTTCATTCTGATAGTAGCAACTTCTGTTTTTCTAGCATCTTTTCCTAAAACACCCGGATTGCCACGTTGGCCTGCAATACATTCTTGTTATGCTATCATAAAATACTTGTTGGAAATGGTGCATTATTCATGCAAGGCTTTGTAAATGTATATCTGTTATTGCATCGTGCTTTATGAGTAGGATCAGGTCTTTACTTCTGCTTGTTGTTGTTGTAAACTTTCAGAGGTAGCATATCTGGTTACAGTTTCACAAAAAGCGTATCTGCTGGATACGCTTTTTGTGAAACTGTAACACTACACTAGCACAGACAAGGCTAGAAATGTAGTTGATGTGCTACCCTCTATTTGATGTTGGATACAAGAATAGCCAATGGCCAGGGGTGATGGGAGTCCAACAGCGATGGGACGTCACCACATATGCTACCTCTGAAAGTTTACAACAACAACAAAAAGGACCAAAGCAGACATGAAGATTGAGGTGAAAATCTCAACAGAAAACATCTAGAGCTCAACAAAGATTTTTCCTAGTAGTTTAAAATTTGTACAAGCATAGCTGTAGTACAGCCCTAGTTTACAAGGATTGGAGCAATTTAAAGAAGCAAGTTCGTTCTGAGTTGTTTCATGGAAAGATTCACAACTGCTGTGAAAATACCACTCTGTCAATCATTTGTTTCTTTGACTTAGGAACTTGTCTCTTTAATGAGAATACACAACTAAAACAGCTGGCAGAATTCGAGTGAGTTAGATGTTGGCAATATTCAGATTTAAGCGTATGCTTAAAAAGAAAATGAAAGTTAACCATGAAAAGCAAGTTTGTTGAACGGTTTGCCTTTCACAAGGGGGCTCATTTCTTTCTTTTCCAATAGATTCAGAACACCAGAGAGCTAATGGCAATATGAAATACTTCGAGTACATCATGGAAAAAGAAAAAGAAAAAGAAGCAAACAAGTCTATTTCCCAAACCGATGGACAGACTGAAAAGGAAAACAAAACTCAGAAAAGAGGACCTTCCAAAGATTACCTTCCAGAGAGACAGAAGTATGAAATGCTGTGCCGCGGGGAGGGTCTCAAAATGGTAATTAACATCTTTTATGTACAGTTTATAAAAATGGCTTTAAAATAGATGGTGAAAATCTGCTGGTTCAGCTAGATAGCTATATCGCTTCAGATATTTATGCATTTGTTTACAAACTTTTTTTGAACATTTTGCTTCTTGCAGACCCCAAGAAGACAAAAGAAGCTTTTTTGCCGCTATTACGATGGGAATGGGAATCCCAGGTACATACTGGGCCCTGTTAAACAAGAGGATGAATGGGACCGCCCTCGGATTGTTCGCTTTGTTGAAATAATCTCTGACGAAGAAATAGAAACGGTCAAAGAGCTTGCAAAACCGAGGGTAAATAAAGAATCTCCATCTGTCCATGATAACTTTAACGATGCTACAAATGCATGAGCTCTCCCGGCCAGCCTTGTTTTCATGACGGCATGCTTTGCTTTGGATAAGTAATAAAATATTCCATCTGCATGATATTAAGAACTGACACATTAGAATAACTCCGTGTTAGAGCACATGCTGCAACATACGGAATTCCTTGTTCAATCCCTGGCATTTTAAGGCTTTTAAAAAGGATTGTTTTTAAAAGTTCATTTAAAATAAAAGGTGAGCCACTGGCTATCAAAGTTGGCAGTACCAGGTTAGGTTGATAAACAGTCTGACCTAACTTCCTCTGCAGGTCTCAGCAATTAAGCTGGGGAGGCCTTTTTGTGGCTGGCTGTGAAAGACAATCCTGAAAAACTATAGTGCGGGACTTCACAATCTTTGCAGCATGCATGAACTGCCTCTGGATAGAAATAACTCCTTTGAATTAATATACTACTACCACTACTCTTTTAATGGTTTAATTCTATTTGCAAAGTCCATTAGAAGTATTGATTCAGCTGCAGTTGTAAGTGACAATACCTACGATGGTAGATCACAAGCTTTCTTGTTACTCTGCAATTATGAAGTTAAAACATAGTGTGTAAGCCGAATGGAGTTTCACTTAGCCCAAGTTTGCACGTGGCCATTTTGCATATAGTCTGGACTCCCAAATAAACTTAAGGGAAGACAAGAGTTTTAAGTGTAGGATTGAGTGCAGGGCATAGTTTCTCAACCATCCACCCAGTGCAGATTTTCATTCTTTTAAAAACGGCCCCAACGATGGCCTTTCCTTGGAAAAATAGAAAACTTATGACTGATCCATTTTAGACCTATATGTAAAATCTTGTTTATACTTTGAATGTGGACACGATTAATTATTTGGTTTGGTTTTTAGGAAAAGATGACTTATTCCCCCAGGTCAAATAGTTTGGCAAAAGATTTTCTCAGCCATGGCACAAAGCTCCCCCCACAAGCCTAGTCACCAGGGTGTGTCTGTCCCCTTGGTCAAAAGATTGATTTCAGGCACCCCATCTGAGAAATGAGAAGTTGTGCCTATTAGATGCAAGTGCCTTCAGGGGTGACCTCTCATCTTCTAGAGGAGGAGATGCCTGCTGTGTTGAAAGAGCATGTGCGTCTCTCATGCGCTGTTTTTGCCTCGTCAGCACCAGTCCATCAACAATTTGTGAATAGGTGCTGCCTTGGCTGGTAGAAGCATGTGAGTTGCAAGCTTTTTTTTAACCTAACTCGCACCGTCTCTTTGGGAAAGGAGAGGTTGTTCCTTGTTGCCTTGATCAGAGGGGTGCTTAAGAGGTAAGTGGCACACGCCAGCACTCTGTAACTCTTCCCCACTTCAGATTAGGAGTACCAGTACCCATCACTGCTTCTTCCCACGCAGGTGGGCATTCCTCCTTTTAACAAAATGACTATTCAAGAGCTGCCTGCCTGGTAAGAAGCGTGGTCACATCTTGCATTTCAAAGCTGTATCAGCCCCTGGGAAACAGTCTAGAGTGAAGCCAGATGTGAGTTGTTTGTAGACCAGCTCGGTTCAGTATACCTGATCCAACAAAAAACTTCATAGAGATGCATAACCTATGGCGCACATAGGTTGCTTGACTACAACTCCCATCATCCATGATCATTGGCCATGCTGGCTGCAACTGATGAGACTTGGGAGTCCAGCAACATCTGGCGGACCACAGGTTCCCCATCCCTGTAGGTATGTCAGATACCTACAGTAAGCTATCCTGTTTGGTCATAATTGTACAAGCCAAGCTGATAAATTCCTGAAACCAAAGTAAAAAGCTGGGTATAAGGCTATTGGGAGTGCCCTGTTGCTCCAAGCTAGTTGAAGGTGAGTCGCGTTCTTACACGTTACAAAAAGAGAAGTACCTGCTTGGTAATGGGTCTCCTCCATACAGTATTGTGCATGATATTGTACTGTTGCTATGCATAGCTATGAGAACCAACCTACTTTAGCCTGTGCTCCATAATTGGGTTCTGAATGGTCGGATTGATGTGATGCAATAATATACATTGTAATGCAACTATTCTGATTGGTTCGCTTCACAGCTGAGGCGAGCCACCATTTCAAACCCCATAACAGGCGTTTTGGAGACTGCACATTACAGAATTAGCAAAAGGTAAGATTTCACTTGCCGTATATTCTTTCCCTTTAATGAGTGCCTCTGTGGTGCTCATTAGGGGAGAAAACGACCAGAAAACACAAGAGTTTGATTATTATTTTTCTGGTCCATTTCTTTGCTCTCTGCAGATATTGTAACAAACTGTTACTGCTGAGTTTCTCAGATTCTTCCTCTAACCAGAAGTTCTGTCCTTGTATGCCTATTTAGGATGTATTCCTAGTTTGTTCCAATCTGCCTCAGAGTTTTCTTGGGTAGAGATTTCAGTTTTTCCTTCTGCAATACAGAGTGCCATTTTCTCCAACAAAGTCTTCCATGTCTTGGTTTTTAAAGGATAGCCTCCCACAGAACTGTCAAAGAGGCATGCAGAGTTATTAAGTTCACTAGTAAAATGAGCTCTCTGCTTCCTGTCTGTGAAATCTACAGAGAAGTGATCTTGGCAAGACAGCTCTTCAGCTATTTGTATTTAGGGATATTGTAGCACTTCTGCAAATCTATCGTAACAAAGACTATCATTTTATCTTGCTTGATTGCTAATTCCAGTTTTGTTTTGCTAGAGCCAGGTGATACATTCCCAGAGAGACTTCTACTAGTTGTGGGAAGTGATTATCAGACTTAATTAACCTAAACTACTGGCTTGATAAATTTTAAACGAGTTTTCTCTTGGCAATTGCTCACACTTACTAAAAAAAGCTGTGGGGTTTCGCCATTTATCGTGACACAATATTAATAGTAATTAATCACAGCTTAATATTTATTTACACCTAGCTCTTATGTAAAGGTCTTGTGCATGGCAGTGATCAGTTCCCACTCTGTTTAGCTTCAGCTCCTCCCAGATCATTCACTGACCACTACAAAAAATTATGAATTACAATACTTATACTCTGGGCAGTTCATGCAACAGTTAACTGAAATAACCCTATTCTAATACCTTGTGAGGTAGGTTAGATGGTGAATGGCCCAGGGTTGCTACAATGAGTTTAATGATATCTTTAAATACATATGTATATCTCCTGAGTCTCGTGCAAAAGCTTTGTCTTTTCTCAAAAAGCAAAACTGAGGCAGGAATGCAAAACAATAAACTTCTGGGTACCGTGAAGTTCTCTGTGAAACTCTGCAAACAATTGGCTTGCATAAACTTTCCATTTTGAGGGAAAAAGTGAAAGGACAATCTAACCAAATTTACTGAACCAATTGAGATTAATTGGGGAGTAACGGTAGCAGCAGCTACTGTAATCCTTTTAAATGTTCTTGCTGATCTGAGCATTACATTCCATCCAGACCAATCGGAACCCTTCTAATTGCCTGTGGCTTGGCCCAGAAGAAGCTTGCTACTAGAGTAAGCCCCTTGTCCTTTCTCTTTTTGTAGCTGAGCCGAGCTACTGTGCATGACCCCCAGACTGGGAAACTGACCACAGCACATTACAGAGTCTCTAAGAGGTAAGGGGACGCTGGTATGTCGATAAGTTGCTACGGAAGTTCTCTTTGCAGTGGCTTGTGTCAAACTTGGTGTGCGATTCTTTACCTTCCCCCCCTCCCCCCCCTTCAACTAATTGCTAACTAGAGGAAAAGGATGGGGCCTTAAAATAGAACACTAACCTTTGTGGCTCTGGAGGTTTTGGAAGGCTTAAAAGGTTTTGGAAGGCTTAAAATCCTCAAATTTAAACTCTGGGGGTAAAGAACCAGTCAAAGTTAAGCACTTCAGGAATGTCCTTGTTTCTCTCACGCTCAAATCCGTGAGTCTTAGGTTGCAATCCCATACATGCTTACCTGGAATAAATCCTGTTTTAGGTCAGTGAGCTTACTTCTGGGTAGAAATGTATAGGATTGCTTTGTTAAACACTTCTGTATATGTGTCGATGCATGAACCTTACTTTCTTACCTGCATGATCCCACCAGAATTAACACTACATTGTTTTATTTTAGAAAGAATCCATGTAAACGACGTGCTATATAGCGTCTGCTTGCTTTGACTTCTGTGTCAGGATGCCTGTGTTAATCTTAAGCACTTCCTAGGAGTCACATGGTAAACAGGAAGCACATTCTATGTTAATGGTAGCTTGAGATTCCTACTTCAGATTCTATTTTTAAATAGTTAGTGTACTAAATATAGTAGTCGTCTTTTCCCATCCTTTTAAATGTGTATGATTAAAAGTTACTGTATGGGGGGGGAAAAATCCTTACTGGCTTAAGGGGATATTTCAGTGAGGCGCTTATAAATACTGTTAATAGTTTGTGAAATCATTCAATTTCATGGGTTTCTCGTCTTATAAAAAAAGTATGGCATAAGCAGCCTCAAAAATTATTTGCTATTATAATACGCCTGTCCACAAAAAATGCCCAGGGGAAAAAAATCTAGCTTTTACATCAAATGTGTGTAAATCAGGATTTGTGCAATATGTCCAGTACTTCCTGAAAACATAACATGAGATTTTCAAGATGGGAACTAGCATGCAAGAGCACATTGTTGGTCTTGAGCTGATTAATGGATCAATACTTGACCCTCATATACACCTGTTGCAAAACATGGGGAATAGTTGTTTGGAAGAAATGAATGTCTCCTGTTAAGGTTGGGTCTATCCAACACTTTTGTATAAGAGCCAAGCAGATTTTTAAAGCAAAGACCACTCATTAATATTAAACACCTTCTTGAAGCTTTTATCATGTGTGTTGATTCGAGGAAAGAGAAGCTGCCTTGACCTTCAGGGATTTGTTACATTAAAAGCCACAATTCAGGAGCAGGCAAAAATGCAGACTGCTTTCCTTTAGTAATTAATTGTTACGTCTGCTGTTTCATGTGTGTGGTTTTAGTAGTGATAAAGTGTAGGAACTAATGTGTGAGTTGTTAGGTATAATTTGTGCCTCTGTAACCTCCTTTTAGAGCTGTTCTTCTCCTGGTGGTTTAAATTACAGTAGAACCTATTGTGGACATTCAAAATATTTACGTCAACTGCAGTTAATATCCGCCAGTGGGCTGTGCATTCTGACTATCCAGTTTGAATCCGTTTTTGCCTTGTGCAGTTTTGTGAAAAGTTTCACACACCAGGCAATATTAAGAAGACAGATTTTTTTCAAAACCGAAATCTGTATTGGCAAAGGAGTAGGTTTTCGTTCCTGTCAAGGATATTAGTATTTTTTAAAAAAACAACAAACAAACTAGTAAAGCCACATTTACAGGGAACCCAAAAACTCTCTCGTGTATTTTTAATAGAAGTTTGCTTCCTCCTCCCAAACATTCCAAGCGCTCTTTCCTAGCTAACACATTTCTATATTAACGGCATGCCTCTGCTTATGACAGGACTACTGTTTGTGCTGAAGTACGTGGCAGGCTGCATGACGGTGGCATTTTGCCAGCAGTGGAAAGCAGCATTTAGAGCCAAGCCATGTGTATGTAGTACCATAATATTTCGGCCAGTCTGACTTTCAGGAAACTGCTGGTTGTGATGTATGCCTGTGAAATAGCCAATTACTCTACGATATAGTTTCCTCTCTAGAAAGAAGGGGGGGGGGGGAGAGACATCTTTAAAGGAATTTCTTTAGACCATGATGGTGGAGTCTCCACCAGACAAATGCATGCCTTTCGACATTACTTTTTAAAGTTTTAGGAACAGTCCTTCCCATTAGTGCCATTTTTAAAAGCTTCAGTGAAAAGATGCTGAATCTTTTAAGGAATGAAAGTAAATGTTGATGGAAGTAAAGGTACCTTTCTTGAGTGTTAGTTTATTTCAAAAGGAGAGAACCTCAGAAATATTGTTATGCCCACTAAATTTAACTTTTAACAACATTCAACATGGAAAAGCTTTTTTGATGCTGTCTAGAGCAATAATAGCACATTGCAGTGTTCAGAGAGCACAATTTCCCTCACAAATGATACAGAGGCATTGCAGGATTATTTTAGCTTCCGCATGACTGTGAGCTGAAATGAAAAGTGTTTACAAGCCATCTTCCTGGGAAAGGAAATGGGAGGATATTCTTGTTCCTCTTGCAAGATAACGTCTCTCTCTCTGCCCCCCACTCCATTTCTGATGGATACGCAATTGATGGGTATATGTTGACTGAGTTGAAGTAGAAAAAAGGCATTGCAACAATTAAAAGTTGACATTTTTACGAATTAGGCTACAGGAGAAGGAGAAGGCTGAAACATTACAGCAGGCACAGTAATAGAGAAGCAGCATTGGAACCCCTTCTGCAAGTCCTATGATTCTATGAAGTCCGTTTGACTCCTAGAATGGTTCAAAAACCAAAGCACGGCTTCCGATTGGCTGCAGGAGTTTCCTGCACTCAATCATAAGCCGTGTAGGACATTCAGCTTCCACAAAAACATTCGCAAACTGGAACACTCACTTCCGGGTTTGCATTCAGGAGCTAAAATGTCCAAGTACCAAGGTGTTTGGGATCCAAGGTACGACTGTACTGTGTTTATTTAGCTTCATCCTAACTGAAAGAAAACTCAGGGTGGTCTACATTACAGCAGAATATAAGAATTAAAACACAATATAAAATTGCTGTTAAAAAGAATAAACAACTTTATTCTGCCAAGCTTTCATTCAGAATCAAAAAGGCGATTTAGAGCTTGCCTCATACCTAACAGCTCTCCATTCTGGCTGGGCCTGACAGAAGCTGAGACAACTGTCCCCAATCGAAAACCACGAAATAATGTATGCCCACCAACCCTGCCTACCCGGAAGAGTTCCAGAGCAGCTTTGTATAGTCACTGGAACAAGTAACAGGAGATGAGGTGTTCCATAAGAAATGCTGGGCTAGGCCACAGACGGCTTTGCAAGTTAAAACCAGCACCTTCAATTGAGTCCTGGAACAACTGGCTGCCACTACAATGGTGGCTTCATAATCGGGCAGAAGGGGAGAATCAAGCTTAGTGGCTGCAATTTGTGGAAGGAGGAAGATGCAGGAAGTTACTGTGGGGGTGGTTTGTGTGCAACCGGGATGGGGGGAGTGTTGCACAAATGGAGGTAGGAGGAGACATGGACATAAGGGTGAATGTGAAAACAAGGTACAAAGCTGGGCTGCAGAGCAGAAAAGAGAAAGTAACTGATTGGGTTAGAAGGGGAAGCCAGCGAGTTAATGTAGGGGTAATGAAGAGGGGTTATTAAGTGGTGCAAATACTAGTTTTTCATTGTAACTAACTTCGCTTGCTGTAATATGAATTTTCTTCTTTAGGAAATAAGTCTCACTATGGGTAATGCTTTACGTGACATGACATTGCTTTTTGTTATAAGAAATATATTCTCTGTCTGTATTTCTTGTGCTTGCAATTGCTCTGTATGCTAACAGTCGTTCTGATAGTTCCCCCCCTAAACTTCCTTGCTTACTGACTTTGGACAAACATTCGGCTCTCCCTTCTCCATACCCTTTGAGATTCTGTAACCTGTGTGGTGTCATATTTTACCGCTCTTGATTAGAGATTTGCTGTGATCCTTTTGAAAAGGAGGGTACTAAACAAACTCGAGTGGTAGTGAAGATACAGTTTAATCCTTTCAAACTAGTATATATACATGATGTGTTTCTGCAAGGGATCTTTGACCATCAATGGTGCATAAAAATCACGTTTGCTAATCGAACAGCTAGCTTTTGACTACTGTTTTTAAGGTGTACAAACCGTGAAACTAGGGTCTTTAATGTTGTCCAAGCTTCTAGAATATGTGGAGAGTAGAAACCTTAACAGAAAATTCAGGTTTGAATAGAAAGAGGCAGAAGCTGAGAGGGCATTTAAAAAAAACCTGTGTGTGTCTGGTAGGGCAAAGAATTTTGGCAGGAAGAGAGCCAAACACTTAACAGCTTCTCCAGTTTCAGATAAGATTGTGCTATTCCTCTGCCCCCAGCCCTCAGCCCACATTTAAATGAACGCTTCTTCTGGACACTACTTTTTACTTGGGAGTAGTCCATGTACTTTACTGCTTCAAACCGTCCACCCCATCATTACAGTCCCTGGTAGGAATGGAAATAAGTTCTTGTGACTAATCTAGTCTTGAATCCAACTCTAGTCCATGAAAGCTTATTCCACAATAAAATGTGTTTGCCTGTAAAGGTGTCACGAGACTCATTGTTGGTTTTTTGTTGCAAAAACACGGCTAGCCCTCTGGAAACTAGTCTCGTACAGTGAATTGTAACCTTGTACAATGGTCACAATCCGAAGCACCACTTTTTTCACAGTCAGGCTCTCTGGTTTGACAGGAGAAGAGTGGGTGGTATTTAAGTTTAACTAAGAGGAGACCCATTGATATCAGTGGACCTAACTTATTAACCAATGGACCTGTATTAATTTCAGTGGGTTTATTATGTGAGTTAATTTCAACGGGTTTATTATGTGAACTGCAGTGTGTACCACCGCAGCATTTCCTTCACAATTGTGGTGAATCAAAGAGGGTCTGTCACACATTGCAATACTGTGTATATCATGCTCTCCCAAGTGTTCTTTTGGGTCACAACTTACTTCACTTGATGGTGGCCAACCAAAGGGCATTGCTTTGAAGAAATATAGCAGAGCTGCAATATATGCCAATAGGGCTAAAGTTGTTCATTAAGTGGAGTTACTGAGATGTCGGCTATCACATTTAGTGTCGGCATTTGCCTGTAGGCATTTTTGCACAGTTAAAAAGTTGTTTCTTACTAGTCTTGAAAAGTGATGCTCTGATCATACTGGTCAGGAATAATATCTGTTTCCATGTTTAGTGCCTGGCTGTCTGGATATGAAAACCCTGTAGTAGCACGTATTAATGCAAGAATACAAGATCTTACAGGACTGGATGTTTCCACAGCAGAAGAGCTCCAGGTGAGCTGAGGAGATATTTAAAAACCCAAATGCCACCCCCAAACCCCACACTACTTTTTTTAAAAAAAAACATAATTTTTATTAACAGGCCAATCCAATCACATTATTTCCAAATCATATTACTTCCAAATTTTACAGCCAAATTTTTAAATTTTGTTGGGGGTACCCTTACATCAAGCTCCGAACGAGAATCAAAACATCACTTCTGTTACTGCTTTTATCAAACGATAAACCCCACGCTACTTGAGTATTAAGAATCTTGCTGGCATCAACTCATCTCATACTGGTTTAAATACATATTCGAATATGTTGTTTGTGTGGGAGGGGGCAGTGTGACTCAATGCAACTCTGTTTCACTCTAAAGTCATGGCTTTTCATTGGGGGGGGGGGAATATTGAGCTCTGTTACCTGTGTTTGTATGCAGAATGCAGTTAGCCACAATATTTAAGTGTATGGTGAAAAATTAAAAAATGCAAACTCCAGTTCAGTATTTCCTTGGGTGAGTTCAGTTGAGCAAAACAGGGAAAAGATTTTTTTTTTTTAAAATGTTATATTAGGGTGGGAGCTACATTGTTGAAATACATTGTCTTAATACTTTGAAAATCATTTTTTAATGTAAAATGAAGTTGGTGAATCTTCAGTAAGGGCAAATGAAAGGGAAACCTCAGGCCGTTGCTTAATTTAGTTCCTTATTTGGGAGAGTAGACTCAAGTTGGTGGCACTCCTAAAGAGGGCATAGTTCAGCCTTTATTGGTTTGTTAATTATTTGTACAGTGGAACTTTGGCTCCCGAATGCCTTGGGAGCCAGAATGTTCAGGCTCCCAGACGATCAAAAACTGGAAGTGTTCCAGTTTTCGAACGTTCTTTGGAAGCCAAACGTCCAACGTGGCTTCTGATTAGCTTCAGGAAGCTCCTGCAGCTAATCAGAAGCCCTGCCTTGGTTCCCAAACCATCAAATGGACTCCTGGAATGGATTAAGTTCGGGAACCAAGGTTCCACTGTACTTACAACCTGTCCATCACCAGATGGCAGGGTGGCAGTGAGGTTGGGACCATGTGGTTGCAGTTGGTGGGACCTGCCAGTCAGGTGTTCCTGATGGTGCACCTTCATAGCTCCAACCTTGCCACTGCCTTGCAGAATCAGTGCCAGTGCTGGGAGGGAAGCTGCGCCCCACCACACACATTGTTCCTGGGCTTGATTTTATGACACTCCTAGTTAGCAAAGCATCAACGTACATATGAAGCAGATACTTCATCTCTCACTCTGGGTAGTTCATCGGTTGTTTGTGCTTCTTCTGCTCTAGGTCGCCAACTACGGCGTAGGAGGCCAGTACGAGCCTCATTTTGATTTTGGAAGGGTAAGTCTTTCTCTGTCCTGCCTTTGTGCTTTACATGCACTGTGTTTCTTTCTTCCAGGTAGCAAATTATGGAGTGGGAGGACAGTATGAGCCCCACTATGACTTTGCTCGGGCAAGTAAAGAGATGGGTGAAAAATGAAATAGTTTGAAGCCTAGGCCTTTTGGCCCGTGGCACAAATGTTTAATTGAGTGTTTGTGTTACATTCAAGTCTTCTATCTAATCAATGTGAAATGATTAAAGTCCTCTAAACCACCATCTGAACAGCAGAGAATAACAAATATTACCAAAATGTTAAAGTGAAATGCTGTTAAGTGAATGAAAGGATTAAAGGAGGAAACTGCAGGAAATGGTGGCTGGTACATTTAAGGTGATGGTATTTAAAAAAAAACCCAAAGCTCTTATGTCATAGTGATATATCTGCAACCAACCATAGGGTGAAGGGCTTTTTTAAAAAAGTCCAAATGGGTTTAGGTAGGCTTGGATATGTATTTTATATTGGAACAAGGCTACAAGAAATAGGGCAACTGATCTCAAATGGTGGTTTACAGGGCATTTATGTGTTAAATAACACCGTCAATTAACATTTTCATTTGAGCCCACCATACATTCATTAAAATTATTGCCTTAACATAAATCTTGATTCCCCCCTTAAAAAATTATATATAGTAAGTCTATATTGGCTTATTATGATGCAAGTTGTTAATTGTTTTTTCTTCCCATGCATGTGTTTAGAAAAAAAAACAAACTATTTTTGAAAGAATATCTTTGCTATGCAATCCTGTTAAGTAAATCTCACTTTATTAAATGGATCTTCCTCCCAGATACATATGTCTAATAATGCACCCTTCCAGCATATTTGCAGAAGTAAAACCCATTGACTTAAAGTAAGTGTGTATAAGAGTGCCGCCTTAATATACTAAAATGGCATCCAATAATATAATGTGTGGGAAACACTGGATTCTTCCCAAGCATGTACATGTGAAAGCAATTAGGGTTGAGCAGTGGGGGGAAAAATCCCTTCTAATTCTAGGGGTGAAAAGCACATTGTTTGCTTTGACATAAATCATTTAAATTGCCAAGTATATTTTAAACTTCTGGTTGCCTTGAGTTGCAGTTGGTGGTCAGCATACAATTTCTTGTTGCCTGGTTGTTGTGTGAGATTTTTAGACCAATTCCTCTAATCTGCAGATGTAGGAGAGAGCAATGGAAACTTCTTCTGCCTAAAAAGATTATGTGCCTTCAAAACCCATGTTAGTTGTCTAGATTGTGATGGCTATCTTCATGGGATTTCTGAGACCATGTTCCCCAGAACTTCATGTATTTATTTTTAAAAAGCATATTTACTCTGTATATGCGTGCAACCGCAGGTGGAAGACATCTTACACCAGGCATAGGCAACCTTTGGCTCTCCAGATGTTTTGGACTACAATTCCCATCATCCCTGACCACTGGTCCTGTTAGCTAGGGATCATGGGAGCTATAGGCCAAAACATCTGGAGGGCCAAAGGTTGCCCATGCCTGTCTTACACTATTTACTATATTGCCCACTATACATTGGACCCAGAAGACGATTTCTCACCTTATAGGAAAGATGCCTCTTCCCAGCAGAGAAGGTTCTTAGAAATGTAAACACTTCAGTGACTCATAAAGTCACCCGTTTTCCTTTTGCGGCCAAAAAGATCAGAAAGAAGACCCTGGACAATATAGCAAGAAGGCTCCCAGAGCAGCTTACAGATCAATTTTTTAAAAAAAGATAGCCCTTGCCCTCAGGCTTACAACCAAAAAGTCATGACACACAACGAAAAACGAATGGGGAGGGAGGAGGAAACATGTAAGCTTAGGCATCCATCCTTAAAGTTACAGTTCTTATATTGATCAGCCGGGATCAGAACTGTTCAGATAGCCTGATAGAAGGGCTGCTTTCTAGGTGAGAGTTGAGGGAGAGCAGCTGAACTCATAGCAGAACAAATGGAATAGCTCTGCTTCCCTTCTCTCCCTTTGCTCTGCAGCCTAATGAAATTATACAACTGTCAGTGATATCTTAAGCATATCTTAAGTGATATCTTAATACATCAACAATAACTTACAGTGTCCAAATCTCATTCCTGTTGGCTCATTCCATTCTCTCTCTCTTGTTATCCATCACTGGAAGGCGTTAAGAGTCCTCAGTCACAGTATCAGAGAGATGCCATGTTAGGATAACCTAGGAAGTAAAGTCTAGCCAGGTCCCAGGACACCTGAAACACACCTTATGCTTTAAGAACTTTGTATGCTGCTAGTGTAAAACTCAAATGCTGAAATGACAGCTTATTTGAATGGATACCTTTAACTTCTGGGTGAAATGCTTGATAATTTTTCAGGTAACTACTACTAATTTTCCCTTACTTACATCGTGCATTCTAAAAATTAATATTTGTAAATGTCTACCCTAGCGCTAACGCTGTGTGCCGTTGTTGGGTTTCGCTTGTACAGTAAGACCTTGTACTGCATGTTTTTCTACACAGAAAGATGAGCCGGATGCCTTTAAAGAACTGGGTACAGGCAACCGAATCGCAACATGGTTATTCTATGTAAGTAAGATACTTTGGAGGCAAGATTCAACCATGTCACCAAAAGAGCTTCTCTCACACAGTGAAAATTATGAGGAAATGTGTGGTTCTTTTCATAATTCTCCTGTTTGTGTTATGGCAGCATAGCCAGTAGCCGTGCATCGATGCTCACTTGATTGCATGTTTCCCATGTTGATGCATCTTCCTAGGAGGTGGGGAAGGAGTGACAGTGAGGTCAGCATGGTGCATTTTCCCTGCACCAACATCACCTCTATCTCCCGGTACGCAGCAGTAATGTGGGCCACAGGAGGTCAGGCGAGCATCACTGGGTTGTCTGCTGCTAGGGACCATAGTGCTTCAATTGTTTTGTTTTTAAAATGGAAAACTACGGTGTACCACATCTTGAGAGTTGAAAGACAGGTCACAAACCTAAACGAACGAAATGTCTGTGTCTAGCTAGGTACCTTTGTCACAAATACCCTCTGTCTCTTAAGGCTTTTAATGCAATCTGTACCTGCCCAGGTATCATTCCAGCATCCGCAGCGTATTCCCCATAGATGATGGGGTTTCCTTTCATGTACAGGCTGGTGATTCCTGTACTAGAATGTAGTGCTGTGTGCTTCTAGTGGAGTACTTTAGAGATCCATGTGGTACAGGCATACCCCTTTAAAAAAAAATTCAATCTGCCTTATTGTTCAAAACATCAATGGCAAAGAAAACCCCCTACAAAGTGCTGCAGTGCCCTTGAGATCAGATCAGTAGTGAAATTTGTGGGATTACTTTTTGGAGTGGCTAGCTTAATGGCTCACACCATTTCTTTTGTCAGATGAGTGATGTGGCAGCAGGAGGAGCGACGGTATTTCCTGAAGTAGGAGCTAGCGTTTGGCCTAGAAAGGTAGGTGAAATACCTGTATATCATAGCTGACAGTCTCCATACTATTCCTTCCACTTAAAAGCCATCTATGCTGCATCATATAATGAAACTGTGTGAAATGTTCTGAATGAGAAGATTGGTACTTATGCATATCCTGGCTTAGAGGTAAAGTGTGCATTAGGCTCCCAGTACGTTTCCAAGCACAATTCAAAGTGTTGGTGCTGACCTTTAAAGCCCTAAATGGCCTCGGTCCAGTATATCTGAAGGAGCATCTCCACCCCCATCGTTCTGCCCTGACACTGAGGTCCAGCGCCAAGGGCCTTCTGGTGTTTCCCTCACTGCGAGAAGCCAAGTTACAGGGAACCAGGTGGAGGGCCTTCTCGGTAGTGGCACCTGCCCTGTGGAACTCCCACCAGATGTCAAAGAGAAGAACAACTACCAGATTTTTAGAAAACATCTTAAGGCAGCCCTGTTTAGGGAAGCTTTTAATGTTTGATGCATTACTGTATTTTAATATTTTGTTGGAAGCCGCCCAGAGTGGCTGGGGATTATTAATAATTATGATTATGATTATTATTACTAGAAAAAAATTCCGATGCAAACTGAAACATTTTCAATGCGAAACACCCTGTGCAGATTAATTTTTTTATGGAAAACTCGCATCGCTACCAGGGGCTCAATAGGTGACGTGTGAGCACAGCACAGAGGAGCACTTAGAAATCGCAGGGGGGAGTAATGATCAGTACATTTCCCACACTTTTGCTGTTGCCTGTGGTTCTGCCTGTTTTTAGCCTGCCTTAGCTTTTCATTTTCCAGAAGTTAAACTGGCGGCAGTTTAATGAGTCAACTCCGCTTTATATCTTCCCAGGGGACAGCTGTGTTTTGGTACAATCTTTTTCCAAGCGGTGAAGGGGACTACAGTACAAGGCATGCTGCCTGTCCAGTATTAGTCGGAAACAAATGGGGTAAGTATGAAACCAGAGAATTTGCACAGACATCATAGCTGCCGCATTTTGAAACATATGCACATAGCCAAAAGATAAGAACAACAAAAATACCATTCTTAAATGAAATGTGAGAGCGGTGGGTAGGGAGATAAAACCTAAGCAAGTCCAGTTTGCTGGCTACTGTATAATTCCTTGTAGGTAGGTGGGGTTTTCCACAGCAAGTTCAGTATTGATCCTTTCAGATCAATATTACCAGGTGTTAAATCACCTCACAGGATTGTTAGTAATGGTAAAAAATAATAATCTCATTGTTCAACAATAAATAGGACGTAATTTGTCCTGCCATGTTTTTAGTTAGACTTTGGGAAGTTGCCATTCTGTAACCAGAGCAGTCTTTTACAGACTAATATGTATTCACTGAGTTCAGCCAGGTGTGAGTAACCGTATGTAAATGTGCCTCTTCTCTCTTCCTTTTCCTGTAGTATCCAATAAGTGGATCCATGAACGTGGGCAAGAATTTCGAAGACCGTGTAGTTTATCAGAGTCGGACTGATCCAAACCTCTCCCTTTTCTCTTCCTTTTTGTGCAAATTGCAACTTCCTCCCACGTTTTCCTTGATTAACACTGATAGTTTTACACTAACACTCCCCTACAACTTTTGTCTCCAGTGCCAACCAGTTCTTCATCTCTGGACCTTCTTTTACATAAGGACAAATGTCTTTGCTAATATACCATTTTAAATTTTTTATAGAGAGAGTGTAATTGATTTTGAATGTTTTGAGTTTCCATGGCCAAAATGACTTTGTTTGCTTGGAGGGTAAGATGCTATACATGTCTTCCACTTCTGTTCCTTGTTTTTAAGAATGCCTGACCATGGCTATAGAACTGTAGACAAGGGCTGTGAGCTGCATCCCATTGACATCCGTAGCAAAACTCCCCCATCGAATGCAAAAGATCAAGGGCTGTGTCCATGAGCCTTAACTTTCTGGGTGACTTTTCCAGCGTTGTGAAAGTTCAAACACAGAAAGTCTTCCTTTTTTATCTTTAAAAAAATGCCGCTTGGATGAACCGGGCCGGTGATCCTAAAAAAAATGAGCCAGAAGTTATGCACATAACTATATAGTTGCTCAAGCAGTTCTGTACTTTTTGCAACTTTCCAAGAACAGTTTTGTGGGAGGGACAGGACTTGCTTTCTTCTTCTGAACCATATCACGATTCAGCTTCTTCCTTTTAAAAATCGATTGCTGCTTTTATCGTTTTGTAACTAGCAAAAAAACACTATGGATCCATAGAGACAAGAACATTGTGGGCTTAAAACACAGCATTGTGCCTTAGTCTCGGAGTTTGATTTGTATAAAAACAATTTGTATGATGAGAAGACGCACACTTCCATTCCCAAAATGGCAAACTTTTCCCCCAGCTGAGGTGTTTTGTGACAAAGATGATATATTTATAATACTAAATCCTTTTGAAAGCTTTTTGTTTCGTGTACTTTGGTATGTTGCGGACCCTGAATGTGTTCTGTTTCAGTTTACTCGCCTTTTACCTAAACTAGGGCTGTGTTTACACAGGATGTTAACTTGAACTCTGCATCATACACAGTTCTGAAGAAGTTAGTCATAGCCGTCTTCCTTATTCTTCTGAGTAAGGGTTTTCTTTATTATAGACAAGTCTCTCATTGGAGCCTTTTAGCATGCCTGGTGTATCTTTGATGCTTGCTGTCAAATACAGCCAAAGTTGTGCCTGAACAAAGATGGATGATTTGGAATCCACTGTGTACACATTTACTCCTGGCAATAGTTGGATCAGTATTTTAGGACAGAAATGGCTGGTTCCTATACAGAATCTCTTCTGACAAGGTAGGTAAGTGTTTCTGATGCAGCTGAACCTACTAATCGAAAGACCTTGCTTCAGCCTAAAATTCCTGTGGTAGCAGTAAATGACATCTTGATTCTGTGGTGTCATAAACAGACACTGGCTTTCCAAAATTGCTGCAAGCTGTGGAGAGACAGAGAATATATAAATGGCATGCTAAATCTGAAGCAAAGAGAACCATTTAGTCCCGTACTTTCACACTTTAATACTGGCCAGGTTTTGTGGTGAAGACAGATATACAGTGGTACCTCGGTTTTTGAACCTCTCTTCGGAACTCGAACGCCATAAACCCAGAAGTAAATACTTTTGTTTTCGAACACGCCTCAGAAGTCGAACATGCCACACAGCTTCTGTGTTGAGTTTTCCGTATTGGGTTTTCAAATGTTTTGGAACTCAAATGGTCTTCCAGAACAGATTATGTTTGAAAACCGAGATACCACTGTAATACAAAGAGAGAGCTCAAAGCTTGTACCTCAGTCATGGAGCAAGGCCTACCAGCTTTACAGTCAAAATAACTGATGTGCATAATAGTGTATCGAATGTTAGCTATAATAAAAAAGCAAAAGCAAATCTTGCTCTAGGAATTAGAGGAGGGCATGCTTTAGTGGCAGGGTGCGGGGGCAAAGGAAAGACAACTAGCAAGATGTACAGCTCACTTCTGCAACAAACATGCAAAACTAGTTTTCTTAAGAACTCAACCCTGGAGAGCAGTAGGTGTGTTACTCTGACTGCAGTGCAGCCATTTCTAAAATGGCCCCATGGTCTTAAAATATTAACGCCTGTCCTCACATTTTTTGGTGGAAGATTTTGAGTGTACACGGGGTTTTGGGTTTGTTTGTTTTTAAACAAAAGTTTATTTTGCACCATAGCTCCTTGGTGCATTTTGTTTCATTGGGAAAGTATGCCTCTTCCATTGAAGTTCCTCATTGTGCCTTATTTGTGCCTTTCTGTGGTGCATAAGCACAAGTCATTACAGGAATAATAAGGAACTTGAGTTAAAATGGGAGTCTACTTGAAACATAGTACAGTGGTACCTCGGGTTACAGACGCTTCAGGTTACAGACGCTTCAGGTTACAGACTCTGCTAACCCAGAAATAGTATCTTGGGTTAAGAACTTTCCTTCAGGATGAGAACAGAAATCGTGTGGTAGCGGCACGGCGGCAGCAAGAGGCCCTATTAGCTAAAGTGGTACCTCAGGTTAAGAACAGTTTCAGGTTAAGAACGGACCTCCAGAACGAATTAAGTTCTTAACCTGAGATACCACTGTACCATGCCACCTATTCAGAAATAGGTTTCCCTGTGGATAGGCTCTGCAGCTTGCAGTTAAAAACAACAAGCCTTTGGAGTGAAGCTGTAACTGCAGACACAATCCAGGATAAAGAGAGCCCCAGTGTTGAAAACATGAAGCTGCTATGTACTAAGTCAGAAAATGTTGCTATTTGGAAACCTTCAATTGGAGATTACACACATTGCCTGGGTGAACTGTAATAATCTGAAGACGGAATCCACATATATGAGAATAGCTTTAATTAGTTCGTTTAAATTGTCATAGCAAAGGCCAGTCCTTTGATTATGTAAAGGCTGTAGTTCCGTGCCTATTTACTTTATGGTAACTCCCGTTGAAATCTTGCCACTCGATTTGGATGTAACTCTAACTATAGCACAGCGTTAATGTACACGAACCTCAGTTTCAAAAACTTCCTCCCCACCACCAAGACCACAGCACAGCCATAAGGAGGAGATGGCACGCTTTCATGTTTGTTTTTATTTCTGTTTACAATCGACTGCAGTTTACCATTTACACCCAAACCCAGACAAACTGTAGTTAGCCTCAACTATGGTTTAGGAAGCATGACAACCTTGTAAACCATGGTTTGAAGTTGGCTTTTTCCTTTAACCACAGTTAAGAGTAACCACAGTTTGTCTGAGTCTATATGTTACGGTAAACTGCAGCTAATTGGAATGATTAGCAAAACACCCCAAATTCCTTGTTGCAGCTGTCTCAGGGTGCCTCAGGTTACTTAAAAAGAATCAATTGATTTAATTTAAGAACATCTGTAAGCAGCGTGCGGCAGTGACAATTTTAAGGTAAAGCAGTAAACATTGCAATGTACTTCAAACTGAAGGACTTGTTTTGTTCTCATTGCTTTTAGTGCCTATTACTTCCAAGTGTAAAATACATCAGCTTAATTATATTGTGGAGTGTGCTTCCAAAAGGGGCATGAGTAAATTGAGAAGTATTGCAGGAGGGATGATTGTGACAATGAGCCTCTTGGAAGATGCTATAGACATGAATTCACGTTCGATCAGGATACTTTTATCCTTGAGGAAAATGTTGATGGGCTGATGATGCCAACTTAATCCTTTTAGGTATTTAAAATGTTCTATATTAGAGCTGCTCTGATACAGAAGTTCAACCATTTCTTCCTCTTGGCAAGTTAAAATTCAACAGCTGTTCTTATCCTTGGCGTTCCTCTCCATGGTAGAGAAACAGTAGTACTGCCAATCAGTTGGCACTCCATTCCTAAATATACTCTGCCAAATGAGTCAGGATACACTTGGACTTCCATTGAAAAGGGGTCTTCAGTGATTTACCTCCATTTGGCACATTTTCCAACAGTGAAGTTGGAAAACTGTTGGAAATTCAAGCCCTTCTCATGAGAAGCTGGCAGCAGTCCCAGGCACCCGGCTTGATTCCCTGTTGACCTCCCTGGCTGCATTTCCCAGCAGACGCAGGCAAGGTCTCGATCGGCGATTCTTCTCAAACGTGAGAAGAACACACCCCTCTTTCCTGCCTCCCCCAGGCAGGGGAAAGAGATAGACAGAAACGTATTTACATGCTTTTATTTCTGTCTTTGCAGCGTTACAAAAAACATGACTGCTCTCGTCAAATTCCAGCAGTGTTATAACTAAAACTCCCTGTACTTCCTGTACAGCTCATATTACACTGTGAGATAATTCTGGTGCTGCGCACTGTGAAATGACTGCCCCTCTGTCCCCACAGCAGTCCCAACATTCCCATTATGTTTACACTTCAAGCTAGGACTTTGCAGCTGCATTGCTTCATTATCGTAACACTAGTTTTGGGGAGTTTTGGATTTCAAAACTTTTTGGGGTGGGGGAAATGTGGAACACCCAATTTCACCAAAGGGTGTTCCATCTCTCATTACTTTTATATGACTGTTTAAAGGCCACCAATCAAAGCTGAACCCTCTTAGCTTGGGGGAGAAACTAACATTGGTCCCATATGTTTGTGCAAAACAGGATAGGTATTTGAATGCTGTATTCAAACTCTCCACTTGCTTGCTATAGTGAACATAGTCCTTAGAATACAGAACACTCTTTTTTGTGTGCAAAAGTAATGCACTTTCTTTCCATAATAAAACCCAACCCATGAATTGTAAAGGGTCATGGGGAACACAAAGGAACACACTGGGTTTAGGAGCACTGCTCCTGTCAAGTTTAAACTGCATAGTAGCACTCCATTCCCCAAACAAGTAAGAATGCATGTCTTTATTTTCATTTAAAAGAAGCAAGAGTTACTGCACAGTGTGATTGACTATGAACTGCAGAGAAAACTCAAGAGCTAAGCAGTGGGGCATCTTGATAGTGGATGGAAGCTTAAAATTTTGGTTTGGATTTTGCTAAAGCAAAATGAGCCATATAAGATGAAGAACATGCCAAAACAATAGAGACCTCTTGTTGATTAACTAGAGGTGTGATACATAAGGAAATCCATTTGTGTTAAAAGAGTTTTTTCTGGAGTTTGTACTTAAAGTACCAGTAGTTTTTTTTTAATTATATAAGGCTGTATTTCTATGCCACACACTTAACATGTATCACAGAAACATCTAAATATTTTTGGGTGTTTGGATAAGAAATGTTGCGTCATCCATGAGGGTTGTTTTTGCAATCTAACCTAATATTTTGGATTTCTAGGCGGTCTTGTAAGATTTTAGGAGGCTAGGCACTTAGGAGGTTTGCGTTTTGGTTCTTACTGGTTTATCAGCTCACTTGTTACAAAGTGAATCACCACGATGTTTGAATAAGTGAAACATAAGAGAGTACTTCCTTTTCTGGAAAAAGTTTGCTTTTATGCCTCCCCTTTCCTACTGGGGCGGGAACACTTCACTTTTGCAAATGGATAGGATCATTCCTCATGGTGGAAGAAGAACAAGTACTAAACCTACTTTTCACTTCCATGACTAGACTGAGCTTGGCTCTTAAGTGAATGCACTTCTCTGTGAAGTATGAATGACAACTGTTTTGGCTTACAACGATGATATTTTCAGAAATTGCCTTACTGTATTATTTTTTGGTAATGATATATATAGTAAAAATACCAGGCTCTAAATTAATAGGGACCATTAATAGGGACAATCAGTCCTTAAGTGTGGTGTGACTTTGCTTTCCACTGCAATCCAGTTCTTCTATAGTATCTCGCGACTTGAATTATGGACAATGCTAGATAGTTAAATAGTTTTGGCTACTTCCCACAGGTTCAGAGCAATGATAACATTCACCAGAACTAGATATGGCCTGCAGGAAAGGGGGGCTCTGTTTAATTCACAGGATTTTTCAGTGAAATGGACCAGACATGGGATCTTTGAGTAAGATAGTTTTAACATGTTACACAAGCCTGTTGCCCTGTGATTTTGGAGTGGCTCGAAAGCAAATGGAGAGCTGCTCTTGCTGTTGAAACAAATGGAGCGTTCTGGTTGGTTAGATACGAGCTTTTGTTGTTGTTTAGTCATTTAGTCGTGTCCGACTCTTCGTGACCCCATGGACCAGAGAACGCCAGGCACCTCTGTCCTCCACTGCGTCCCGCAGTTTGGTCAAACTCATGCTGGTAACCTCGAAAACACTATCCAACCATCTCGTCCTCAGATAAGAGCTACGTCTGAGCAAAAATGGCTTGCTCCCATTGAATGGGAAGTTGCTTCACTACTTCATTTCAAACTGAACTGGGAAGGAAGCTGAAAATTTAAAAATGGGCTGCCATTAGCTTTTCTGTGGCCTGAAGGAAGACTTAAGCAGAAGATGAAGCATCAGACCTGTTTCTTAGCTGGCCAGCTCAGTAGTTAGCATGCCCAGAGATTTAAACTCCTGCAGGTTGCAATAGGTACAAGCAAATTTAGTTCTTGTTGAATGAATGAATGAACTTTATTACGGTCACAGACCAGGATAAAACAACAACAACATATGAATAAAATAGCAGTTAGGATTTTTTTTTTCTGATAAATGTTGGAGCAAATAAGGGCAAAGAAACAAGCATAGGATAAAACATCTGACTAAAATACAAGATTAAACACAGATAATGGATGGATAAAAACTGATAATTAAAACAGATAAGAACTAAAAACTAATAAAAACATGCAGTTAAAACAACTGTAAGAGCGTAAGAACTAAAAGACTTGCAGTTAAAACAACTATAAGAGACTGCAGAGTAGAGTTCCTGTTAGAAACTAGATCTGTGACTTCATCAACTGCCGCCCCCCCCCCAAAAAAGGGTGCCAAGAGTGCCCTAAATATACAGCTAACCTTGGTCTGGCTTAGTTCGTTTTGATCTTTTACAACTGACCCTATCCTGTTTTTCATGGCACATGGGGATGCTGTTGCAAGCCTGTGGTTAAAAATGCTTCTACAAATATGTCCCTATAAACTAGATTCTGAACACATATACAATGAATATAGGCATCAATCCTTCCATTCTGCAATGTTGTTGTGAGAGTGGAGGCAGCTGCATTAAGGAAAAGCATAAGATGGGAGGCAGCCGAATCCCCTGCTTCTGAAAACCTATTTTAAGTGTTGGCTGGTACTTAAAAAGTTCTTCAGTCAAGTGGCATGAAGCTGTGGTGAAGTGGTTTGTCTGGATTCTCAATAACAGTGAAGATTTTCCTGTATGTTCTGTTACCCAATTTTTGGAACTGCCACGTTCAAAGAGAGATGTTTATGTAAGTGTAGCTTCTGAGCAGAGGGTAGTTAGGTCCTGATCCTATGAACTCAAGTTACAAGTTGCATCTTATGTAGGCCTTTTATCAATCAATCAATCAGATTTCAGTATCAAAAACTTCCTAAAATTCAGTTTAATTAAAGCAAGGTCATGGAAGAAAAGTTTGGCATTCCTTCTACCTTCAGCTGCTTGCAGAAAGCTCTGGAAAGTTGGGGAAGCCCTCTTGACTAATCTGGTTGTGAGGCAATGCTGGGGTAAGTGGTGGTAAACTTTCCTTCTGTTAACTTCTGTAATTTATGTTTGGATCCAAAACTTATTTGGGATGATTCCTCCCACCCCTTCACCCATCTTACATTGTTCAAAAAGGCCTCCCACATCATCCACATAAGCTTTTTATTGAGGGGCGTGTAGATGTCTAGTGATCTGGGGGCAGAAGGACCATACAACTCTTATTCAGTGAATTTAATTTTTTTTTTTTTGCAAGTTATCTTCAGAGCCAAGCTTAAGCCATAAGGTTTTGCTGCAGTGGCCAGCTGCTCAAAAGTCATCTAGAGATCTCGAACAGTTCGTTTGCAAATGTTATCGCTATGAAGCCCAAATGGTATCAATAACAGTTATCTGGTTTTGCGAATCTATAAGGCCTCAGGCACTTTCCTCCCTCTCTGCTTTCATATGATGTATTCAGCTGCGCACCTAAAGAGATTCTGTATCAACATGTTTAGAAATGACAAAGCCTGACTAATTCAAGGACACATGAAAGAGATTCTCCATGCAATTGTGGGTGCATGGCCAGTTGAGGGAGCTGGTGGACTGAGATTTTCGTGTCTGCTAGTCTCTTTGCTCGCTCACTCTCTATATATTTATCAGCGATGGAGCTGCAAATTACAAGCCTTTGAATTCCTCCAAAGGAACTATATCAGTCATCTTGGTTCTAGAGCAAGCTGAATATCTGTACCTTTTGCCTACTCCAGAGCTTATTAGCAAAACATACCTTCTAGCAGAATCTGGTGCCTTAGGCCAAATGGGGCACTTGCCCCACCCTAACCCTCCCCAAGCAGCCCCTTGTCGGTTCCTTACATTCATATTCAATACATAACATTTAGAGACACACTGACTTGTTTCTGTCCATCTCTTCTATTGGCCAATCATCTCTGGGCAGCACAACCAATCACAATCATCCCTATGCTTTCGCCCCTGTCCCCAGGGGATTTTAAATAATAACAGGGGACCCCTATGGGCCTCCATTTTGATTATGTCCCCCACTTCCCCCAGGGGATTGATCAGGAGTCCCTCGGAAATGCCGTTGAAAGTTCCAGATAATTATGGCAGCGCTTAGGAAGAGCTGCTGCAACCGATCAGATGCAAGCATCTCATTCTGAGCCAATCTGAAGTATGCATTTGCAATCTGTTCTTGCTTCCCCCCAACCCCACAGTTTACGTTTCCATCTTCTCACTTTTGTGAGCAGCAGGCTAAAGCACCTTGAAGCACTATCCTCTCTGAAGCCAGCCTGCCAGCCATTGAAAACCATAGCATTACAGTGGTACCTTGGGTTAAGAACTTAATTCGTTCTGGAGGTCCGTTCTTAACCTGAAACTATTCTTAACCTGAGGTACTACTTTAGCTAATGGGGCTTCCCGCTGCTGCCGCGCAATTTATGTTCTCATCCTGAAGCAAAGTTCTTAACCCGAGGTACTATTTCTGGGTTAACGGAGTCTGTAACCTGAAGCGTCTGTAACCTGAAGCATCTGTAACCCGAGGTACCACTTTGTGAGTTCAGTTCATTGTTCAAATGGGCAGTGAGGGGCAGGGATGTTTCAGGCTTGGAGGGGATGAGAGAGAAGGAAAAAGCTGTGGTGGGGTATTTTGTGTCTTTGCTGACATTGAAGTGGGGGAGAGGAGAAAAGCAGAGCTGTCCAGGAAGGGTGACCAATAAGCCCTTGGCACTGGGTCAGGGAGTTACGCAAAAGGGAGCACTTTGCCAATCTGATACCAGATTTGATAAAATGTCAAAGGGGGGAAAAAAAAAAAAACAGCCTGATCCTATGCATATGCTATATTCCCATACATATTTAGCTAAGAGAAAATCTCATTGAAATCTCTGGGTAAAGATGATTATGATCAAGCTGTGCAGCTGAAACCCTAAAACACACACAAACCTGGAAAGGAATTCCTTTGAAATCAGTTGATTTGCCCCCACTTGAACTGAACTGAAAGTATCCGGATTAGGCTGCAACAATCTCAACCGATTAGGAGATCCTTTAGATTTTTGGTTCCTAGGCCATTTTTTAACTTTGTCCTCTAAAGCAATTAGTAAATACACCATGGTGTATTTAGTTAGCGGCCATAGGGGCAGGTGCTAATGAGCTGCCTGTCTTTGGTCTGCGACAACCATCTTGCATCATTTAAGCTTTATCACAACAGCCACGAGCTCACACAAGAGCCAGTCTGTTTTTTCAAAGCGCAGGCTGCACTGTGGCATTCCCTGTGAGACCACAATAGCCACAGGTGACATCTGCAGAGAAAAGCAGAGGAGCTGGCAGAGCTGACTGGGAATTTCCCAAGCTTCGGTTCACGTTCTGTTGACATTCGTCTGTCCTGAGAGAGAATGAATCATGTCGAACTTCTGGATAATCACAGCACCTGCTATGGCTGCAGAGACCAGGAACACAGAACTGCTGCCCCTGCATCATTTCTGCTGTATTAACAACACCAAAGTGACTTCTTCAGGGCAGTGTGTGTGGAACTCGTGGGCTGCCCAGGCGACACAACCCTCCTTTGAGTCTTGCTGATGTAATCCAAAGGAAAGCAGAACATGTTTGGCACTTACTTGGCTGAAGGAGTTGTTGGAAGTAGTCAAAGAAGGCACCGTCCTACCTTCTTAGGGAGTCCACTCTGGATATGTGTAGGGTTGACTCCTTAGCCTTTTCTTCTCCCAAAGATGTCCCACAAGGCAGCAGATCCAGATTTTCCCCTCAGGGTTTACTCCCCAAGCCTTTCTCACAAATGAGTACAGCCACAAGAAGGCAGAAGTTTAGGATCGGGTCCATGGAGAAGTGTTAATTCAGGGACAAGGCTATCCAGCCACTGATAACACACTCAATGCCCTGCAATGCACAAAATTGAGATGTGAAGCTTTCATGAGCCAGACTTGTTCCAGTTTTGACAAATCTGTATTCTAGATATGGAAAGCTGACAGGTTGTTGCCGTTGCTTCTGCCTGCACCCCCTTCTCAGAGGATGCCTTGCAGCATTGAATGTTTATCTCTCCTGCGCTCATTGTTCATCCCAATGTAAGGAGGAAAGCTTTTAATCGGAAGCAATCATTATGGTACAGCACACTCTTTATTAAAAGCCATACTGGATTAACTTGTTAAACACGACTGCACAAATCATTTTATTAGTTGCGTTCGTAGCTGGAACTGAACTGCCAGATGTGATATCTGAATATTTCTTTATTTGAATTTGGGCCCACAAGTGTTAACTATATAAACATTAGACATGGCAATATAGCTGGAACTTTTTGAACCAGTTTATCATCATTTCGCTTCCCACTGTTATTTTTAAAAAGATGGTTTAAAGGAGCAAACATTGTGAGCAAAATAATACTGCTCAGGTCATCATTTGATAATGAGGATTAGCCAATTGACCCACCTGTTTCTCTGAACCTATATTTTTTTCCTGCTGCCAAATGAAACCAGTTGCCTGTGAAACTGTACAAAGCTGAAGCTGTTTACTTTTCCGCATGTCTTATTCCTGGCTCCTGCTTACTCTGCAAAGACTGCAAAGGCAAATTTGTCTTCTAGGAATCCAATTGGGATAATGCATTTTGTCCTATATTTGGTGGTGTTCAACTAAGCTTTACTCAGTGAATACCTGCCGTAATCAATGGAACTGACTTAGCCATGTTTCATTTCAATGGGTATACTCTGAGTAATGCATAGTTGGCTACCACTCCATCTCATTTCTTCTCTAAGTTAGAAACACACTTCTCTTTTAGAGCAATCATACAGATGTGGTGTTGTTTTTAAAGCCATACAGTGGATGCATCTTAGAGCAGGATACCCACACTCATGTAGTACTGAAGATATACTGAGGTGCAGCTTTTTAAAGGAACGCAGGAAGTTGCCTTCCACAAAGTCAAGTCATTGGTCCATTTAGCTTGGTGCTGTCAATGCAGACAGCCAGCAGCTGTCAGGATTTCAGACACAAGGCTATGGCAACACTTTGCAGGAAGTGCTTCATTCTGTAAAATGGGCCACATAACTCATCAGCACCTTCAACTGGCAATTTGGCTGCTGCCTGGTGCCACAGGCACTTTTGAATCAAAAGTCTTCACAAAAACTGCTTTTACTGCAAGTGAGTGGACCTAGACTGGAAAATTGGTGTTCAGATCCTACCTCGCCTCAAAAAGGCAGCATACTAGGGGATTATGGGCTGTCCACAGTTCCTCATCCTACCTTACAGGATTGTTGTAAGGACAAAATGGAGGGCCTTAACGTTGGCTTTACTCTCCAGAGGAAGGGTGTGATACAAACGCCAGTTATGTGATTCTCCATCATTCTTCGTAAGGCTGAAGAGTAACTGTGGCGCTATTATTAATACAACAAAGTACCACCCCGTGCATTGAAAGCATATTCAACACACGTGTCTTCCCCCCAAAGAATACTGGGAACTGTAGACTGTTAAAAGATGCTGGGGATTGTAGCTCTTTGAGGGGGAAACTACAACTCCCAGGATCCTCTAGGGGAAAGCCAAGGGTTTTAAATGTGCACAGAATGTACTTTAAATGTGTGCTGAAGGAAGCAGCAGAAAAGCATGGCTGGTGATGAATTGCAAGACTCTGTTCGTAGTGTTCTCATTTAATGGGAGAAAAGAGCAAGCAAGCCCTGTTCTAATCATGGTTTAGTGTTAAGAGGAGAACCATGCAAAGAGACATGTTAAATATGCATTGAATATATTAAATTGTGTTCAGTAGATGCACATTTGATATTTGGGGCTTACAGGCAGATCCATATAAAGCAAAAGTGTCAACCTGTATATAAGGATTCTGAAAGCAGTGCCGTTGTAGCTCCCTCCTGAATGCAGAGAGATGATTCAGCTCAGAGGTACTTTAATTGCTCCTTCAAATGAAGCAAGCTGGGCAACATGACTCTTGAACCTGATTTTTCCCTCTGCCTCAGCACTTCCTGATAACAGATACTCAAAATAAAAAAAAAAGGGAAACCAGAGGGCATTCATAATCTGCTCTGGATAGGTCACGTCAATCTGATAACTGCTTTAACTGGAAAATATATGTGAATAAGCAGGAGATACGAAGAGGTTCTTCACAGAATATATGACAGCTTTTTTTTTATTATCATGCCACCTCTAATGTTACGCTTTTTGCAAGCTTTCATGACCAGATCTAAATGCGTGACTTTGCAGAAAATTGGAAGCTTGGGTCAGTCCATTAAAAGATACCATCTTTTTTTCTTGCCTTCATCCTGGAGACAAGGGAGAAGCACAGCAGCAGTGTCTCTCCGTAGCGCTAGGCAGACTGAGGGGTCGCAGGCCTCCCTTGGCTGGTATGTAGAATGAAGGTATCCACTTAGCAGCAAATTTGTCCCTGATTTTTGGGGCTTTTGCTGACTCTGTGGTATTGGGCAAGTTTTCCATATAATGCCGTTTGCCGGGCTCACCCGGACTCCTTTCACAGTAAAAAGATGTGTTGTTTCACATCATATTTTCTCAAACTGCTGCCTTCTTATTCGCTGCTCGCAGACACTTGAAGTCCCTCCCTAGAGAGGTTAGACTGGCTCTCCTTGTTGTCCTTCTGCTGGCAGGTGAAGACTTTCATCTATTAAAACAGCCTTTTGGGAATGGACTCTTTTAAAGGAAAGGGCTGGTGTTGTGATGTTTTTATTGCAATTATATGTCTGTTTTAATATATTGTATCTATCAGCTATCATCTGTCAAGCTATCTAGCTATATCTATATCTATCTATCTATATCTGTCTATCTCTATCTATCTATCATCTATCATCTATCTATCTATCTATCTATCTATCTATCTATCTATCATCTATCTATATCTATCATCTATCATCTATCTATCTATCTATCTATCTATCTATATCATATATCATCTATCTATCATCTATCTATCTATCTATCTATCTATCTATCTATCTATCTATCATCTATCTATATCTATCATCTATCTATATCTATCATCTATCTAATGTTTATTTGACTTTTAAATTATTGCTTCCCCTCCCTTATGTTTTTAGCTGTTTCTATTTTAGCTATAAGCCTCCATGAGTCCCAGTTGGTGGAAAAGGCATCATCATCATCATCACCATCATCATCTATGTGTGCTAATTCTCCCCTTTGAGTCTTTAAAACAGAAAATAAAGTCAATGCTGGGTCAGGAACTCTCTGAATAAATCTGGTATCAGCCAGCAGCTATTATGACCCAAGGCTAATGAAGTTCACTGATATGTATCTGGGTTGCCCCATGCCTTACACACACAGAGATAAGACCGATTTTGTTTCCTTCCTAACCAGTCCTGAGCAAGGAGAGCAGTAAGAAAGAGTCATATGTCACTTTCAAACACTAACAGATGTATTGTGGCATAAGCTTTAAATTCTAACCTACACTAACTTTACATACTGCTTTATGCTGCAACAAATCTGTTAGGCTACAATCCTATATGCGCTTCCCTGTAAGTCCCATTGAACTCAGGTACAGGAGACAGAAGACTCTTGCAGCTCTGCCGTTTATGATGCTATAGCTGCTGTTCGTTCCAACCCTTTTTGAAGCAAAATTGTAGCAGGCTCTTCACACCACCGGTTGCATGTTGATGTTATCATGCTTTTCCCCATCCACATACAAGTGTTCAGATTGAGGACAGTTCTGTGACTGTAGTCACACCCCTTCCATTTCCTTGTCCCTTTGACTGGTGTATGTCAGCATTACGAGTGCACACGTGTGTCTGTAATTACCGTAACTTGAAATACCTGCACATAGTGGAGCTACTGTTCCCGGGGTGATTTAGCAATCAACACCTTTCCTCAGGGAACTCTGGGAAATGTAGCTCTGTGAGTGGAAGAAGGGCCTCATAACAATTCTCAGCTCCCTTAACCCTTACAGGTCCCATAATTCTTTGGGGGAACCATCACCAAGCAGTATCATAGCTCTTTAAATGTGAGAATGTGGTCTGAGGCTGAGGAGAAGGAAGTTGGCAAGCAGTACCACCACTAGAATGGTTGCAGGTAGGAAGGAAGGCAAGTGAAGACTGAAAGAGGGCAAACTGAGGTAGACTAGGCTCCACTGATCACAACCTCATCTCCCTGCTTCATATTTTACTTGAGAAGTGCTGGAGTAAGGGAAAAGAAACAACAACAAGGGGAGAGTGAGGTGGGTTGATGGGAGATGCTCAAGGAGCTTTGGAAGCAGATGTGTTTTATGCTGTTGGAGTTCTTCTGGGGTTACAGCACCTGGCCTGTGCCATCTTCTGAGCCAGGGTGATCCTGGGAGCAAATAAAAGAGCCTTAAAATATTGGGCAACAGACCAATTGCACTGAGTTATGCTTCGACCAAAGTATCTGAACTTTGTGCTCTCTCTTAACTGTGGTGACCTCATTCTGCTGCCCCAGCAGCAGTGTTTAAAGTCCACCGGAGACGGGTGTACACACAGGCCGTGTAAAACTTTCGGAGCAGCTCAGTTGTCATTTTTCACTAACCCCTCGCTGTCTCGCTAAACTTTCCCTGTGCCTGGATTTGCCTCAAAATGAAACTGTTCGGCGTCTTGTTGATTCTCTGCATGTCTCTGGCCGTGGGGACAGGCACTGAAGAGACAATTCAGGACAACACAGCCCATCCATCAGCAGTGCCCGAGGAAGCCTCTTTTTCAGATTGGGGTATTGGGACCATCCGGGATGGCTTTGAGACTGTGAATGCCTATTTAGACTATGTATCAGAGCTGCTAGGAGGGAAGAACGGCGTCTGCCAGTACCGGTGTAGATATGGTAAGCTCCTCTTCTTTCACTTCTATTTAGCACATGTTTCATTCCAGTTAGTGATAGCCTGGGCAAATTCAAACCTATATCAACTTCTCAATAGTTGACCAGAATATTGCTTTCTATATAAGAGGCCTGCTGGATGAGTCGATAGGTCCAGCCAGGGGTGGATCTGCTCTGAAAGTAATGAAGATTAAGCTTCAGGGCCCATAATCCTGGACTGGCCCCAGAAGCGACAATACTTTTTTTAAAAAAATGGTTCTAGTAGATGCAAACTAAGTCGCACGACTCAAATTGATTATTTTGTTGTTGCTGCATGTATTTCAATAAATCCAAAGTTTGGGAGTCAGTAGCACAGATGTTGTAAAGGTGAACAGCCCCGCTGAAGAACGTAACAGTAGTTAGTTCATTGCTGGTTGCAAAGGGGGCCCCCATAACAATTCAAGTTTCATGGCCCCCAAAATGTCCTGCACCCTGTTCTCACAGTGACCAACCAGATTCCTGTGGCAACCCTGCAAACAGGACCTAAGCACAGCAACTCTTGTGGCTGGTATACTTGGAGGTAGAGCATAGCCATCTTGTTGTCATTTTTTTATTATGGTTGATGAACTTGCACACTTTGGCTAGGCGTATTTGTTGATCTGGGCTACATACTGCTTGACGTTTCCAAGCCATCATCATTAACATAGTTTATGTAATCCTCATTTCACCTATTTAGAATGGATAAATATATCCTTTGACTTCTCCCTGAACCAGGCAACAGATACTTCAAAATTCAGACCTGTCTTCTCCAGTTCAATGGACCAGGGCAGCCTTTGCCAATCTGCTGTCCTTCAGATGTTTAGGACAACAACCCTCCAGTGTCCTTAATTTTCGGGGATGCCCCTGATTTAGAGAATCCATCCCGGTTTCTGTTTTGATCCTTGAATGTCCTGCTTTTCCTTACAATGTCCCTATTTCATTGGAGAAATGTCGGGGGTATGGAGTCAGCCAACCCCCAAGGTGTCTGAAGGCAATCCTGTATTGGGAAGGTTTTTTTAAAAAATAAATGTTTGATGTTTTCTTATCTTTTTATATATGTTGGAAGCTGCTCAGAGTGGCTGGGGGCAACCCAGTAAGATGTGTGGGGTATATGTTGGAGGATATGCCATCATCCCCATCTATCCAAAATACCTGAGAGACTGCACTTCGAGAATCAGGCTTCCAGGTGCTGGGTTAGAAATTGCTTGCACCAGCTAGTGCTACATGGGCAGTTCCCATCTGCATGCAGCTTCTGAAACTGTGCATGTGGTTTGTGTCACTAGATAGAAAGCCTGAAGCAAAGCAGCCAAGACTGCTGGTTTGGTCAGCTCAGATTTATTCTTTAGGAGTAGAAACACTAAACATTTGCTGTCTAGAATGGTTTGGGGATAGTGAAGAACATCCACAATCTCTTTGGAGGCCAAAAACTTTGTTTTTTCTTGTTTTGTTGAGACTAACAAGTTACAACCATACATTTTGCTTTTATGGTGCCTCCCACACTCCATTAACCTCTGAAATTGGTACCAATGGAGTCCCCAGGAGCTGTTAATCAATTCGCTGCTCATTTCTTCCCCCAGAGTGGACGGTTGTTATTCACCTTGATTTTTCTTTTCTGGGTCACAAAAACTCCTCAAGGCTTTGCATCTTAAAACAACAACAAGCAGACTGAGTATTTCTGTAATATGTGCAGCTGCCCAGTGCTACAGATGGTTTGGGTTCAATTCACACATTTCAGTGGTACCATGGTTCTCAAACTTAATCTGTTCCAGAAGTCTGTTCCAAAACCAAAGCGTTCAAAAACCAAGGCATGCTTTCCCATAGAAAGTAATGCAAAACAGATTAATCCGTCCCAGACTTTTAAAAACAACCCCTAAAACAGCAATTTAACATGAATTTTACTATCTAATGAGACCACTGATCCACAAAATGAAAGCAATAATCAATTTACTGTACTATAAAATAAATAAAACAGTATTGTAGATGATAAAAATTAAAACTAATTTTCTTTCTTACCTGCACAAATGGTAGTCATTGTTTGCATAGGGGGCTTTTATCCATTTCTGCAGTCAATCAATCAATCAGTCAGTCAGTCAGTTGCTGAACTGGGATCCACACAGTCACAAAAACAGATTAACTGAAAAAGCCTCAAAAACAAAAAGACAAAATAAATAGCAAAAACAAAAGCACCAAATATAAGCTCCAAATATCACCTTAGAACACTGCAAGGTTTGAATTACAATGGGGGGAATGCAAATTAGCAGCGCAACAGGAAACACAGGGGGACTCAAAACGGAGCACGTTCGGCTTCTGAAAAAAGTTTGAAAACAGGAACACCTACTTCCAGTTTTGCAGCGTTTGGGTTCCAAGTTGTTCGTGAACTAAGCTGTTCGAAAACCGAGGTACAGAGGTACCTTGGGTTGCATACGCTTCAGGTTACAGACTCCACTAACCCAGAAATAGTACCTTGGGTTAAGAACTTTGCTTCAGGATGAGAACAGAAATCATGCAGCGGCGGTGCAGCGGCGGTGCAGCGGCGGCGCAGTGGCGGCACATTAGCTAAAGTGGTGCTTCAGGTTAAGAACAGTTTCAGATTAAGAACGGACCTCTGGATTGAATTAAGTTCTTAACCCGAGGTACCACTGTACCACTGTACATTTTAATGCAATGCAGACAAGTACGCTCATCAAAGATTCAGCTGTTCGTCAGGTGTGCATTCAACTGCAAACCTGGGTTAACAGCCATGTCATGTGTGGGACATCCTTGAAGAACGCAAGAAGAGGCCTGCTGGATGAGGCCCCAGGCCCATCTAGTCCAGCATCCTGTTCTCACAGTGGCCAACCAGGTGCCCACAAGACAGGATCTCACAATGATCTCCCTTGGCTCATCCACCAAGGGGATGGGGGACTGGTGCCAGTAAATGAAGGGAGGGATTTATCCTGTTATGATATGGCATCTGACATGTCATCGAGGGTTATGGCATCTTGCCCCTCATTTGTTCTTGGAATGCTGACAGCTAGGTTGGCAACCAGTGAAAGTTTGAAGAACTTTCTGTCCGTATCTGAAGTACAGGGACTTCCACAGACTGTTTGGCTCCTGGAGAGTAAATAATGCAGTACCTCAGACCACTCTTCCACCCCCTACCACTCTGAAGGGCAACAAAGAGAGAATGGTTCCTATATTTTCAGGGTATGAGTGTCATTGCTTAGGCAACCAAAAGTCATCACACACACACACACACACACACACACACGGGGAATATTTACAACTTTGGGGGAGTTCCAAGTTTTTAGAAGGTACAAAAACCCTGAGATGGAAATGCATTGTATTTCTTGACCTAGCTGCATTTCCATTGTATACATGAACTGGATCATATAGAGAACAAGGAACCCACAGTATTGGGTTGTTGGCATGCAATGCTACTTATGGGAGACACATATTTGCTCACTGACTGTTGACATCTTTTGAAATACTACATTTTACATCAGATAAAATAAAAAACAAGATGTCAACACTTGAATTTTGACAGAAAACGCCCTTTCAAAATGAGTATTTCAATTCTGAATGTGAAATGGATGTTTTACATGTTGAGTTTTGGAATTAACCACTTTGCTAGATTTTTAAAAACACCTTTGCAAAATTAAATTTTAATTGCAATTCTAGTCTGTTGTAAATAGCATGAAATAAAGGATATGGATATGTATAGATATGAATGACTTCAACTTTATATTATGAAACTTGTTTGGCAACAGACTATGGGGGACACTTGGAACAGTACCAGTCAGGGGACTCCAATATCCATCAACGAGGGCAGGGCCCAATCCTGCTTGTTGTAGCAGTGACATCACTCAGTACCCTCTACTGTGCAGCAGCACTTCTGTACAGGGGCAAAGCTTGACTCCTATCTATGGTGGCCGCCTGCCATCTTACATCACCCAGATGCAATGCCCTGGCCATTAGATCAATGAACACTAGAGGTTTCATTGACCTATGGGCCAGGGACTTACATCTTGGGCCACTTAAAAGATCAGGTGGCTACCATAGATGGATTCAAGTTTTACCACTGCCTGGTGCTAAAGGGCCCTTCCAGCCCCCTGGGGCCTTCAGCTGTTGCTTCTAGTCCTGTTCCCAAGGATGCCCAACTAAACTGATTGCTTGCTCTTTGGCAAAGCCAAGCCAGTCCTTTCCTGATGCTCACCAGCCCTGCAATAAGCTTTGTACAAAGTCCTCTTTTCCAAGGCTGTCACATCTAGAACTATTAATGCTTTCTTTGGGTATGTTATCCACTTGTCTTACAGGGAAAGCACCAATGGCCAGGCCAGATTACAAGTCTCCAGAACCCAATGGCTGCAGCTCCTATTTCCTGGGTCTCAAGGTACCCGAAAGTGTATGTACTGCTAACATCTCATTACCCAGTGAAATGATTTACTAACCACACTTGCCTTTTCAGACAGGGTTGTGATTGCTTGGTGCTTTTTGTCCCTTGATCTGTCCAGGCTCTTCAAATGGGAAGAGTGTCCCGCTCAATGTTTGCCCAGACAGCCACTCTCATCCTGATGTCAAGTGCAAGCTGTCTGCCTTGTGTGTGCCAGAGGTGCCGGCTGGCTGCTGATGGCAAACAAAGCGATCACTTCTCAACTGACTGCTACCCGTATAATTTACTGTTTGATTGGCCAGTCACCCGAGCATTTAGCTTCCAACTGTTGGTGGCTGCTGTGGTGAACAAATAAATCCTCTGGATGGGGACTGCATAAATGGATGCAGGATTCACGACTCCAATTATCTTCATAATTACAGAAAGGCAAAAATGAAAGAAAGCGGGATCTGTAATAAAAACGAGTGGGAAAGCACTCCAAAGAGCTGACTTGGTACCTGGATGTGGACCAGATTGGAATGCATGAGTTGTAACTGATGGGCTTTGGTCCTAAATGCCAGCTGGCACCATCGCCTCAGAGGGACTCAGCATCTGGCAGTTTGAGGCCGATGGGCAATATCTTTTTCTTTTCCTCTTCTTTGGCAATCACTCGTAGCCGATTAAGATTGTCTTCCACCAACAGGATTTTAACAGTGGGCTTGTAAGTGACTGTGGAGGCCAATTCTGGATCCACACGTCCTTCCACAGTGGGGACATTGGTTTCCTGGTGGGAGTTGGTCATGGTGAGGGTTTGCCAAACGTGCCTTCCTCTTAGCACGTTTCTCCCTTTCGTTTGAGTGTTTTGAGTTTGAGTGTCTTCAAAGCCCATGAGACCTTTGGTGAAGGCTGTTCTCCAACTGGAGCACTCTCAGGCCAGTGTTTCCCAGTTGTCAGTTTTTCTACCACATTTTTAAAGATTTGCCTTGAGAGAGTCTTTAAACCTCTTTTGTTGACCACCAGCATTAAACTTTGCATTTTTAAGTTTGGAATAGAGTACTTGCTTTGGAAGTGGATAATCAGGCATCCGCACATGACCAGTCCAACGAAGTTGATGTTGAAGAACCCTATATAAATGACAGTGTCCCCTTGTTCTGTAAACGTGAGTTGCTCCTTGTCAGTGGAAGCCTCGCCATACATGGCTTGATGTTTCCTTGGAGAAGATTCATCCTTCTTTGATGCTGGTCAGCAAATGAAATATATTTCACTGTGTTCAGGGTGTTACCTGACCAAGAAAAGAAATATGTGTGGTTCATTGACATATTCAGGTCATCTGTGGCGAAGGTGGATGATGACAAGCCTGTTCTTGTATTAACTGCCATCTCTGTAATCAAAAGCCATGGGCAACCACATGTTAGGACAGTCTTCCCCAACCTGGTGCCCTCCAGATGGTTTGGACCACAGCTCCCATCAGCCTTGACCAGAGGCTGATTTAAGACAAAGGTAACCAACAAGGTGCCAGGTTCAATCCTTGGCATCTCCCGCTACGTCTGGGAGAGACCCCTTCCTGAAACCTTGGAGAGCTCCTGCCAGTCATTGTGGACACTGCTGAGCTTAGTGGACCAATGGTCTGATTTGGTATGAGGCCGCTTCCAATGTTACTCCTTTGAGGGGAATTGGGAGCCTACAAAATCTGAAGGACACCATGTTAGCTCTGCTCAAGGAACTATGGCATTGTTTCCCAAGACAAGTGACATGGTTATTTGATAGGCATAAAGGTAAAGGTAAAGGGACTCCTGACCATTAGGTTCAGTTGTGACCAACTCTGGGGTTGTGGCGCTCATCTCACTTTATTGGCTGAGGGAGCCGGTGTAAAGCTTCCGGGTCACGTGGCCAGCATGACTAAGCCGCTTCTGGTGAACCAGAGCAGCACACGGAAACGCCGTTTGCCTTCCCGCCAGAGCGGTACCTATTTATCTACTTGCACTTTGACGTGTTTTCGAACTGCTAGGTTGGCAGGAGCAGAGACCGAGCAACGGGAGCTCACCCCATCACGGGGATTCAAACTGCTGACCTTCTGATCGGCAAGTCCTAGACTCTGTGGTTTAGCTATTGTTTAATCTCACTGCAGCATGTTTTTCTCATCCTGTTGGTCTCCTAAGAACCGTCAGTATCAGGCAGTTCAATCCGTTGCAGCTAATCCATGCAAAATAAAATTTTATAAACAGCATTCAGAGAAGAAATATGAGGGGAGCAATGTTGTGTGTCAGAGAATCTTTTCTTCCCTCTCCTTTCATGTACAGCTGGATATGGGTATCCCTGCCATGACTAAGTGTTGCAACCAGCTGGATATATGCTATGATACCTGCGGGGCCAACAAATACCGCTGCGATGCCAAGTTTCGCTGGTGTTTGCAGTCCATCTGCTCCGACCTCAAGCGCAGCCTTGGCTTCGTCTCCAAGGTGGCAGGTGAGTTTCCCACCCAGGGATGCATTAAGTGGAAGGAAGTGTAACTCAGTGATGGCTGACTTCCTAAGCAGTTGGTGGGAATGAGGCAGTAGGGAATGTCCTTTGAAGGGGTGAAACTTAATTTTTTCAAGTTTCTCCAGTCTCAAAAACATGTTTTTGGGTGTGAGGAATTCAAATCGGCTATTATTTTTGTGATTGGACAACCTTTAGCTTGGTAAGTCTACGCTTGGTGAAGAAGCACATAAACTGCTTTGGGAAAGCAAAATAATTTTAATTTTACTTTCTGAAAATGCCAGGTAATGGTATTTCAAATTATATTTTAATAAGCACCAAAGATACTTGCTAGCACTTCAGACACCACACTTTTACATAGCATCAGCAGGAGCTATTACAAATGGAAAGTGGACTGGGCAAACATAAGCTGCATAACATACATTTAAAGCAGTACGCTACCACTTTAAACAGAACATGGCTTCGCCCAAAGAATTCTGAGAGCTGTCATTTGTTAAGGGTGCTGGGAGTTGTTAGGAAACCCCAGTTCCCCTCACAGAGCTACAATTCTCAGAGTTGCCTAGGAAGAGGTGTTGATGGTAAAACCACTTTGTGAACTGTAGCTCTATGAGGGAAATAGGAGGTCCTGTAACAACTCTCAGTACCCTTAACAAACCACAGCTCCCAGAATTCTTTTGGGGGAAGCCATGGATAATTAAAGTAGTAGTGTAGTGCTTTAAATGTATGTTGTGATGTGGCCATAAACATGTAGTCTGTGTCTGACCCCAGGCAAATGTTGGGTTCATGAGCTGCCAATTAGCTACCTCAGTGTAAGGATAGGAAGATGTGTCCATGTTGGTTGTTTTTTCCCATTTCTCCTTTCTTAAATTGGGTTACTTGTATTTCTACATATGTTTTCAATCCTTTCCTTTTTTTAAAAAAATAAGTCTTCAGGCATATTTGTATGCGTTTCTACGTGCGGTTCTCCTGATGCACACCTTGTCGCAGTCAACTTTTTTTTAATAAGTTTATTCATTTTCGAGAGCAGTTTTCCCCAACAGAAGGCATGTTACCTTCACTGTGAGTTTTTATGCGCAGCTTTCATTAATATTACATTTTTGTACATATTCTTTGGCTGGAGAAAATGCAGTGCAAAATCTGGAGATGGGCCAGTTTCCAAGAAGCATCTCAGTATTGTAGTGGATGAATTTGGGGATTTAGCGTTAAAATGCAAACTAAATCAATTTCTCCCCCTTCACTCCTCCTGTGTAGATGAGCAGATTTTCAGAAAGATTCCCTGGGAATCTTAATAAGTGGGCAGGGGAGGGGGAGGAGTGTACTGCCTAATGTGTGCTGCTTTGAAAAATATTGTTCCCACAGCCTTTCTCTCCCCGCCCGCAACACCATTTACCCCTCTCTGGTTCAGCTTCCAGCAATTAGATGGCAAAGGGGTCACTAATTTATTTTCCAAGTGTAACAATTAAGATAAATGGGGAAGTTCAGAGTTTCTGATGCAGAAGCTCAGCAGATTCTCTAAGACAGTTTCCCTCATCATTGGCTTCCTGTCTCATTAGGATGATGGAACGTGTGTGGTTTTAGTACTTATAGGTGTACACAACCTACTAGAAACCGAAGAAAAAAATCATGCCAGTTGCCCTGTAAAGATTATATGCTGTGAGCATCTTAGCAATTCATCACTTGCATCAGGGATGGGGAATCTGCAGGTGTTGCTCAGTTTCAACCATCCTTGACCATTTCCCCCGTCGACCATTCAAACCTTTCAGATATACCAGCTTCCCATTTTCCTAGATTTCCTCTGCACCATGAGGATCAAAAATTATATTGAATTGAAGTAATGAAACTCTCTACTTAATTATGGGTCTTCCCCTTGCACTCCTAGATCACATCTTTGCCAGGGATGCAGGAACCTTTATTATTATTAATTATTATTATTATTATTATTATTATTATTATTATTATTATTATTATTATTATTATAATATTATTATATTATTATTATTATTATTATTATTATTATTATTATACCTGGAGGTCTCAGGGCAGTTCACAGAATAAAAGCGAAATATAAAACTGCAAAATACATAATCAAAACAACAATAACACAATAATGCCCCCCCCCAAAAGCCACAATTTAAAAGGGCATAGAATGTCAATCAAATCAACCAAAGGCCTAGTTAAAAAGGTACATTTTTGCCTGGTGTATAATGAAGGCGCCAGGTGAACTTCCTGGGGGGAGCATTCCTCACATGGGAAGACACTGCAGAGAAGGCCCATTCTCGTGTTGTCACCCTTCGGACCTCTCAAGGAGGCAGCACATGCACACAAACCTGCTATTTACTTAAAAAGAAGAAGGGTGAGAGAGTCTAATTATAAATGTAGTATCTTGTTTAACTGTTAATAAGAAAGGGAACAGTCAAGTATAGTAGGGGTATGGAACCTTTCTCCTACAGGCCAAATTTGGCCTGCCAGACTTCTCCATTTGGCAAGCTTTGGCATTTGGGGCAAGCTACGCCCACCTGCCCTACACCTGATGGGGAAGGCAAGGGCGGAGCTTGGCCAAAAGGGGCTTTGCAGGCACTTAGTGCCTGAAAAGCTCCTTGTGCAGGGCTTGCAAAGCACCCAACAACCAGATGTTGCGTGCTTCAGAAACGCTACGCAAAGGGCTTTGCAAACCCTATGATTAATGCTTGGCAAGCGCTGAGGGGAGAACTTGCAGAATGCTTTGTGCAGCACTTCCCAACCAGCCTGACAACCTGCTTCCCAAGCAGTGGGCTTTGAAATCTTGCTGAGTCCTAGGCACAGCACCCAGCTATCAGGTGGCTGTTGGATGTTTGGGTAGAACTGGGCACAGCACCATCGTCATGGGTCAACAATGACATGCGTCAATAACCCAATATCATCATGACTTCAGATGATTGACAAGTGAGTGGTTCCCCATCACCACCTGGCAAAGTTGGCCCAAGAGGTTCAGGGGAGATAAAGATATGACCTTCTGGGCTGAAGGTTTCCCCACCCCTGGACTATAGTGTGATATTCTAGTGAGCATCCACAAAATAGTCTTTGGCTATTTTATGGAAAGGTGAGGTAGAAATCCTAGCAATAAACAAAGAAATTTGCAGTGCAAATGACAGAACTGCTTATCAGCTACACCAGACACAGGAAACTGGGAACTGTAGCTTACCACCACAGAGCTACAGTTCCCAGCACCATTCCTGGGAATTCTTTAGGGGAAACCATGCACTTTGGATGTAAAGGGTGTCTCCATAGCCTAGCACTTCTCAGCTGGCAGTTCCAATTAAGCTAAACCAGCTCCCCTTGGTATGATGGAAGCTGTCTGTTTGACAAGCAGCTGCCTATAGAGAAGCAGACCAAACCTCAGTAGGCACACAGTGGAAATTGTTGATTGGCCCTGACATGCTCCTCTTTGTCCTCTGTTCCAGCATGTGAATCAGTAGCCGACGCCGTATTTAAAACAGTCAGGACTCTGGGCTGCCGTCCTTTCATGGACAGCCAAAGAAGCGCTTGCATTTGTCAGGAGGAAGAACGGGAAGAGTTGTGAGGTGAGCGTCAAACTGCCTGACAGCGATAGCTCTGAATTCATGCACCCACTTCCGCTCTCTACTCCCTACACAGGTGCAATTTTTGGCAGCGGTTACATTAGGGGAGCAGATCATTGCAATCACTGCAAATGCCTTAATTGCAGCTTGAAGACTGGAACCGATTGCCTTGGCCTGGTACCCTTGTCTGTTCCATCTGACAGCTTCTTTCACCTTCCCAAAGCATCCGTTTGGCATAATGACAAACCTCAGTGAAGACCAACTGCGATGTGTGTGTGTGTGAGCATTCCAGATGTGACCAAGGATACAGAGAAAACGTGACATTGGCTATAGTACATTTCCGCAGCAAATATTCACACAGCTGACTGGCTGTTATCACCAGACATTTAATGCTGCCATAGTGGTGTAGAGCCAGTCAAGGGTCATGAGACTCCCATTCTATTGGAAAAACAGGTGCAGGGTTGCACCAGTACTGGATTATGAACTGCTCAACAGCACACAGAATGGCTGGTTCTGGGGATTTCCCCAAAGACAAAAAAAGAGGGAAGAATGACAAGATCACAGTGTGGGTTTTGAAGTTACTCTTAATTTTATTTCCATCAAGGCATTGCTTCACTTAAAGAGAAGCAACATACATATTGCTTAATAACAAGAAAGAAAGGTATATTGACTATTTGAAAAGTTTATTATGGTAGGCCATTGTAAAACTAACTTTTATTAAATAACATATATAGTTCAAAATAACATCAGAGCTTGCCAGTAACATTTACGATGCACTCTTCTAGCTACAAAGCATTACTACTATTTTACAACTTCGGGTGGCACAACTATATAATTTTTTAGAACCATCCTCATTCTTCCAAAATATAACTCTTAGACCCTCTGGGTTATTTCTCTGTAAACACAAATTGCCACTTGTCCCAAATTTGAACGTTTTTGATATTTTGCCTGTTGCCCTCTGATAAAATAACACCATGATTCCTTTTCTAAACATATCCTGCTGTACCTAAACTTATGTTCTCTGGTTCTTGATTATCTGAAACTCTTGGAGCTGTTTTTAACACTGTTGAACTTGTTCGTCCATTTACATTATGAATGCCTTACAGAATTTACTCTTTTCAGTACAGTATTTACTCTTTTCCATGATCCCATAACAAAATAAACCCCCTTCCCTATTTAGGCTATCCTGCGATAAGTGTGTTGTCTCCCAATATTTCATTCCTCCATCTGGGTTGATGTTTGGCAGGTCCATCAGTTAGTTGTTGAGCTTTGTGGAAATTCCCCCCATACGTCAATTCCACCTTTGAAATCCTGGTAATGGCAGCCCTACATCAGTTTCCTATACTGCCTTTTATCATTATATTTTAAATTCCTAACAATAGGTATGCATGATGAGAGCAATATGATCAAACATTACAAAACATAAATGCTATGTTATTTGGGATGGAGAATGGAGATTCACACTATAAGAATGCTACAATTAATGAACTTCCTAGTAATACACAGTTAGCAAGTTAAAACATATGGAATTTTCAGCACCTAGTTCCAAACCTTTATTATTATTTTTAGTGTAGATTATATAGTTTGAACACATGGTGCATATATCTTACATCAGTGCTGACTGTGAGCCTATGCAAGGCATTTGGCTACAACCAACAAAATATTTCTTAATAATCCTTACAAAAAGTAGAGAGAAGATATAGGAAGAGGACAATGCAAAGGCTTTAAAGCGGAACAACACGAATTCTGGACTTTCCTCGCCAGAGCTTGCCAAAGGCATTTTCCTGCTTGTGTTGAAGGACAAAAGGGAGCCTTCCCCCCATTCTATATATTGAAACCAACTTGACTGGAAGTTTAATTTTATTACACCTGAAGGCAGCATCTCACCTGAAGGCAACAGCTGCCCATTCCCCAGCATCTGCTGCATAAGGCAGCCGCCCCCTTCTGCCTAATGGTAGGACTGGCCCTGATTCTAGCATAAGTACTTTGTGGACTATAGAGAAAGATGTTCCCCAACAGTATCACTGAAGTCCACAAAATTTATTGAATAGGAAATAGAGACTAAGTTGGTAACCCTATTCACACTTACTTTGGAGTAAGCACTATTGGACAAGGTGGTACTTACTTCTGAGCAGACAGTAATAGAGTTGCATTGCATTTCTTTTCACTGAATCCAGTAACTTCAATTAATCCTATGAGCTTCAGTGGTCATGCAGCGATCTTTTACTGGGTGAGATCTATCACACTGACATTTGGATTGGTGTTCATGAATCTGTCACTGTGAAGAGCTTTAACACCTTTCCAGACTGCAAATTACTATGCCACTGGTTCATCTGGCTTTAGGAAAGATTTTTCTAGGTCATGATGATATAGGATCTCACCATTTAAATACTATAAAGTGGTTCAAAACTCCTAGGTTTTGAACCACTCTGCACCCTCTGCACCCCTTAGTTTGTGTTGATTTCAACACCTAAAAATGATAAAGTGTGCTAGTTAAGTTGTTGGAATGTTGCAGACAGTGTCCCCCTCCTCTATGTCAGTGTAGCCTTGTAAAAAACCCAAATTCCTGTTCATGAAAATGCTATAGATCTGGACATTTTACATGCTCTTTGAACTAATGATTTCTAACAAAAATTGGTACCATTGTCATCCCTGTGATTCAAATGGCCCATTTAATTTGCTCCAACCGTCCATTATCAGACATCAAACAGCATTTTGATGAGATTGCATCTAATCTGACCTTAGCAAAGATCATAGGCTTTCACTGGGGAAAGAGGAAATCACATGGTTTTGTTTTGTTTATTGCCTTTATTTTCTTGCCAAACACAGATGACTGCTCACTATTGAAGGTACATAGGAGAAAGCATCAGTGAGACAGCATGTTCACAAGACAGCCTTTGCCAACCTGGTGCCCTCCAGATGCTTTGGACTACAACTCCCATCAGCCTCAACCAGCATGGAGGCTGTAGGCCCAAAACGGGGGTTGTAGTCTGGTGGGATCTAGGCTGGTGAAGGCTGAGATAGATCTACTTCTCTATGTCAATTCTAATGGGACCACCTGTGAGGATGCGATTAGCCATGTGACTGGCTTCCTCTTCCTCTGACTCTGCCCATCTGCGCATCCGCCTGCGGCAGCCTTGGGCACAGCGAGACCTCTCATCTGTCACTCCACACACAAGGACACGGCAGTGGAGGAACACTTCCTGAATACAAAAGGAGATAAACAAATATGAAGCATCCCAAATGGCCTGGGGGAATCTGCCACGCACATCTGCAGAATCCAGGGATTTGCTAGGTAAAGGAAACAATTCAGGTTGGTGGGGGGTAGCAGTATTTGTACAGAAGCCAGAAACTCAGAAAACACCCTGTTTTGCCTCACAACCACATGCAACCTATAGGCTTTTGCAGTGGCATGTCTGAAACAGAAGTTCAGAGAAGCAACCTGCTAGGCTTGGAGCCTTTTAGGCTATGAGGCTTACAAATAATTCTGCCTGGGGCTTAGTATTCCTTCTATCTTCAGTGTAGTCTGCTCCCGAGAAGAAGAAATCGACTGAAAAGGCTGCACTGGGATTTTATGCCATAAAACAAAGCAGGTTAAGTATTGATCCGGCAGACACCTCCACTCCAAACCGCCAGACTTTTGCGTACATGTTTTGCATATTGTTTGCATTGAAAATGAGCTTAAATAAGAAAGGGGGAAAAAGCATAACAGATAGGTCACAAAGTTTTGATCAGGGTGGTGATCTTAAAACCAGACAGGTTGTACGTAATTTTAGGTTGCAGCAGTATTCAATTCCTGAACAGAAGTTGAAAGTGGTGTCAACAAGCTAAACAGATAACATAGTTTCAGCTTCCGCTGCACTCAACAGAGTTCTGTCTCTTTTCCAAGTAGAGGGAATATCTACACCAGTGGTTTTCAATCTTTTTGAGTCCACAGCTCCCTTGACCAACTACATTCTTTCTGCAGCACCCCATGGGGCTCAGGAGCCCAGTTATGTCACCCCTTGCCTGCACAGCTGGCAGAGCCTCTCACCTTTTTGCAAATACCATCCCTTGTGGAGTGTTTCCTCAGCCTCCTCTCCTCTCCTCTCTCCTTGGGAGTCCTCCGGGCAGCCACAGCTGCCACCCCGGTCTCTGAGCTCCACGTCCAAAGAGAGGTGTCTCCTCACACTGCCCCACAGGGGCTTGGGAAGCACCCCTTGGCCAGCCCCAGAGGCACCAATCGCCTGAGGAGCTTGTAACCAGGGCTGCTGCAACAAACAGCTGTGCAAGCCTTTGGGAGGCAGAGACGTGAGAGGGCATCAGAGGAGGGAGTGAAGGAAAGAGGGACAGAGGCCAGGGCTGCCTGCGGCACTATTGCATCATCCTATTGCATTATATGTGTGTGTGCATTGTATACATATATATATTCCCAATCACCCACTTTGTCATTCCTACACTGTCAGTATGAAAGTATGAAATAAAAGCAGAAGTCAGGGAACTAGCAAACTGTTATCCTTATCCTCTTCCTAAAGTGAAATCCCTTATGAAGAACTGGAAGAAGGCAATGCATCTCTGATTTGCATCCTTCAAGGGCACCTCCTGCGTCTATTGTCCATGCATGTGTCAGATGTTTTGCTAGCAAACTGCTAAAGGAGCAGCTGCTACACATTTTCACTCACCTTGTTGTCCTTACCCACAAATTTGAACACTGGCACTTGGAAGTGCTTGGCCAGATGATCTTTAGATGTGTATTGCTTCACAGAGTCATCAGAAACACAGCTGAAGAAAGAGAAAAATGTTAATGGTTTTCACAGACAGTGGGTGGGGAAATCGCAGCATATTCCTCCAAGAACAGAGGCAGCAGGGAAGAGAAGCTGGCTCTCCTTGCTTAATAGATGTGTTAGTGGCATAACATCCAAAAAAGAAGAGCGTATGGAAAAACAGAAGTGAGAATCAATAGCACTGCCAGAAATTGGGGGAGGGGGGGAAGCAGCCAGAAAAATTGTCAGAATGCACAGTGAATCTCTGAGCATGCTCCCTCCCTCTCCCCCCCCCTGAAAGCCAAGTAATTTGCCAATGTATTGCAATCAAGATTATCCTCAGTTCACCTTTTTGACCAGAGATACACAGATAATAAAGAGCTGGCTCAAGCAGACGTTAGCATTTAGTTCAAAGAATATAGTTTCAGAACTAAAGGCGCTCTGGAAACATCATCATCTCTTCCTTCCCTTTCTGATTATTCCCAGAAACACCAAATTATCACAAAAATAAAGTAACTTTTCACGGCAGCCTTTTTCTTTATCCTGTTGATTCATTGGGTCTTGTAACAGCTTTGCAGCTTGGATTGTAGGTACTAAGGCAGGAAACAAACCATAGTTAAAGGTGACTTGAAAGAAGGATATGCACAAATCTTGAAGGTCTACATAAAGGCTGAGGATCATTTTTCAGCCCAAGGGCTGCATTTGAACCTGGGATAGCTCAGTAGATAGAGCACGAGATTGTTGATCTCAGGGTCATGGGTTTGAAATGATTCTTGGACTACATGTACATTTCTACATTTCTGTGATGATGATGATGATAGTAATATTATTATTATTATTATTATTATTATTATTATTATTATTATTATTTACCCCGCCCATCTGGCTGAGTCTCCCCAGCCACTCTGGGCGGCTCCCAATCAAATGTTAAAAACAGTACAGCATTAAATATTAAAAACTTCCCTGAAGAAGGCTGCCTTCAGATGTCTTTTAGAGATAGGATAGCTGCTTATTTCCTTCACATCTGAAGGGAGGGTATTCCACAGGGTGGGCGCCACTACCAAGAAGGCCCTCTGTCTGGATCCCTGTAACCTCACTTCTCCCAATGAGGGAACCGCTAGAAGGCCCTCGGCACTGGATCTCAGTGGCTGGGCTGAATGATGGGGTGGAGACGCTCCTTCAGGTATACAGGACCGAGGCCGTTTAGGGCTTTAAAGGTCAGCATAAACACTTTGAATTGTGCTCGGAAACGTACTGGGAGCCAATGTAGGTCTTTCAATACTGGTGTTATGTAGTCCTGGCAGCCACTCCCAGTCACCAGTCTAGCTGCCGCATTCTGGATTAATTGCAGTTTCCGGGTCACCTTCAAAGGTAGCCCCACATAGAGCGCATTGCAGTAGTCCAAGTGGGAGATAACTAGAGCATGCACTACTCTGGCGAGACAGTCTGCGGGCAGGTAGGGTCTTAGCCTGCATACCAGGTGGAGCTGGCAGACAGCCGCCCTGGACACAGAATTCACCTGCGCCTCCATGTTCAGCTGTGAGTCCAAAATGACTCCCAGGCTGCGCACCATGATTCCATGATTTCCTTCTGGACAACTTCCCAGGGGCCACATGCCAATGGAGAGTGGGGCCAGAGACAACAGGGAACAGAGCAATGGATGTGAATGTTACCTTTGTATAGCAGGCTAGTTTCTATATTCAAACACGCACACCTCTCTATGGCCTCCATCCAGGCAACGTCCAGTTAAGCAAGAAACATTATCAGAGTTCAAGGCAAATTCTAGCTAGGAAGAGGGGGAGAGTCCCATGAGTCTGTAGGACCACATTTTGCCTTCAAGTCCTTGCTCTACACTTATTCCACACAGGCCTGCCAAATCTAGTTGACCAGAGATGCCAATGAATCAGTCAGATGCATACTTTGCAAGGCAATGCCTATTTCAAGCTGTATTTGGCTCCCACAAGAACTATTTGTCTCTCTCCAAGCAGAGATTCTTCGGGATGATTATATCTCTGAGGTTTGGGAGCCTGTGATACCAAAAAATGGATGAGTCATACAGTTATCTTAGTAGGTTTTCATCTGAACATGACATGGCATCTTATTCTCAACCCAGTTAATCCAGAATTGAAACTAGTGGAATTAATTCAGAGGAAGTAGATGAAGTATGCACTGTAAATGTCATTCCCTTCAAAAGTATGATATAATACTACGGAAAATGCCCCAGCTATGAAATAATTGAGAAGAGGGCAATCCAAAATTATGTGATGTATTGTATCTGGTGTTTTCTTATTACAGGAGCAGAATCTTTTCTGGAAGGGGATTTTTAAAAGAATTAATTGATAGATGTTATTTTTCAGTAACCTGTCCTTTCAAAAAGAAAAAAAAGAAGAAAGAAGCCATCTGGTTTTGCAATATAAGACAACATGGCATTTTTCTTTCCAGCAACCTAATCTCAGGAATGTGGACTTTGAATGTTCTAAACGCTGTAGATAGGAAGAGGAAAGAAACAGACTTGAACTATTATGCTCTTCCCCTGGGTATAATGATATTTAATACTTGGACTTATGGCATAAATAGCTAATTAACTGCTTATCCAGGGGTGGGAAAGAAAGGGCTCATTGGGCAGGATTTAATTACATTTTTAGTCATAATGATTGCCACTTGAATGCAGCTCCTTACATTATCACCAAAAGGAGGAAATGTTTTAGTTGACATATGAAGCATGCTCCAAACCTTGTTGTTGTTGTTGCAGATACACATCCCAGGCACTTGCTGTCTAAAGGTTAACATACCGTATATGTAGAGAAAATTAATGTACTGTTGTGATTTATGTTCCTCTGTTATACAAAGCTTATGCCATATTACAACAAACTAACACCTCTGGATCACTTCAAACTAACTGGATCACTTCAACACCCCTTCATGGATCACTGCCTTGCCGTGGCGAAGGGGCTTGAATAACTCAGAGAAGCTATGAACTATACCAAGCAGGGCACCTAAGATGAACAGGTCATAGTGGAGAGTTTTGGCCAAACGTGATCCACCTGGAGGAGGAACCGGCAAGCCACTCCAGTATCCCTGCCAAGAAAACTCCATGGACAAAGACAACAGGCATATTGAGTGCTCACTGGAAGGATAGATCCTGAAGCTCGAACATTCTCAACTAAACGACTGAACAACAACAACAAGAGGAGAACACACTGGAAACTTCAGTTTTATTCACAAATTCACTGAACAGGTATCATGGAGGTGTGGAAGCCAGGTTTTTCTAGTCCTAAAGCAACATTGGTAGTCCTCCACAATCCAAATGAGGTCCCTGTGAACTGCTGCCACTCAGTCTTCCTCACACAACTCATTCATACACTTGCCTATTCAGGCAAAACTTGTAGTTGTGATCTACATTCCAGGTGTCCAGTTGCTTGCTGTCTCTCTCATATATCTCTAAACACCCCACCCATCTGACTGCTTTGCCCCAGCCACTCTTCAAATGCCACATAATGTCCCAGAGGTGTTGTTGTTGTTGTTTAGTCGTTTAGTCGTGTCCGACTCTTTGTGACCCCATGGACCAGAGCATGCCAGGCACTCCTGTCTTCCACTGCCTCCCGCAGTTTGGTCAAACTCATGTTTGTAGCTTCGAGAACACTGTCCAACCATCTGGTCCTCTGTCGTCCCCTTCTCCTTGTGCCCTCCATCTTTCCCAACATCAGGGTCTTTTCCAGAGAGTCTTCTCTTCTCATGACGTGGCCAAAGTATTGGAGCCTCAACTTCACGATCTGTCCTTCCAGTGAGCACTCAGGGCTGATTTCCTTCAGAATGGATAGGTTTGATCTTCTTGCAGTCCATGGGACTCTCAAGAGTCTCCTCCAGCACCATAATTCAAAAGCATCAATTCTTCGGCGATCAGCCTTCTTGATGGTCCAGCTCTCACTTCCATACATCACTACTGGGAAAACCATAGTTTTAACTATACGGACCTTTGTAGGCAAGGTGATGTCTCTGCTTTTTAAGATGCTGTCTAGGTTTGCCATCGCCTTTCTCCCAAGGAACAGGCATCTTTTAATTTCGTGACTGATGTCACCATCTGCAGTGATCATGGAGCCCAAAACAGTAAAATCTCTCACTGCCTCCATTTCTTCCCCTTCTATTTGCCAGGAGGTGATGGGACCAGTGGCCATGATCTTTGTTTTTTTGATGTTGTGTTGTGTTCTCCTCTAAAAATGACTAATTGACTCTTGCCAATAGGAAGATTACCCTAAAATAAGAGAGTAACTGAAGTCTATTATCATAACGCTCTTTCATCTCCTCTTCTCCAGGCTAAGCATTCCCAGTTCTTCCAACTGGTTTTCCTTGGACTCAGTTTCCAAAACTCCTCACCATCCCAGTAACCACTCTCTGAAAAAGCTCCATTTTGTCAATGGATTGTTGTTGCTGTTGTTGTTTACAATATGTGGTATCCAGAAGTGAGCACTGTAATTTGGGTGGAATTCACCGAACAGTTGCCAATGGCAGAAGACATGTGCAGGGATTTCTGTCTGTACATCAGGGTCCCCCCTATGAAATTGGCTCTAGGTGGGTTGGCAGCCCACCCCCCACCCCACTGAAAAGAATGTTCCATCTGGCAAGCCGAAATGTCCTGATGGAAGGCTTAACATTGGGCGACACTGAATTTCTCCCTCAGTTCTCCAGATGCAGCCTGAACATGGTGTATAAATTCTTTATCGCGAGTGTTTATTTTTCAGACTCCCTAGGATGTTGACCCTATCAGTGCCTAAAAATAGATGTTAAAACAGAAAATTCTGCTTAAATCCAGCAAAGCAGAAAAAAAGTTCCTTTGCAGGTTTTTTGTGCGTGGAAATAGCCTACATATTTGAGGGTTGTTTACATGCAATCTAATAAAGAATTATGAAGTCGGTATCAAGCAGTTACTCACAGACCACAGGCTACGTGCCTGGCAAATTTTCAATTTAAAAAATGAGTTTAGGGTTAGCAGTTTTAAAATTGCTCCAAAGGCAGCAGGTACAAAGATGGATCTCTAGAGGGAATTTATAAAATTTATGAGATGCATCTAGAAAAGACAAATACCCACATATCTTAGAAGACAAGGTAAACACCAGATGCTACTGAAGTGTTCATCAATAAGGGTGCCCTTGAAGGCATGGTTGGTTCTTAATTGATTACAAAAGTGTACCGTTTAAAAGAACAATCCTGAAAGGAAATTTCATTAATTGTTTGGAATGAAAGTACCTGTACATCAGACTAAGGAGCAGAGGGAAAGAAGAAAATCAAAACTACGGTACTTCATCATCTTTGCTCGGAGACCAGCCACCTATGCTCTCTCTCTCAACTGCAGCCATTCCACCAGTCCCCTTGAATTGTTTCCATCATTTTACTACTGATCTTTGTAACCTGCCCTGAGAGTTGTTTTCTGACCAAAGCGTGTGGTAAAAATGCTTTAAATAAATAAATAGGCCTCTTAGGCCTTGCATGTGTTGAAGTAGAGATTAAGTCATGAAATATGCCACAATATAACATTATTAGTCTTCACGGTGCTTCAGGACTTTCTGCTGTTTTTGCTGTGACAGATTTTAGCCTTGCCTCCCCCTGGGGAACTTGTATTTTATACAACTTTAAACCCCAAGGGTACAGCAGTATAACATTCAGTTTTGATTATACAGTTTGGGGGTATGGATGCTTTTTGCTTTGCTTTGCTTTAAACAGCAGGTGAAGAACATGAAAATAAATGTCTCAGAGTCACTGCCTAGCGATTGTGTGTTCATTTGACAAGAGAGGGAATGCATGATCAGTATCTATTGTTGCTCTGGAACACTTCAGACTGAAGGTGGGGGATTGGCGGTGCAATCATATGCCGGTTTAATCAGAAGGAAGTCCCATTATGAGGCTTATCACTAGTAAACATGTTTAGGATTGCACCCCAAATACTTCGATGTTCCTCCATTTTAAAGACTCCCCTCACATAGACAGAACCAGTACAGTACTGTCATTAGGCCAACTAGGTAGCTGCCCTCAGAGGCATGCAGTAGTACTGACCTTTGAGGGGCACAGTTTTACACAAATTAGTTTTTGATATATCTTATAAATTTCTGATAATATTTTAGTTTTACTTCATATTTTGAAGAATTTTTCGCATTTCTGAAGCAATCCATACAAAGACATGTTTTTGGAAAAAAGAAATTAGGGTGAAAAAAACGATCTGAGGAGAAACCAGAGTAAAAAAAAAAATATTGGTGGTGGTCAAGTAGTTAGCTTTGTCTAAAGCACAAGATAGTCTGCACATAGATACCAGCAAGAGAAGTTAGTCCTCCTGCCTGACTTGCTGGTCTTTTATGTGCAAAGCGAGGTGTTTTATGTGAGGAAACATCCAGCCAACCTGACTTGCTTGCCATCTATAGTGGAGCAGCAGGCTAGCAACAGAAATATCTCACAAGGCTCCCAAATGTGTAGCTTGGGAGGGTACTTAATCCTGCAAGCAGGACTGTGTATGTGTGTGTCTTTGAGTGCACTTCACAGAGCTTTTGAACACTTCTTTCCAATGGCAACTGAAGCGAGAGGCACTTTCAGCTCTTAGCCAGGAAGGGGTCTCTCTCTTGGTTAGTTTTGTATAGTTGGAAGGGACACTAAGTCACCTTGAGCTGCAATGCAGGAATCTCAGCCAGATCATACATGACAGGTGGCCACTGAAGGAGAGTCCACCACCTCTCATGGGAGTCTGTTCTACTGACAAACAGCTCTTACTGTAACTTATTTCCACATGAACCCCACTTTTTTTCTCTGACAGACTATCTGGGACTAGGCACAGATTTCACCTGTTTCCATATAAATTTTGGGACAGATTGAAGCAACAGCTGGTATAAGTGCCCAAAGATTTAAGCACTCTCCTTCCTAATGCTGAAACATGTCTAATCGTACCCCTCTCTCCCATGCATTAAATCTGTGAAACTGAATCCTGGTTTTAGCCATTAGCTGGCAAAATTGTTCGTTGAATCTCAGAGAATTATTTCCAACTTTGTGACACTGGCAAAAATAAGAATAAAAGGTATGTTGAAGCCAGCCTTATGCCTGTTCCATCACACCCAGCCTCCATTTTGCTGTCTCGAGATGCCCTCTAGAGGATAAAGGCAGCAATGGGGTTGCAGGACACACATGCCATAAATATACCAGAGCCTTTTAACTGGAGGAGCTGCTGATCATGATTAACATGGAGTTCTGGAAGCCCCAGAGCTTGGCTTCCTGTCTTCTCCTATGCATTTGTTGTTCCTCTTTTTCTCCTTGCTGCTGCCGTTAAAAATACATACAAAGCATTCACAATGTTCCAAGTTGCAGGCAGCGAGTGGATGTTTGGAGCCTGAGGTTTTGGAGTGCCCGAAGGGATCCTGGTAGATTTAATGAGCCAACCGTATAGAAAACACAGAAGTCCTTGGGCCAAACAGTAATAAGTCTTGATGTAGTGATACTGACATACTGCTAATTGCTTGAGGAACAATTCAATTAAAAGCCACTACACATGTTGCTGCGAACATGCTCTTTGCTTTCACAGAATGACTCTCTTGACCCCCCAAAACTCTCTAGGCTTGCATATGACTTCACACTTGATGGTGAAGAATAGGCTTGAAGGCCTTTGAGGGCAATGCCAGGCCACTGCAATTTATCCTTGTCCCCCTCTGCAGGAGAAGCACATAGAAGTGGGAAGGACAGAGTTCATGACTGGAGAATGAAAGCATTTCTGTTTCACTCTCTGTTTGGTCTCTATGTGCAGAAACATGTCACCCAAGTCTCCAGAATGCTTTCCTCACAAGAAAGCTGACCCTGCAAGACTCTACCCAGGAACTCATTCTTGGGAAGATGGAGAGATGGAACTATGTATATATTATAGCACTTGGTCAAATCCTTTCTGCTGACTTATATCTGAAGAGTCCTATGCCCCAGCAATTGCTATGGTGGGGATTATTGCTACTGGGGGTGGGAAATGGAATGTGTAAAATGGCCTCTTCAAATAAAGACAGTAAGATGTGAAAGAAGTCCAGAGTACTTACTGTATGTACGGTACATCTCCAGTCCAGGTGGACTTATTTTATAAAGGAATATTTTGCAAGGGGAAAAAGACCCATGCCTCATTGAGGGCCTTAAGCAGGCTTCCCACTGAAGTAATCCAATCATGAAGATCACAATTCTGCTAATTGGTTAAATATGCTCTAATGGTGGGTCACCAGATGGCCTACAAAGAAGGGCAAATGGCTTTAACTCTTGGCACCAAATTAATTACCAGTCATTACAATCACAGGGAGAGTTGGCTCCTGTAACTGCAGTTGTAAGACATCCATTTGCTCACCCAACGGCTCCCTCTGGTTCCTTTTTATGAAGTGGGTAGCTTTGCCTGGGTAGCCATGACAGCTGGCGACTGTTCTGATGGGCAGCGAAAAAAAAACCATTTTGCCTTGAGAAAGGGGTGGCACTTTCTGTTATCCTCCATGCTCTGAGAGACCCAAAACAGCAACGAGAACAGGGGTTTTTGAACATCAGGGAAATGAAAGAAGCAGTGCCAACACTCACCCATCTCGAATCAAATAGTACTTCAGGATCTCGTCAGTCTTGGAGGTAGGGGTGGCGAAACAGCTCTCCACTAATGTCTCAAGACCGCTCACATGCACCAAGGGCTCAATTCCAAAATACAGAGAATCTCGGAGTTTAAGGGTGGGGCGAGCATCTCCGTAGGCCTCTTCAAACTCATTGTCTTTGAATATCTCGAGGGTAAAGGGGAAGACCCCCCGGTTGCGGCTCACGATCTCAAGCGGCGAGTTCTTCACATTGGGGACGTAGCCCTCTGACATGGTGTAGTGGCGAGGGAATTCACAAGTCACAGGGATCAACAGCTTCCCTGTGCGGACAATGATGTCACCATTGCTGCCAGGCGTTTGCTTGGGCAAGCCAGTCACCATATTGGTAGCGATGATTTTGTCATTTACCACCTGGGGCAGAGAAGGAAAGATAACGTTGTGAAGCCAGATGGACATAGACGAGGAAATATGTGAAGAGGAACAATTCTATTATGACTGAGCGAATCTGCAAGAGTGCAGGGGGAGAGGGACAGAAGACAGCTTCCTAGGAACAAGAAACTCTACAGTACTGTCAAAATTTGCTTTTAAAAATCAATCTAATTATTTAATTTATTGAATTTATATACTTCCCTTTACCTGGAGGTTTCAGGGAGGTTCACAGAAAAGATCAACATAAAAACCACAATATATATAATCAAAATAAAAACAATCCTATAACGCCCACCCCGTGACATTTTAAAAGGGCATAGGATGTCAATCAGATCAACCAAAGGCCTGGTTAAAAAGGAATGTTTTTGCCTGGCACCTAAAGGTGTATAATGAAGGCGGCAGGTAAACTTCCCTGGGGAGAGCATTCCACAGATAGGAAGCCACTGCAGAGAAGGCCGTTCTCATGTTGCCACCCGCCAGACCTCTTGAGGAGGAGAAACACAAAGAAGGGCCTCAGAAGGTGATCTCAGGGTCTGGGTAGGTTCATATGGAAAGAGGCGGTCCTTGAGGTATTGTGGTCCTGAGCCATTTAAAGTTTATAGGTCAAAACCATCACTTTGCAGTTGGACCAGGTAATATGCTCAAACCATCTTGCTCCAGTGAGCAACCTGGCCACTGAATTCTACACCAGCTGAAGTTTCCAAAGCGTCTTCAGAGGCAGTCCTATGTATAACGTATTGCAGTAATCTTACCAGAGCATAAGGAAAAGGTAAAGGGACCCCTGACCACTAGGTCCAGTCGTGGCCGACTCTGGGGTTGCAGCGCTCATCTCGCTTTATTGGCCAAGGGAGCCGGCATACAGCTTCCAGGTCATGTGGCTAGCATGACTAAGCCACTTCTAGCGAACCAGAGCAGCGCACAGAAACACCGTTTACCTTCCCGCCAGAGTGGTACCTATTTATCTATTTGCACTTTAACGTGCTTTTGAACTGCTAGGTTGGCAGGAGCATGGACCGAGCAACGGGAGCTCACTCCGTCATGGGGATTCGAACCACTGACCTTCTGATTGCCAAGTCCTAGGCTCTGTGGTTTAACCCACGGTGCCACCCGGGTCCTAACCAGAGCATAGACAACAGTAATTAGGCTATCCCTGTCCAGATAGGGGCATAGCTGGGCCACCAGCCAAAGCTGATGGAAGGCACTCTAGGCCACTGAGGCCACCTGAGCCTTGAGTGGCAGCAAAGGATCCAGGAGTGCCCCCAAGCTACGACTCTGCTAGAAAAAAACATGTTTCTAGTCTGTATGCTAACCGTGTGTGAGCATGCTGAAATGTTAGGGATGGCCAAATAAGATTTCCAGTGGTTTGTGGATGTTTAGCGAAACAGGTATGGAATATGGAATATAAGGGAAATAGAATTTTCTCCCAAATTTCAGAATTGAATGTGTGTCAATTGCTATAAGGAAAAAAAAGAGAGTAATCACTCCAGCTATGATAATTTTCATTAAAAAGCTTGTGAGAGGCACAATGCTGAGAACAGGATGCTGGATTTGATGGGTGTCTGAGTGATCCAGCAGGGCTCTTCTTATGTACTTTAAAAATACATAAGAACCTTACTTTAAATGTACTTTAAACGCAGAAAAGAGAGTGGAAACCGATTAAATAGCTATAATATTGATTGGGAGCAGCTGAGGAAGCTGAGAGCTGGTGTCATTATTCTGTCAGCCAACAAAGGGCAGCTTCAGTCTCCTCTGTTGCCAGGCGAATAACAAACTATATTTTCTTAAAAACTAATTTTAACAGAGGTGTTTCTTGTTCTTTTGCTTATTTAGTATGCTGTTGGGTTTAAGTTTGTAGCTTATATTGAAATCTAATATAAAAGAAACACTCATTCCTGGAATTGTTCTGGAAAGGTTGAAGTAAAAGCAATGTAGATTTTCAGTGTCAATGTGCTCTTGAGAATATTCTTACATACGCCAGAACATAGCTGCCAACTGTCCCTTATTTGGCGGGAAAGTCCCTTATCCCAGTGCTGTGTCCTGCTGCTATCCCTTATTGATGATGTCCCTTAAATTTCCCGGGTTTCAAAGGAAGCAGCTCCTCTCCCTCCCTGCCTGCTGGCCAGGGAGGAGGGAGGCTCCAACTGTGTTGCTTAGCTGCGTTGCTCACCCAATCAGGAGTCTAAGAACAACTGGGGGGGGGTAGAGCTTGCATGCCTTGTGCCAATCAAATCGGCTGCGTTGCCTGGGGACTCGCCTTTGCTCAGCGCTTCCCAGTGGAGAGGTGACGGTGGTTTTCCTTGCTGCATCCCCTTTGTCGGGTTGCTGCACTGTGGGAACCACCGCTTGAGGCTTCATTTGGCTGCTGTCTGGGCTTTCTGCCTTTGGCTCGGAGGGGCCGGAAAATCGCTTATTTTAGCTGCTGATCCCTTATTTTCAAATCTGTAAGTTGACAGCTATGCACCAGAATTGCACAGATTCAATGTTATAGGATTGATAGTCTCTAATGGAGATACATGTTTCCAGCCAACAGGAAAAAGCTAATATTCATACGTACATCTATAGTGGTACCACAGGATTTCAGGGAGAAGATGATGTTGACATGTGTTCCATTGGATACCCCTTTGCAGGAATCATTGATGAGTGAGAGGTCCATCCCTCCAACTAGATCCTTAGGGATGTTCACCTCTATGGAGGTAGATCTGCATAGGACAGGGACTGTAAGAAAGAGCAAATCTAGTGAGTGAGCTGGAAATGAAACTTAGAGAAGCTGCATGAGTCCTCCTTTGATGCCTCTTTTATCTGCAGCAAATGCTCCCTGATATAGGTTCATCTTGCCTGGTGGAAACCTGGCTTTGATCTGCCGGCTTGTAAAATGTGATGATTATTTTAAGCTTTAGATTCAGCTTCTTTAATCCCCCAGAGACCTGTCTGTCTTCTCTACTGTGACATCCTCACCCCTCAGGATGAGAGCTTAACTGTGCTTACGTTGTATTTCTGAGATCTAGTAGTGTCATGTGCACTTTTGTGATGATTCAGTATTAGAGGGAGGTATTTTATTTTTATCCTAATCTTCCACAAATCAAGATCGCTTCCAGATAGGAAACTCTCCTCCATTTGTGGCGGTGCTGCATATGGCTAGCATTGCATTGGCACCAATAACCTGATCTTCACAGATTAAGAAATTGCCAGACTACCATTGTAGCATGAAGGCAAGAAGATATATTATTGTATATATGAATAATGAAAAATAAATGTATCATTGGCCTAGAACTGTGAAACCAATGGCACAGTTTTATTTCATATTTACCTCAGAGAGAACATGTCTGGAATTCACTGACAACACATAGAACATTCTGGAGAGATCCCTTGGGGTAAACTGTATTTGATGGATTCCTACACACACACACACACACACACACACACACACACACACCAAGTTTACTTTAATTTATGTATCTTACACTTGGCACTTATTTTGTTATATAATTAGACAGATGAAATGTTTATTAATCTTGACATGAACTTGACTGAGCTGCATTGTATTGTTGTATTTTGTTTTTTAAAAGTCACTCTCGTTTTAAAAACTGAAATAAAATGCTTGTTTGTTTGTTTGTTTGTTTTAAGGCACTGTGAAATGAGTAAAACAGAAAGTTTGACAAGACTAACGGCATCTTTCCATGCGGCGTGACAAACTACTTTAAAAAAGGAGAATTCTGTGACATAGCCTAGCCAGCTGTTCGCAACAGGGTGAGCTCCCATTGTTCAGTCCTTGCTCCTGCCCACGTAGCAGTTCGAAAGCACGAAGTGCAAGTAGATAAATAGGTACCGCTCCGGCGGGAAGGTAAATGGCGTTTCCGTGCGCTGCTCTGGTTCGCCAGAAGAGGCTTAGTCATGCTGGCCACATGACCCGGAAGCTGTGCGCCGGTTCCCTCGGCCAGTAAAGCAAGATGAGCACCGCAGCCCCAGAGTCGTCCGTGACTGGACTTAACGGGGTCTCTCTACCTTTACCTTTTTAAAATTTAAAAAGTCAAGCAAAAAACCTATATTTGGATAGCACAAGCCCCTTGTGTCAGCCTAAGCAGCTTTTTGGATGTAGGCCAGTGTCTGTGTCAATTTTGCATAAGGTTACATTATCTTTCTATCTCATGAGTATTCTGGATAGGCAAAGAGCCACTGGTCAATTTGTCTCCTGAAAGGATTGCTCTGGGAGTACATTGATTATTCAGCCTGCCTCACCCCATATTGCTGACCTTAGTTACATATGTGAACATTTTACTAACTAGGCAATACCACTTATTATCAAGTCTAACTATCCATGAGGGTGTTGGACTATTCTGGCCCTTAGAGTGGTGTCTGGAGAATAAAGTGCCCTCTAAGAATCAAAAGTGCCCATCAGCCTATATACAATGAAGGAACATTTTCAAGGAATGTTGCCCCATCCTCACAAACAGCCTGATGGGTTAAAGTTCCAGTTTACTACTGACTGAGGCAGAAAACTCACTTCATAATTACCCATTTGAGTTTAACTAGTTTGTGTTCTTTGTTGCCATCACTATACATTCTGTGAGGAAACATTTGAAGGAAAACAAACACACTGTCATCCATATTTAGGGAATTTTCTGAAACACAATCTTCACTGTTTCACTGACACATAATTTTCAAGCTTGAGCGATGAACAGACTATAAATTATTTTTAGTGCGGAAAGGTACAGATTTATGAATCCTGCTAATGTAACAGTTAGCAGGCATTGATTTTGCCAGGTTTTTCAGAATCATGAAAACAGGCGCTGCCCCCATTTAAAGTTGATGCATTGATTTCTGACTCCTGGTATCTTGGATAAAATACAGTTTTCTTTTTCCTCAAATGTTACTGTTCAAAACTTTTTAAACCATCTGCCCAATCCAGGAAATAGTTTTGATAAGAAACAATATGCTGAAGTGTGCACACACGTATGCAGAAGAGTAATATTCCTGCATTTCCCTCCTGGCTTCATCAAGGGTGCTGTTGTGACTGAAGCATACATAATTTTATTTGTATGCCTCCTTTCAGACCATGCTCAATGTGAAAAAAATATGTAAATGCAACATTACAAAAGTAGCCATAAACAATAAATAAAACATCAGAAAATGGACAACCAGACTGAACAATTTCCACAAAAATCACCATTTCCACATAAATCTAAAATAAAGTTAAAAAACCAACAGCAGCAACAGCAAGAATACTCACCACAACCCACCCCGTAACAACAACACCACAATCCAAGAAACAGAAAATGAAAAGGCAAAGGTTCTCTGTCTTTCAGCAACTGCTCTGGTAGATACACAAGAATGAAGAGGAATCTATGTATCCCAAATACCAGAGAACAAACCAGAAAGCAGGAGGTTGCCGGGGGGGGGGGGGGCGGCGGCGAAGGGAGAGGCAAACATTACTTTCAAGCTTCTGGTGGACAATTTGGAAACCATTTCCAGTAATACCTGGCAGATGGATAACTTTGCATAGATGAATTGATCAGCTCACAGACCTGATTTAGGACATTTATTAAGTCATTCAATGAACTCTTTGATAAATGAGCATGCTTGGTGCTTTCCTGCTGTTTGGATCCCAGTTTGAGGGCCTGTCTCTCATTAATCAAGTAAGGCAAGGGCAGAAAATATGTATTTCTTATTGGAAGCAATTTTTAAAGTGGGGGGGGGGACATAAGAAAGTGTACTATCCAGGCCTCTTTTCCCCCTCATCCAGCCTGACAGATGAAGGCCAACTTATGTTTCTGAGGCAAATCATAGAATGGCAGAATCTTAGAGTTGGAAGGGACCCTAAGGGTCATCTCAACTAAAGCATCCATGACTGATGGCCATCCAAGGTATGAGAGAAGAAAGACCGTGTTGCACCTGTAGCAGCAAAACCAGATGCCTTCATCTGCCCCACCTCCAATAAAACATGTCTCTCCCATACCGTTCTCCATAGCCATAGCAGCAACTGTAACTCTCCCAACAGTTTGACTTTACCCCTGAAGACTCACTCTTGCCAACATTCACAAGCACTGTCTTTGTGCCCCCTCCCCTCTCCATATCTGCTGTCCCAGAAACGTACATTTCTTTCGGTGCTTTCTCAAACGTAAACAATTCCTAGCTGATCAAGGAATATAATAACTCTCTTTTCAGCAGTATTGAGGGTAATGTTGACTCCTAATTTACAGGAAGAGCGTAAAGTGAAACATTAATTTGCAAACTGCTTTGGATAACTGCTGGCCTTGTTACCAACTCTATCACCATGCACCTAATTAGAATTAATAAAAAGCTGTATTTATGCAGTTGGAGGCAGGGTCTACATTTTATGTTCCCATAAACTATTGTATGTGTGGTCATAAATGTGTTTTGCTTAATAAAGTGCAGTGGCTGCTCCTTAAACACATTTGTTCTGGAGCACAGCATGTGAGAGTCTTGCCATTGCACTAGATATTCAAGCTGATGAGCCCACTATTGGGCATATGAGACATTTGTCCCACCTATTGTCCTTGCAGAAGAAACTACTGCAGGATGAACCCGCCAAATGCCTCTGACAAAAGCAGGGCAGCATAATTTCACAGGTGGGTCAGCATTTTGCTGTGACAGGCTGGTGTCGGATACTGTGTTTGCCCATCAAAATGGGAGGTCGAGCAGGAGTGAACTGTAGCAGAACCACCACTGAACAAGGGAAGAGGGATCCATGGTGAGCACACAGCCAAGACAAGTGTTGAGGAACCAAAACTGAGATCTTCCCCAATGTACAGGGCTAGATGGAATGGGTTGATCTGTTGATCTGATCTCAGCGTTCAGGAGGTTCTCCTTCAAAATATATTTCATTTCTAATAGGGTGGGGGCAAAGAAATCAGGTGGTGCATTTGCCCCCCAGCAACATTCTCCTGCACCAGCCACAGTGTACTATTTGTCGCTAGCAATCTCAATTGTCCTACCTTGACAAGTGTGGTTGTCATCTGACAAAACAAGACCGCGTGGGCACTCACACTGGTAGGTGTCTTCTACCGTGATGCAAACATGGCTGCAGCCCCCATTGTTGTTATGGCAACCTTCAATTTCTAGGATAGAGATAACAGTCAGACACACAAAAATCTTTGCTCAACCCAGATCTGCTTGTGATGAAAGTCTCTATCTGTCCATAACAAGGGGATTTTATAGCAATTGTATCTGTGGTATAAACCTTCATATGTTATACCATTAACTTTTGAAATCATTCTGGGCAAAATCTTTTCTAAGCCGCATAGATATGAATGGGAACTGTAGAAGAACATGGATGGGAATTGTGAATAGAACATGAATGGGAAACTGTGACTATGAATGGTGCAAGAACATGAGTAGGAAGTAGGTTGTGGTTTTTGTGCCGCTCTCATTAATTTAAATGACACTTGTACATAAGACTTTCTCTGTTGGATGTTACAGCAATTTGGAGGAAGAGGCAGCAAACAGCACACGCACTTCCTGCTCCCTGTGAATCAGTGTACTGTCCTAATCTGCAGACACCCACAATTTCTCAGTTTTGTGTGTTTTCTTAAAAAAGGAAGTTTTTAAAATGTGTAAAACTTAGGCTTCACAACTTGTGTTTTTAAGTGTACAGTGGTACCTCGGGTTACATACGCTTCAGGTTACATGCGCTTCAGGTTACAGACTCCACTAACCCAGAAATAGTACCTTGGGTTGAGAACTTTGCTTCAGGATGGGGGACTTCCGGGTGGGCGCCATCGCCGAATGGCGGACTCCCTCCGAGCTCCGGAGGGAGCCTGCTCGGCAGGGGCTGGGTCCTACCGCGCCGGCGACGCGGAGACCCTCAAAAACCATGGGCGCTGAAACCCATGGGCATGGTGACTCGGCGGGCACCGTTTGCGCCCCCCCGACCCGCGAAGGAGCCTTTTTAAAGGCTGCGGAGCGGGTGACAGGGGGTGGTGGTGCTATGAGTCCTCCGCTTCCCCTGCCGAGCGAAGCCGCATGCCATTCGACGGAGAGCGCTGACTTCTTCCATTGAAAATTTGGCCTTAAAAGAATAACCCGTGAGTAATTGGAACTTGGATTAAAAAGGGGAAAAAATTTTTTAAAAAAATTCGGAGCGAGCGGGGGAGGAGCAAAAAGGAAGTCAGCCTCCCCCCTGTTGTAGAGGAGTTAAAGCAAAGGATTTGACAACTAAGATCGAGTGCAACCTTATTTTGAGAAAGTTATTAATTTTGTGATGGAAAATTATAAGACTGGGCTGGAGGAGAAAAGTGGAACGTGAATTAAAATGCAACCCCCCCCCGAACCCCGGGAGCGATCCGTGAGTGCGCCGGGAGAGGAGAAATAGAGGTTTTGACAGCTGTCAAAGGAGCTGTCAAAGCGGAAGAACAAAAAGAGAACTTTGTTACAAGGACTTTGCCGGTTACATTTGTTACAAATTGGATATAAATTGTTTAAAACAAAGAATAACAAGTTATTTTGACTGTTGGGTGTGATTTGGAAGGAAACTGAGTTACTATAATCCCTCTAGAGGAGCTGTGGGACACTACAAGTATTGCTGGCATGGAATTTGAATAGGACTTTTTATCTCCTGGGAAACTGCAGAAATGGAACACTATTTTGTCTACAGAGGTCTATACACTAAAGGAGACAATAGATTTATCTATTGAAGAATGGAAGGGACTTGACGTTTTGTTTTTTTCCTGAATAACAAAGCCTCTGCATAGGAATTAGAAGCTTTTGTAACTAGAACATTTGTGCAGGAGAGCAGGGGGGGAAAAAAAGGAGGAGAGAGATCAACAAGAACAACAAGAATAACAAGAACTGGACAAAGTTGGAAGTGGGAACATTTGGGACATCCAGATTTGAAAGGTCTAAAAAAATAAAATTGGAGTTTTTACTCTTAAATACAAAGATCTGGATGGAAAAAATGGACCTTTTTGAGACAGACTCCTTCCAAGATTGGACATTCGAAACTAAAAATGACCAAAAGACGGCAAAGACTATTAAAAAGACGGCAAAGCGGACTGGTGAAGGACTATGGTTTAGGTGTGGGAGCTCCAGGACGACAGTAGACATTGATGGACATTGGGAACGCAACCGGGAAAGGAGGGAGGGAAATTTGGAATCCAAAGGGTGTTAAATTATATCTTATTCTTTTTCTTTATTTTTTTTTATTCTAATCTGTACTGCATATTAAAGAGGGGAACTCGTGGAAGGGAACAGGTCGATTTTAGGGGATGGGAAAATATTTTTAAATTGGGTCAATGATAATAAGTTTAAAATTGGGGGTAAGAATTTGTTGAATTCATTTGAAAGAATTGGAATACAAGAGGGGGAGGGGAGGGGAAGTCCTGGAAAGATGCCAATGAAAATAAGGCCTTAAATTTGGATGTTTTTCTTTTTTTGTTATATTTGAAAATCTTTAATAAATATTATTTTTTTAAAAAAGAGAACTTTGCTTCAGGATGAGAACAGAAATCGTGCGGCAGCAGCGGGAGGTCCCATTAGCTAAAGTGGTGCTTCAGGTTAAGAACAGTTTCAGGTTAAGAATGGACCTCTGGAATGAATTAAGTACATAACCAGAGGTACCACTGTACAGTTAACCGTTAAATGCATGCCTAAAGGAGATCCTGCCAAGCTTACAGCTGGTAGCAAATACGGACCAGCTACCATTTTAAGGCAGCCTTTTCCAAGTTAGTGTCCTCCAGCTAGTTTGGGCTACAACTCCCATCCTGCAGGCTGGGGCTGATGGGAGTTGTAGTCCAAAACATTTGGAGGGCACCAGGATGGGAGTGGAGAGTGGGCCTTGGGGCAGTCTCTGTACATATGGAAAGAATGAAAAATTTCCAGGTAGTTTTCAAAACATCCAAGGCATTTCTTAGACTGACAAGGTTTTGGCAGTTCAAATGAGCTTTAAATCAGTGCCCATGTGTTAGGCTAGGAAAACCCCACCACTCTGAGATTATGACCATTAAAACCAATGGTATCCTTTGAAGATTTTTTGGCTGTGCAATGGATGTTGGGGTGGTTGCAAAGTGAATTATATCTTTCCTGGAATGGCTCATAAACCACATGGCATATCAGTAAATATGAAACCGACCAACTCAATTGTATATTGCTCAATAAATTCCCTGGAGAGCATTGAAGGCATGAAAAATGTCACCTATTGCCTCAGAGTCTTAAAACTATCTATACAGCAAGCGCAAATTTCCCAACGTTTACTGAAAAGGAAACAATTACTCTTCCTAGTAAAAACAACACAAAAAAGTAATGATTAAAATGGATGCTACCAGTGCTTTCCCCCCAAAGGCCAGAATGTTAGATTATGAAGATACAAGTATATTATTGATGAATGTGAAGAGGATGAACTAAAGGGCCTTCTTCCTTGGTTACACCTGTGGTCCCTCCACCATTCATTCGCAGACAACAACCCAGAGCCAAGCTAGACCCAAATATAAATCTGCCAATTAAAAAAAAAAAAGTGGCAGTTTTTTAAAAAGTGGAAACAACATTGGTGGAAAGGGCCAATAATTACTGGCATAGCACCAATAATTTACCCAAGGTAAACAGCACTTTCAGAAGAGATTTTATTCTTGGAAGTTTAATCAGGGAGAGGGAAGATTAAATCCCACTTTCCTGTCTACTGCAGTCCCAAAGAACTGATGCTGGCTGCATTTATTTAAAATCTACACAGCAAATGTAAAGTTGCACTTCACATCATATGACATTGATTTCCAGCTGGGAGGCTACGGAGGACGTGTTTAACAATACAGGGCTCTGCTATGGTACTCTAGTTCCTATTGTGTAGTTCACATTTCTTTCGTTGTCCCATTCAACTACAGTGGTGCCCCGCAAGACGAATGCCTCGTAAGACGAAAAACTCGCAAGACGAAAGAGTTTTTCATTTTTTGAGTTGCTTCGCAAGACGAATTTCCCTATGGGCTTGCTTTGCAAGACGAAAACGTCTTGCGAGTTTGTTTAATACCCAGGGAATCCGTGCTTCGCAAGACGAAAAAACTCGCAGAACGAAAAAACTCGCAGAACGAATTAATTTCGTCTTGCGAGGTACCACTGTAGTTATTTTTATTTTTAAGGAAGACAACTCATGCTGTAAGACAGGGATGGGAAACTTGTGACCTTTCAGATGTTTTGTTGGAGCCATACATAAATCATTTGACAGCTTTCCATAGCCAAAACCATGCTTGAGGCTGCTTACAAAATGAAAAGAATTATACAAACATAATAAAAGTGGTCATAAGTAAGTAATAAAACATCAAAAAGTACACAAGCAAGTTGAACAATTTCCACATAAACCATGATTATAGACACAAAAATACACAAATAAATAGCATCAGTAACAGCAACACCCACCCCAACGAAAACCCCTAAACAATACCCCAGCCAAAGAGTCTGTTCACCAGCCTCAGCTTTTGTAGTTGGAGTCAGTCCCAGGTGTAAAAAGGCCTGCGAGACCTGGAGCAAGGGATCCTTACTCACCCTGGCAAGTCTTTCCATCCTTCCCTAGAATTCGCCCAACTCCACATTCACAACGGTAGGAGTTCTTGAGGTTCACACAGAACTCGCTACAACCTCCGTTATTCCGTTCACATTCATTTTCATCTGTGGGGGGAAACAGGAGCCACAAATCCACAACTTAACAATATGAAGCTGGTGATTAAGAAGTGTAATATGCAAGCTAATTCCTCCATTAATGAAATCTGAATCAGGGAATCATTTTTATTTCTTTAGGTGGCACAGGCTAGCAATAAGGATCACCTTACATGTTATGAAAAGACAGCCAGGATTCTGAGTCTAAAGAAACAGCCGTGTTCTCACTTGCATTACACACATGGGCATGGGCACACAAAAATAAACGGAAGAGTTATATGAACCAGATGTCTGTGCCATTGTTTGTTTTGGGGTGAATCTTCTACATGACACAGCACACATGCAGTATACTGAGTACTTTGGGTGCAGCTTGAATCTCATTGAATCTGGACTCAGCTACATTAGTCAAAAAACAGTGTTTTGAATGCATTATAAACACACAACACCAGATGGCGGTGGAGGGAGGGAATTCTAAGCGATTTTCCATAGCATTTTTTTCCCTTTTATGACAATTTAATTTCTGACTTATTTATAGTGGGTTTTTCCTGTGTGTAGATCAACCCCTATGTTACATTTTCTGTAGAGTAATAAAGAGGAAAATCTGCTTAATAAATGCTGGAAATCCCTGTACCCAATTAAATTAATGTTAGAAAAGATGAAGGGGAAATCAAGACAAACCAGACCACTGATTCCTAGATGAAAATATGCTATAGTTTTTCAACTTCCATGAAATTCCAGAGGGCTGAGAAGAGGGAGGTATTCAGCATATTCTTGAAAGTGATCTTCTTTTTCTAGTTAGATAGCTCAATGAAACCTTTCCAGGGCATTTTAATTCAATGGGGTTTTTTGCCATCCCTTTTGTCAGCTATGTGCATAAAGACTAGGAACTAGGTCAGATTTCATAGAGTGAATAGTGGAGATGTTATTAGGACAAGAGATTCATTAGTACCCTATTATTAGCATTCTATTAATTAGTAGTGCTTACTAGGCAGCAAATCCCATTGAAATCAGTAGGATTTAATTCTGAGTAGGGTTGCACTGTTAATCAATGATGAAACCCAGAGAACCTCTATACTTCTGTCTATCCTTGAGTGGAATTCCATTACATATCCACAAATTCAAGTTGCTCAATTAAAGTTCATTTGGTGTTCTTGCATAACAAATGGGATTTCCCCTTAAAAGGATTTTTTGAAAGAAGGAATGTGATGCAGAAAAATGTAGAATAGGTAAAGGTAAAGGGGCCCCTGACCATTAGGTCCAGTCGTGGCCGACACTGGGGTTGCAGCTCTCATCTTGCTTTATTGGCCGAGGGAGCCGGCGTACAGCTTCCGGGTCATGTGGCCAGCATGACTAAGCCGCTTCTGGCAAATCAGAGCAGCACACAGAAACACCGTTTACCTTCCTGCCAGAGTGGTACCTATTTATTTACTTGCAATTTGACGTGCTTTCGAACTGCTAGGTTGGCAGGAGCAGGGACTGAGCAACGGGAGCTCACCCTGTCACGGGGATTCGAATCACCGACCTTCTGATCGGCAAGTCCTAGGCTCTGTGGTTTAACCCACAGCACCACCCGTGTCCCCCCACCATGGAAACAAATTAGAGTGAATGCTCAATAAATAGCTGGCACCATCTAACCTCCCCACAAACTTTGCGTATACAGATCAGGTTGAACGCTCAGTAAACATCAGAATGACGAATGCTCATCTGAAAGCAACCCCAGATCTTCAAAAGCTTTTTAAAAGAAGAGCTGTTATTTACCAGAGCTCACGCTAGTAGGCAGTGTAGCATTAATCCAAACTTTACAAGCCATAAATGGCTTGACGATTGCTGCAGTAACTTAAGAAACTTGAAAAAAGGAATTTCAAAAAGAGCTGCTGAGAATTTAGATTCATAGCATTTAGCCAGGGAACCGCATGTTGAATGAAAAGCTAAACCAGTTAACTTGATTGATGAAAGACCTCTCAGATGATGGTGTTCAATGCTGTGGTGGCATTGCCAGAACCCAATCCGGCTAGATTCCCCAGGATCCTCAATTAGGAAACAGGGAATGCAGAAGGAAAACTTGAGAAAGTGGGAAGGAGGAAGGCAATGGTTTTTGAAATATGCCTGAAGTTGTTATTATGCAGAACTCAGGAAACTAATTAGGAAGGCGAGTAAGCCTCAGAGATCTCAGGCAGAAGAATGAGAGGATTGCATTCATAGAGTTTCCCTAATATATGCATTTTAATCCATGCTTATTTGCTGGAGAACTGCCTCACAAAATAAGGAGAAGTTGCCAATTTCAAATTGCAGCTGCGTTTCAGTTCACAGGCTGGTTCATGAAGTGCAAATTAGGTATTATTATTATGAAGCAGGCACTGCTGCTTCTTGCAAAGGAGGCAGGGCCAACTGGGCACTCTTGGGCTTCCACTGCTTCACCTTGCCTCATGATTCGGCCGGCCCTGGTGGCTGCAGGCACATAAGAGACAACCTGACCCTGAGTGAGAGAGCACTTGAACAGATCAGCAGAGGAAAAGTCTCAAATGAGAGGCGGGTGTGTGCTGGGATTGTGAATATGTATGAGACTAGCTTTACACTAACCTTGAGATGTTATTTGGTCTTTGCAAGCAAAGCTGCTGCCCTTTGACTGGCTCTAAGCATTTACTGTCTGACACTGAGGTTTTAGATGCTTCCGCACAGTCTCCAAGATGCCAGGATAATTAAGACATGGATGTAATCATGGGAGCATGGAAACAATGCGCAGCCCTCCTAATTAACCCCCAAAATATTGCCTTCGTCCACTTTTCTCCTCTGCAAGCTGAGATCTCTTCGGGTTTTCCAAGGGTGCAACAACAAACTTAAGTGCAAACAGTTTGTGCTGGCTCCACACCCAGATTAGTGATTGCATATTAATTGGGTTGGGGTTGCTGCAATTCATTTTTGGTATTTGCTCTGGGCCAGTATGGACCGTATTTGAAAAGTCTGATCCAGCGCTGGAGCACAGCCACACTCTCCACTCCCCATATGGAGACAGCCAATCTGTTTGTGCCCTATGCGCATAGGACTTTACACATTTGGACTGTCCACATGGTACACTGGCTCTATGGTTAGAGCAGATCTCCTGAATGCCTGTGCCCATGCTGTGCCAGAGAGAAGAAAGGTAGATTACTGGGAAAGCACCTAGACCTTAGGAGAAAGGTTTATTCTAACCTTTGACTATTGAACTGTTCCTATTCTGTATTTTGCACAGGTCTATTTACAAAGGGACGCCGGTGGCACTGTGGGTTAAACCACAGAGCCTAGGACTTGCTGATCGGAAGGTCGGTGGTTCGAATCTCTGCAACGGAGTGAGCTCCCGTTGCTCAGTCCCTGCTCCTGCCAACCTAGCAGTTCGAAAGCACATCAAAGTGCAAGTAGATAAATAGGTACCGCTCCGGCGGGAAGGTAAACGGCATTTCCGTGCGCTGCTCTGGTTCACCAGAAGCGGCTTAGTCATGCTGGCCACATGACCCGGAAGCTGTACGCCGGCTCCCTCAGCCAGTAAAACGAGATGAGCGCCGCAACCCCAGAGTCGGTCACGACTGGACCTAATGGTCAGGGGTCCCTTTACCTATTTACAAAGGATTTACAGTATGGGTAGCTAAGATTCACAACGCATTGCATTTTTAAGATGTTTTCTTTTTTTTTAACTCCTACGTTCTTGTTTGTTTCCTAACTTTTTCCTCTTTGTTTCTGTAGTGGTTGTTTTCCAGTCCATTCTCATACACTGATTACTCCTGATGACTTGCATTTCCACTAGCAAATGGCAAGCATGACTTGTGAAAAGTTCATCCAACACTCTGAAACTGATCGTGAAAAAACAATGAACAGAATTTTGAAATAGCAGAGGGGGAATCCTTCAGCTACTTGCTCATTTCTTCTCTCTCTCTCTCTCTCTCTCTCTCTCTCTCTCTCTCTCTCTCTCCACCGCCTTGATACTTCCCTTTTGCTTCTTTTGTCTCCTCTTCTGCGTCTTTCCTTACCAAGGCAGGTCTGTCCGTCAGGTCCCAATACTGTTCCTAAAGAGCATGTGCAGTCTCCAGTGTCCAAACAAGAGCCCCGGCAATCTATCATGTCACAGATGTCATAGAAATCTGCAGAATTACAAAGGAAGATTGTTAAAGATACAGGAGTAAATCGTGTCCTCCCTAAAAGAGGGCACGTGTTGCGGTGAGACCTGGAGACTGAACCCTTGTGTTGTGGGTGGGTTTGATTGGTTAGCCACAACACCCGATTGGTAGGTCCCTTGATGTTCGGTTCAATCTGACCAATGGGGTGCAGTCCAAATGGATCGAGGGACCTATTTATACCCATGCATGGGACCCATGCACGGCTCATGCATTCGGAACACCCACCCACTTCTCCCTATTTTTAGGGCATTGTGCTTTGACTTTGCTATGCCATCGTGTGTTGTCTGTCGTTGGGACGGGGCTCAGCAGGAATTTCCCCACTTGGCTGATTGGCTGTTGCCATTTGGGCTTCGCCTGCCGCGTAGCAAATCATCACAACTTGTAGGGTTGCGGCTAGGCACTGGTTCAGGTGATAGGGATGGGGGAGCAGTCTTGCCATCCCTATGTGAAGGGTATTCCATTAAAGGAATCCAGCAACTCAACTGGTTTGGTCAACCCCTGAGAGGGGGTTGTGCCCTTACCTGAGTCCAGGGGGGCATCTGAGTGGTGAACACCCAGGTGTTCACCCTTGGCTGACCTATGCTGGTGCCCTGGGTCAGCGCTGCCTGCAAGGGTGCAGGGAACTAGTCAAACCAGTGCCTATGCAACAACTCACCTTCTGTAATCAATAAAGTTGTGGCCTAAATTCTGCCAAAAACCAAAACTAAAATTTGAGTCATGTGTGAATTTATTTAGTGGGGAGGTCTCTGGGTCTGAACATGCAATTACCTTCCATGTTCACAGTTACATTAATAGGGTGCAAGTGAAGGGCTGAACTAGATGCAACAGTGCTAAGCTTGTATGTCTGAATCAGGCACTACACCAGTAGATATTTGAAGATGGCTACCTTACCTCCTCTGTGTCTATTCTTATCCAGGCTAAGCATACCCAACTCCCTCAACCTTTCCTCATAAGGCTTCGTTTACAGATCCTTTATCAACTTGGTCACCCTCCCTTGCTTACGTTCCAGCTTGTCAATATCCTTCTTAAATTGTGGTGGAAACAATTTTGTAACACACGTTGAAAAGAATATTTCTGATGATATATTCTGATTATTCTGGGTTGTGTTGTTTTGTTTTCAGCAGGGATGATTCCTCAATATCAGTTGAAGCAGTTGGATTTGAAAAGCTCATCCAGCTGAAATTCTCTGACTGGTATGGCTATTAAAAACACTGGTGCCCAAATACTGACCCTCCCTGAGCCATGGAGTCTGTATTGATTTGATTCTAGTACTGGCAAAACCCTTAATCTGTGCAACCTCAGTTTGATAAGGTTTTGAGCATGAAAGGAGAAAATCAATACATTTGTCTTCAGGAAAACATTTTCCAAGGTGAGGCATTTTTTAAAGGTGACATACAGTTTGCATCTTTCACATTCCTGATTTGCAGGAATCCCAAATAGCTCCAACATTTATTTGCAACAGAAATCCAGTTGTCAGTGCCTCAGGATTATTTAACAACTCACAGATTTTATGATTGGAGGCGATGGCTGAAAGCACGTTGTATGGCCTTGTGCATTGAATAAATCAAACCGACATGATCACTGTATCAAAGCCAGTCCGTGTGTATTCCACTTTCAAGGTAAGAGCCAGAACAGAAGGCTGAATTTGTCGTCAATGCAATAAAAATGATTTTTTATTATCTGGGAGGAAAGGAGTGTTTTATTCAGCTTTTAAGAAAATTAACTCCTTTCTTTTAAAGTGTCAGTTTAATTCAGTCTGTTGTACAAGAAATTTGTTCAGTAATAACATCTGTCAATTGAGAGCAGTGATTCAGATTAGAAAATAGGCCAGTATTTAAAAAAGTTACTTTAGGTGTTCTCGAAGCAGAGATGAGAAACCTATTGCCCTCTGTGTGTTGTGGGACTCTTTAACTCTAACCAGTTCCAGCCAGCATAGTCAATGACCAGGGATGATGGGAACTGTAGTCCAGCAACATCCTAAGGAATTCAGGACAGGATATGTGATCCTTTACCATCCAAATTGTAAACCCACAAACCCATTGAGGTAGATTTCACTGAGAGCTAGGAAAATAACACAAGGTCACTTTGTGAGATTCATGGTTGGGCATCAATTTGAACCCAAGGCTTCTCCAGTTTAAGGGCAAATTGATAGCATGTTGGAGATCCATGATCAGATTTCATAGGAACATCTTCCCAAGACACATAGCAGATTTGTGTCTCAAATGTTCAGCAACTTAAACACTTACAAAAAGAGCCAAAACAACAGAGCTGTATAAAACAAACAAGACAGCTAAAAGCAAGCAAACTATGGTACCTCATGAAGTAATCCAGCAATGCAAAAGCTTTCCTTAAAATGAAGGTCTTGGCCAGACCTCCAGAAGTTCACAAGGGGATGAAGCCAGCTGCCCTTCTCCAGGAAAGAGTTCCAGCAAGAGGATGCCACTTCAGAAAGGCCTTTCTAGCCCCACCATAAAAAAGGAAGCCTCCTCAGCTGATTGCAATGCACAAGGGGGAATTGTTTTCCAGAAGAAATAAATTACTAAAATAGATTTCTCAGTGATAAACTATAAATACCAATGAATAACGCAACAGGAAGCTATTAACTAGATTGCCTGGGGATGCAGAGATGAACTGGAAATCCAGCTTTAAATTGCTTGAGGAAGGAGGGGGAGCTTTGTTCTATATTTTTTTATATATGAATGAAAACAACTTTATATGAGAAGTCCCCATGGTGAAATCAACAACTGAATGAAGGGATTTTTCATACATGACAACACAGGTACCATAGAACTTCATTTAAGTTGTAGGCATTATTATATGCCCAAGGGGAACCCCTCTTTACAACTAAAGAAGTTTGGGGGGGTCACTTACGCCCACAGTAGGCATGGAAGCAGACACTGGGCTTGGTTAACTGGTAGACATAATAGCCTCCTGGGCAGGCCTTGACCTCCACCGTTGTGTTCCACATGCAGCAGTTTCCATTGAAGGTGGCACAGGCCTGCCTCTGGACAATGCCGTCTGACTCCTGAGGGTGGCTACCATTTAGCCATATCGGAGCATGGGTACCACAGTGGTTTTCCGGGATGCAGAAGGTGGGCATGGCATCACCAGCCATCCCAGTGAAGCGGTACCATTCCCCGTCAACATGGCTGTCACACTCGGGCTGGTCGTGAGAGCCGTTGAAGTGGTGTTCGGTGTTCCTCCAAGGTTCATTCAGACTGATGTAGGCAGAGCAAGGATCAAGAGCTGCAACATGGGAAGAAGAGAGCCCCGTGGCGATCAAAAGAACAACAGTATACAGGCCAAGAATATGTGAGGAAAGCCTTGTGAAACGAAGATTAGCAAAAGACAAATAATCAGTCGCCTAAGGCAGAGAGGGCCAGATTCTCTATTTTGGAGCGCATTATATCCTCCACACAACAACTCAGACCCAGGACTGACCTTTGATTCAGAGTCACAAACTGTCCTCAACCTCATTGTAAAGCAGATGCCCACAAAGCAGGAAGATCTTCTCCCTTGCAGAGCATGTGCACTCCAGCACAGCCTCCCATTTAAAAGTTAACACCCATTAAGTTACACATTACAAACAATTCCATAAAAAGAGATGCAATCATCTCTCCCTTTATATACCCAGCCAATCGCTGTGCTCTGCAGGAGAGAGAGCCCCCTGCAGATAACATCTCATCAGGAGGTCCATTCTGTACAATGTAGGAATCGGGCCTTTATCATGAGAGCACCTCCCCTTCAAAACTCCCTCCTGTTAAACATCTCTTGTCCTTTTGGTGCCTGCTGAAAGTCTCTCTTTTTCAACAAGCCTTTTGTTCCAGTCTGTGTCTATGTTGCAATTGGGGTGTGTGTGTGTGTGTGTGTGTGTGTGTGTGTGTGTGTGTGTGTATATATTTGTTGTAATTGTTTTTGCAGGATTTTGTTGTTGTTAAATCATTTCAATATACCCCCTCCCCTTCCTTAGCAAACCATTAAAACCAACATCATTGAACTTGGTTAAAATTTAGTAGGGGTTCTGAGGGCTGCATAAAATGATCTCCCATACTGGATCTAGCCATTAGATTTATTTCCCATTTAAGGTGTGGGACACCTCACCAAGCACCTTTTTTAATTCCCTACAATGGTCTGCTCTTGGGTTGATGTAGTTTCTGGCTCTGCTTGGGGAGAGGGCGTTGAGAAGCAATGAAGGAACCTAGGACCTTGCAGATTTGCGGCTATTGCCAAGCACACAGCCCTGCTGAAATCCCACCCCCTGTGAAACACCCATGATGGTGGAAAGTTCCTAGGGGGGAATCCCAGCAGTGGGCCTGCTTTTCCAATGGCACCTGAGATGGCTTTCCAGGGACCACAGTATTTCATCCTAAACGTTTTAATCAAATAATACCTTTGGGTACTATTTTCCAGCAAAGCAATATTATCCCCTACCCCACCCACCACTATATTTTAATTTAAAAACTTATCATATTTTACAAAGGGGGCTTTATAGTGCTGGCCCACAGTGCTGTTAAATTGCACTTAGAAATTGTCTTGCAATGTCTCTGCCTCATCCTGGGAGGCTATCTTCTCTGTCACCTTTCCTTGCCCTGGCATATACATTGGGCCCTTCCTCTTCATTCTCTGGCTTGCCTCCTGCCACTAAGAAGATATTAAAATAGGTCTCCAAGCTGCCGTTTCTTTGCATCTGTGCTTTCTGCTAGGCAGAATGGTGCTTTCCTTGACAATGGTTCATGAGAGTGGCTTTGATCTCCCCAGTTCAGAGCAGAACACTTGACTCATGCTGCTATCGGGCTCAATGACTTGCAGTTCTCCCTCACCTTGCAAACCAATTTCCTACATACTTTTCATTCCCTAGTGTTTAAAGGTCTTCATAGACCTTAAAGACCAGCCCTGGTCCTTGATGTTAATAATTTGCTTAGAGTTTGATACACACACAGCCAAAATAATATTCAAAACATGATAAAATATATACAAAACAACAACAACAACAATGAAAACTGCAATAACTAAAACAGAATACAGCAGCACCAATCCTTTTATAGCCAAGGAAAGGTTTTGCATATTGGGATGCTTTCACCTAGGGGTGGAAAGAATATAATGTGGTGAGTTGGTGGATCTCAGTAGGCATCGAAGCCTAGAGGGTGTGGATGCCACCACAGAAAAGGACCTCCTGCATGTTCCAAGCAACCTCCTTCTCCCTCTGATCTGAAGGTCTGGAAAGGACCTCATGGGAGGCTAGTTTCTTAGGGATGCAGGGCCCAGATGTTTTAAAGGTGATACACAGTACAAACCTGAGAGCTAACCACAGTCAGCACAGAATAGATATGACGAAAGTGGTGCTACTTTCCTTGTGACCCTTCCTTCTTCATAAATGCACCACAGTTCTGTACCAGGTAAAGCTGATGAACTGCCTTCAAGGGCGGGTTCTTTCCATGCCCTCCATCTCTGCTTGTATCTCCTATTGCAATAAAGTTCTCCTAACTGGATGATGGTGAGATATCTCATTTAAGCACCATCTGTTTATTGATCATGCACAAGTGCTGTTGCCTGCAGTGGGAGCTTTGTGTATGTACAAAGGGCATCTGAGTCAACCTGTTCCTAAGAAGCAGGATTTCATAGAGATTTAAAGTGGAAGCCGCCAGAGAGAAGAATGTAAAAAAAAATATTCATTTCACTTTTCATCAGGCCTGTATTTAATCTTCCCCCAGCAGCTTCTGCAGTGAAAGTTTGCAGCTTAAATCTTTGCATATATTTAACACCTGATTAAGCACCAGTTAACCATGACTGGTCAGGTCCACCATTAAAGCAGGATTTATGCTAATATTTTTCTGAGTAAGGCAAATCCATTACTTTTCACTATCCTCACTCTTAAAGAAGGCAATTGTTCTGGCTAGGCACACAGCAAAACTGAACAAATCAAGTTTTTCTACCTTTTTATGCTTTATTTCCCACTGGGCTTCTCCTGCTACTGTTGCATTATTTAACCCAAATTTTAGGAATTCTGCAATGTCTGTAGCGCCATTTGAAAATAAGAATATGCATTTTAACCTAATGAGAAAACAACTTGGACACAGACGAAGTGTGATTGCTGACTGTTTATTCTTGCTTCACTTGCCTGTGATTATAGATATTGCAGTGGCTGCAATTCACACTCATAAGAATTAATGGACACGTTATGCAGGAGAATCCACAATTGATCTCCTGGCTTTTAAAAAAAAATCCACCTTGAAATGCAGCTCTGTGTATGTATTTCTCTGTGTCTGTGCTTATGACATTTTCTTAATCAAAGTCAACATACACACAAACACACCATTCACAGATTTTCTTGCTCCACGGTGGGAAATTACACAAAGCAATCATATAGCCAACATTATGTGATGGTTTGAATGTTAGGCTCTCGGTGGATCAAAGAATGGGGTCTTGGTAACTGTTTGCATTTTACCTCCTACCAAAGGAATTTTTCAACATTACTATCACATTTGAAGTTATGCCTCAGAACCCAAATTAAGAATTTGGTGTCCCATGCATACCTGTGATTCAAAGTCCACCACTGAGCAGATTCTGTCTCAGTGGTGAATGGGAGCATGGTAATCTCTTCTACAGATGTTGAGAAAGTAGGTGACATTGAAGGATGTTGGCCAACTTGAATAATTTGCTGGCACAGTGAAACTGTTCTTCTTCTCTATCCTTAAGCCCCAAATTCCCAAGATCAGATTTGTGAGGGGGTGGCACAGGGATGCAGGTGGAGGAGAGGAAGGAGAAGCCCTCAAAATTTTTATGACAACGCCATGACGGTTTAGATTTGGGGGAGATATTTCGATTTCTTGAAAGGAATCATATTTCATTTTCTTTCTCACAAGCAGAATACATTTCATCTTAGGACTTTTGTAGTCCTTTGGGAAAGGTGTAGGATATGGTTTAGGGGGCGTTGGTTCTCCCTTACATGAAACAGAGAAGCAACTTAGAATTCAAGGCAGTAACTATCTCATTTTTAACCCACCCTTCAGACAGGGTACATCAAATATAAAAACCAAACTACAATATATTCATTCTGATCAACAGCATGTAAAGTCAGCCAGTATAGCCTCTAAAAAAAAAGAAATCTAGGATTTAGGTTTAGGTGCCTGTGAGATTTACAGGGCAAACATAATATTTGGGGGAAGGCTCACATTTTCCCACCGGTAAGAAATTCAGGGCAAAGAGTGTTAGAGGAAATGCAAGGTCCTTTTGCAATTAAAATGCAATGCTAACTTTGGACTATGTTCACTACAGCTCAGTTTGGCTGGAAAAAGACCTAAAAGGAGGGCAAAGTCACTGCAAGAACACTGACTGCCAAAGTGTCTAATAAATGGCTTTGCGTCTACTTACCCACTGTGTTCTCCTGCAAGGGCTGTGCTTTAGCAGGGAGGTACAAGGACAAAATGAGAAACAGGAACATCCCCCTCTGACCAAGGCCACGTGCTCTGTCAAAATAATCCCTTTTAAGCACGCAACGTGGGTTCACCTGTATTCTCTCTCTCTCTCTCTCTCTCTCTCTCTCTCTCTCTCTCTCTCTCCTTGACACACCAAATGGGTTCTGGAGTCCTGAAGCAAGCTCACATGAAGAGAGAGTCTGTTAAGGGTCCTGGAGGTTTTATCAGAGGAAGAGACTGTAAGGAATGCAGAACCCAACTCAGCCTTGACCTGCCCCATAGCAGCTCTGCCGTTCAGAGTCAAAGAGGGTTATTTCCCCCACACGCAGATACATTCATTTTGTTTCCAAGCCCATCCTCTGATTGTTTTCTTGTCCAAGTGCCCTAAAGTGACACACCTGCTATCTTATCTGGAAAGACCACTGAGGAAAGGAGACCCAGGCATCCTGTGGAGATGTGGGAAGAGAGGAAGATGGCTCCTAGCTATTATCTCCATCTTATTTTTTTTCTGTTTCCTGTCATGAGGAAAGGACAAGCAAAGTGTCTTAATCAGAGGAAATAGGAGAGCAAGAGACAATGAGACTCCAACCCCCCCCCCCTGCCAAAATAGAGCAAAACATGCCTTCAGACCATACCCTGAGACCAACTTACCACTGAGGGAGACTAGCTGGATGCCATACTAAGGTCCCTTGCCCCCCTTCAGGGCTGAACAGCTGGGCGAGGCACCCACACTTTCACAGATGAAAGGAGACACACTCTTGGGCTGAGCCTCTACACACCCAGCTATTAACTCAGTGCTGTGTATTCTTCTCCATTTGTTGTTATAAATTTCTGAGGCAGGGGTAGCAGGTGTTCATAAACAGCATAATAGGGGTGCATTGTTGTTGTTTAATTGAAAGATTGTTTCATAAATTTTTTACCTCAAAATGAATTTGTGGCTGGATATATTATACAGTGGTACCTCGGGTTACAGATGCTTCAGGTTACAGATTCCGCTAACCCAGAAATAGTATCTCGGGTTAAGAGCTTTGCTTCAGGATAAGAATGGAAATCATGCAGCGGTGGTGCGGTGGCAGCGGGAGGCCCCATTAGCTAAAGTGGTACCTCAGGTTAAGAACAGTTTCAGGTTAAGAACGGACCTCCAGAACGAATTAAGTTCTTAACCCAAGGTACCACTGTATATGTAGCAGCCGCAAATGAAGCATCTTCAGCAACGTTTACTTGTTCAGCCACACCGGGGAAAGGTCAGCCTGCCTATTTTATGGAGTACACTAAGGGCAAATCAAAATCTTACTCGTGGCTCTCATTCTAATGTCGTCTCCATTTAGCAAAAGGGGTGTGAGAAGGAAGGTCAAAGTTCTTACGGCACAACCATTAGAAAGTGTCCTTGGTCTCTAATGATTGTGCAGTAAGAACTTCAGCGTTCAGCTCCCAAAACATAAAAGTCCCATTGAAAGGTCACCCGTACAGCCAGCCAAGGGAAGTTATGTGTTGTTGGAGGCTGATATAGTCTTCGTTTTAGGATCAAATAAAATAAAAAATGACAACTTTCAGCTGAATTTCTGATCTGAAGCACGCACACACATAAAATGTTATTTCTCTTCACTGCCTGCCTCAGCTCATGCTTGATGGCTGGTATTATTCATTTTGACTAGTTGTATCTCTGTAGTAACTACAGGGTAGTTGATCAATGAGAAACCCTTAGAATAAGAGGGGTCAGCAGCCTCTCGTTTGCCCAATCTCGAAGACAAAAATTGTGCAGAAATGTTGCCCTCCATCACCCGCTGATGGTGAGATTCCTCCAGAGATTTCTCTGCCAGATTTAATTAAGGATTGGCCTTTCAGCTACTTGCTTTAGAATATGCACAAATGTACTTCTGTCAAGAGCTCTTCTATCACGCCTCCTTGAAACTGGCCAGTGCCTCAGACTGTCCTTGGATCCACTTTATTCATTTATATCCTGTTGGTTCAAGATAGTGCAACAGCACATTAAACCATACATAAAACAGAACATTAAAAACAACCACAGTTTCACAGTGCCTCTCTACCAGAGGTGCATAACCATTTTCTGGCATCCATCTTAATTGTCCTGATTTGCTTCATCTATACAGCCAATTGAAGGAACTTTGCCAGCCTCGTTTTCACTATCCTGTTTTGCATAAACAATGTGAAGTTTTCACCTTCTGTATTCTTTCACATTGGTTCAGGAGAGGGAAATGTGAGAAACAGCACTTTGCTGCAGCTCTATTTCAGGCCACCAAGAACCAGCCACATGTGGCAAGGCCTTGCAGCCAGTCAACTGAAGGTTGCATATTCCAGATAAGTTTGGACATGCTTCTAAGATTGATTGCTGGGGGTCAAGGAGCTAGGAAGCCCTTATTTTGGTAAACAAGTTCCACTGGGGATTTATGATCTCATATTCTATCCAGGCAAAAGTTAAAAATATACATGAATAAAACCACCTGCCTTTAACTGAAACACTACTAAAACCAAAGATGGATGCAAGGAAAAAATAATCCAAAGCAAATGAGTGCTGAGGCAGCAAAGCAGAAAAATGGATAAAATAAGGGAAACCATTAGCAGATAAGTTATAGAATTGGGAAATAAACACAACTGTTTTAGCAATCTCACTTCAGTGCCCCATCCTTATACTTTACTATGGAGGTTGTAGATATATTCATACCCTCCAACATTTCTCTGATGAATATAGGGATGCCCCATTTCATAATGATAATTTTACTATTTGTACCCCACATATCTTGCTGGGTTGCCCCAGCCATTCTTGGCAGCTTCCAACATATATGAACAAATATAAAACATTAAATGTTTTTTAAAAAATCTAAAACATAAAAAAACTTCCCTATACAGGATTGCCTTCAGATGACTCAGAGGTAGGATACCTCCCTCCAACATTTCTCCAATGAAAATAGGCACATCCTAAGGAAAAGTGGGACATTCCGGGATCAAATCAGAAACTGGGATGGCTTCTCCAAGTCAGGGACATCCCTGAAAAATAGGGACACTTGGAGGGTCTGGATACATCACAGTTTTACTTCTAACATTTTAGCATTAAACTTTCTGTGGTCTTCTAGATGTGGGTAGGGTGTTTTAAATGTATTATTCCCCCCCCCCCAGCAATTGGTTTTAATGTCGTTGGTTGGTTGGTTGGTTGGTTGGTTGGTTGGTTGGTTGGTTGCTTTGAGCTGCCTTGGACAAGATAAAGTGATTGGTATTATTTATTAAATAATACTATTATTATGGGATGTACCCATCAGTAGGCTGCCCACACAGAGATAGTGTGAGAGGCAAAAAGAGTGATGAGGAAAGGGAGGTATGCAGGTCAAAGCAGCGCAGCCTATCAACAAGGCTTTTTTCGGCTGGAACTCACCAGAACTCAGTCCCAGCACATCTCAGGTGGGCGCCATTGCCATTATAAGAGAATAAGAGAGGCATTCATTATGAGTTCTGCCACCTTTTTTCTAGAGAAATAGCACTGCCTATGAAGCACAATAGGAGTCACCAATAGAGAGGAGGCTGCATATATAATTTCTTGCAGATGGCTGTACCCGGGAAAGGAGAAGGGTTTCCTTGGTATTTATTGAAAGGTTACTTTTTGTCACAACCACAGAGCAAAGAAGGAAAGGTGGACAGGAAGTTATAATTCCAAAAGAGCTTTAAACATCCTGAAATGGAATATTCGCCTGAATATTAATCATTCACAAACGTATTAGATCAATGCCACATAATAATAAAAAATCCTGGAATCAGCTATCTTCAGATTACAGCCATGAAATGAAACATTTTGCTGATTTTAATTGTAGGCAAGCAGTCAAGTGGGGGAAAAGATTGCTGGAGATGGGAAAACAGCCACATTGACACGTTTGTGTACATACCTCTCTGCAAGTAATCTCACCAAAGACGTAGTTCTCAGTGAGGTGGTAATCTGTGTTTCGGCTGGAACACTTAACAGGAAATGGTTCTCATGTAACAGAATGCTACTACATACATAAACGCATATAATAAATATGTCGGTTTAAGACTGGAGTCAAGGTTCTCACATGTTGGCTCATGCTCTATAGTGCTAGGAAACTGGAAGCCAAGTCCTTAGTAGTGGTCCATGATCGGTAATGTGCAATTTCATAAACTGGGCTTGCCTACACCTTAGTTGCACACCCACAAATGTCCTTGGCCTTTTAAGCCCAAATCCCAATGGGGAGGATGGATGCCTGGGACCAAGTGACAACACCTCTCACTATCCTGGTCTTGTATTGCATTATGAAGCACTTGAGCCTTACTGTACTGCTAAAGGAATCCTCCTGTGAGCTGGGCAATGCTGGTTTATTGCTTATACCTCTAGCTGGCATGATAGGTTGCACACTGGGAGATGGGGGTCTCCTTAGATGTAACAGTGGCCATTTTTCCTAGCATTATTGTGCTTGATGGTGCAAATTGTAACATAAAGGGAAGGAGGGGAGTGCCTGCATTGGCACAACTGTTGCACAATTGCCTTGTAGGGGAGTCATGCTGCACCTCAACTATCTGGCTATTGCTGCCCTGCAACCTTTCCATATGAAAGCCCCTGGATGGGAGAGAATTCTGGAGCACCCAAGGAAGTACTAAAATGTCTGAGACAGTACACTCTCCACTTCTCAGCCAGATCCCTCTCAGTTTACTCAGAAAGTAGCACCAGCTTCTGGCTCTCCCTGGAATCAGAGCAGTCTGTGCCTCTCTTATCAACTCCCATGCTCTGTAGCATGAACCAAACAACCTAGGCACATGGGTGATTACCAGAATCCTAAAATTTGGCATTAACTTCAGACCCCAGCATCCAAATTATATGACGTCTTATTGAGAACAAAAAAGGAAGAGGACAAATAGACAAAACAGACTGAAAATAAAAGGAGCTGACCAATGCTGACCTAGTTAGTTACAAACCTGTGTCTGGTCTCCTCATGAGTAACACAGCAAAGGTGGTCAGTTGCAGGTTTTTCTGATGGTCAATGAAGGGCAAAAGGCAGCTCAGTTTTTAAGGACTTTCTCACCAACAATGGATTGAGTGACAGCTGGAGGTTTTAAATATCAAAGCACAGGTCACGTTTGGCCAGGTAGTACAGGGGTAGGCAACCTAAGGCTCGTGGGCCAGATGCAGCCCAATCACCTTCTCAATCTGGCCCACAGATGGTCCGGGAATCAGAGTGTTTTTACATGAGTAGACTGTGTCCTTTTACCGTATTTTTCGCTCTATAACACGCACCCGACCATAACACACACGTAGTTTTTAGAGGAGGAAAAGAAGAAAAAAAAAATATTCTAAACTAAACAGTGGATGTATGATTTTTGTGGTTCATGCTGTGGCCACAGACATGTGATCTGACAGTGAGTTTGGAGTAGCCCAATGCAAAAATCCTGAGGATTCATGTGGATCCATGCTTTGTAACCACGTTTTTGCACCACTGGAGCCCCAGGCAACAGTGGGTGTGTGATTTTTTTGGTGCAAGATGTAGCCATGGACATGTTATGTGATCTGATGGTGAATTTGGGGTGACCCAGTGCAAAAATCCTGAGGATCCATGTGGATCCATGCTCAAGGGACAAGGAGCACGCATGGGGTGTGTGAAGGATGCTGCTAATAATGCAGAAGAGGGGTTTAAAGGGAGAAGAAGCACGCATGGGGTGGGTGGAGAAGGATGCTTCTAATAATGAAGAAGAGGGGTATAAGGGGAGAAGGCCCCTCTCCTCTCCCACTTTGCTCCTTTAAAGCAAGCAGGCTCTGCTTTTCTCCCTCCTCCCCGCTCATCCCCGGCTTAGCAAGCTGAAAAACTTTGCTGCTATTTAGCGAGCTGAGTGGGGAGGAGAGAGGGACAGAGAGATTGCTTGCTTTAAAGGAACCAACCGGAACCAACCCGCTTTGCTCCTTTAAAGCAAGCAGGCTCTCTGTCCCTCTCTCCTCCCCACTCAGTGGCTCTTCTCCCGCTTTGCTGTTTCAAAGCGAGCCACGAATGAGGGAAGGAAGGGGAACCATGGATCCTCTGCTCATGACTGCAGCAGATCCCCCCCCCCCCCGCCACCCATAGGCATTCCCTCCATAACACGCACAGACATTTCCCCTTACTTTCTAGGAGGAAAAAAGTGAGTGTTATGGTGAAAAAAATCGGTATTTAAAATGCATCTCTGGGTTATTTGTGGGGCCTGCCTGGTGTTTTTACATGAGTAGAAAGTGTGCTTTTATTTAAAATGCATCTCTGGGTTATTTGTGAGGCACAGGAATTCATCCCCCCCCCCAAAAAAAAAATATAGTCTGGCCCACCATATAGTCTGATGGGTGGTGGATCAGCCCACGGCTGAAGAAGGTTGCTGACCCCTGAGGTAGTGTGATACTTGCTAAGAGTTGCAGAGACTGTAGACACCCCCTGGGGTAGGTGAAGATGGTTTTTGCTGATGTAAAACCCCATTGCATTTTTCTTCATCTTCCTGCTTGACAGAACCCATCCTGGGATTGTAGATTTAGGAATTGGGGCTGGAAATAGGTGCCTGGGCGCTCTGGCAAAATGGAGGGGGAGAGAGCAAGGCTTTTCTTCACAACAATGAAAAATGTCAAAGCAACTTGCAAACAATTCACCTGCTTCACAGATTTTAAAAGAGGCAAGAACAAAAGGTGTATCTTGGTAATGTGGAGGTAGGTCATGTACTGGTTTTGAGCGGGTTTTGGCAGCTTATTCATTTATTTTTCAGTGCATTTGTGGGCCAGTGCTTTTTCCTTCCTCTAAAAGCCACTTCCAGGGAAGATCAAGTTAAACAACTGAACTTGCAAATCTTAGCTCACACATCCTTTCTGTCGCAGAGAGGTGTTGGGAGTGTGTAATTTGAAGCAAAGATGTGTTATGGTGGAAGACAGTGGTTAATCGTATTGCTTCCTTGTCTATTTTATCCCCCTAAAGGTTCCTAAACAACTCCAGATGTCAAGCATGGTGGAAATCTCAACAGTGTAGGTAATAAATGAATATTTTTCACTTGTTTTGAATTTGGCACTGCAACATGACGGGCAAGGGTTTTCCTGATATCCAATCTTATTGTAGTCATTTGCAGGCAGATTGGTACGGTGGGAGACGCTTACTTGACCTCTCGGCTGTTGAGTTGGCTGGTGCTTCCTGCGAGGAGCAAGGCACTATCGAAGTCAGTGTGGTGCAAATGCATCAGCCAATCTGGTGCTCCTTCTGCACCAGCCACCATCCTCCTTCCTTCTCCTGGTAAGCAGCAGCAACTCACCTGTCCAGACATCAGGTCAGCACCTGCATCCTAAAACACCATCTGCTAATGACATTAGAGCTGTACAGAAGCCTCCTCTGCGATCAGCAGGCATAAGGAAGGTGCAGGTTGATAGAACAAGTCCCCGCTTCCACTGTTAGGGGTTGGGGAACTTCAGGTGTTGCTGAGCCACAACTTCCATTATCCCTTAGCGGTTGTGATTCCTGCACTGCAAAGGTCGACTATATGAGACCACTGAGGTCCCTTCTAACTCTTCCAATTCTATGACTCCAAGTCCAACAACAACTGGAGAGCAACAGATTCCTCACCCATGGGTTAAGTTAGGCTTCTGTATCTCAAGTTTATGGTCAAAGCTATATTGCAGGGCATTCTTCTTTACTGCCATTCCAGGGCAAGAATGATATCTATCAGTTGAGGAAAAGTCTGCCTATTACAATAAAGATTATACTGCATACAGGAAATTGTGTGCTTATATGATGATCACTGGCATACAGGTCGTCAACTCCATGTACATAAGAGGAGATCGCTGAGAATGTACCGCCACATACTGTGATCTATTGGATGAATGTTGTTTCCCACACTGAACTACCATCCCTGTATGATTTTTGTAAAGCATGAGACATCTTGGTTTGGGCTTATCCATGAATGAAAAAGGCCCAAACAGGCTGCCAGGCAAAAGTTAGCAAACACCGGTTCACTCCTTTCAACTGGGAAGAAATCAGTTTCAACACAACAGTTCAAAAACTGAATAGTTATTTATTGTTCCAGAAGTACATTGCTCTTTTATACATATTTAATAAATGATACAGGATTTTACACATGTTCAGTATTTTACTTTATTTTTTAAGGACTTTTTCTCCATGCCCCTCCCTCGCCCCAAACACACATAAAATGTTCCTCTACAGGACTGCTCGTCTTCTTCCTTTTTTAAAATGCCGCATACAAAGAGGATAAAACAAGTTTGTTTTTGTTGTTTTTTAAAAAAAACAACAACGAAAATCAAAAATCAAAAATGTAATTGAGAACAGAAAGACAAAGGTGGGGGGGGGGAGAGAGAGAGAGAGAAAGAAAAAAACACCTTGGAACATGCATCGATTCAGTCCAACATGCCATCGAGTGAGAGGAGGCAGCAACAGTCCCGTCTGCATTTCCACATCTGCAAGGCACCTGGCGTCTGGTTTATATTTATTTTGTACACTTTAAAACATGGTTTCTCCAGAAAGTGGGAGCCTCTCGCCTTGACACAGTGAGAAGTAGTGAACTGAAAGGAAACACCCGGCCTTTCTGCGAATTAAGCTTAGAGCCCTTCTGCAACTTCCATCCTGTCTCCACAGTATTTATCACAGGATGATAAGAAAAGGCTGATTCCACTCCATGCAGGATGCAAGATCCGCTCAGGGGAGGGGAGGGGGCGGAACCGCCCAGTTGGTTTGCAAGAAGTGGAGGGTGATGGAGTGCCATTTCCTCAACTTTTAAAATAATAACAACAATAATAAAAAAGGAGTTTGCAATCTGCTGCTCCGCAGAAACCCTGGCTCCTAGGCACCGGGGCATTCTTTTTAAAGCTACCAAAGAAAGAAAGGGCTTGTGAATCAATGTGGAACTCTGTGGTCTTCTACTCCAGGCCTTTGACAAAGTCTCCAGACCAGGCGACTTCATGAAAGACACATCATTCACTCTGCTATGCAAACATCACATTTAATTATACCTGTCCTAATGCTTTTCTGTAAAGAGTCATGGTTTTGAGTCAAGTACCCAATTTGATATATATTTAAACCAACCTTTGTGATTTGATTAATCCAGGTCGCTACCAGATTCTGGGGTGGAAAGAGTAGGGGGAGACTTCCCTCCCTTAAGACTGAATATGAAAAATTCTCTCATGCAATATCACCATTTATATCTAGAAGTACATCCAGGGCAGTGGGACATGTTCAAGTTTAAGAATGTAGCAAGTCATTCAAAGTGTCAATTATCAAACGTTCAGGGCAAGGGTTATTCCGCTTGTGATATCGATAAAACTGATTATAGTGATGTAATCATCCCATAAAGGAGAAAGTCTGCTTCGTTTTCTTTTAAAGTAAAAAGCAGTTTCACATGAAGGTTACAAAAGAGACACGCTAGGTCCAATCTAGAGTGCATGTTCATGTAGGGCCAATTGGATCAGCAGCCATAGTTTCATAAGATGGTGCTTTTTGCCCTTCTTCTTCCCGTTTTTTTGATGCACTGTTATTATTTATTATTGGTATTTTGAAAGAGGAGAAGTCTTTTAAAAAGCTTAGCAGGCTGCTGGTGCATCATCAAGAGGCAGACACTGCAAAGCCGGAAAAATATGCCCCCTATACATTCTGTTTATGAAATGCCGACTTTTTAATATATATTTTCACCCAGGAAGAAAGAACGTTTAAATGTGACGGTATTTGTCAAGCCCTTTGAAAAGACTTAACATCCCACAATGCCCGATCTTCTCGTTGAACACACTGACCCCTCCCCAGCCATGGTCCTTGTTCTGCTTTGAATGATTAAAAAGCCCTCCACCCCCCCAAGACCTCCCAGCTTCCACCAGCAATGCTTTAATTAAAGAGGCGAGAGCTATGAACCGTTTTGCCAAGTCTGCCAGGGTTCAGAGGACCTGGGCTGGTCAGTCTTTATCGCTGATTTGTCGGACAGGCAAATGCACCTGCAAGGGGTCTCGAAGCCTCTTAAGATCCAATTCTGCCTGAAAATTAAGGGGGGGAGAGAAAGCTATAAGAACCACATTTTGCCACAGTGTGTGCTGAAATACACCCCTCCAGATGTTGCTGAATGACAAGTCCCACCAGTCACAGCCAGTTGTCAGGAATGATGGGTTCTGTACCTCAGTAACATCTGGGGGGGTTACAGGTTAACGACTCCTGCTGTAAGGTAATGTGATCTCTTTATTGTTGAGGATATAACTCATAGAAATTTTATGAAAAATAAGTAGATGATACCATCTGAACCAACATCATTCAGCCTGGACACTGAAGTCCAGCTTCAAGGGCCTTCTGGTGGTTCCCTCACTGTGAGAAGTGAGGTTTCAGGGAACCAGGCAGAGGGCCTTCTTGGTAGGGGTGCCCACCCTGTGGAATGCCCTCCAATCAGATGTCAAGGAAATAAACAACTTTCTGACTTTTAGAAGACATCTGAAGGCAGCCCTGTTTAGAGAGGTTTTTAACGTTTGATGCTTTATCGTGTTTTTAATATTCGGTTGGGAGCCGCCCAGAGTGGCTGGGGAAACCCAGCCAGATAGGTGGGGTATAAATAAATTATTATTATTATTATTATTATTATTATTATTATTATTATTACACAAACACAATATTTTAATGATTATTTACATATATCCAATTGAAATAAAAAATACCCAGCCCTAATTAAGTGCAATAATCCCCCTCCAAGTAGATTGAACATTATCCCCAAAGACTTAGCAATTTCAGTTGCAGCAACTGCAAAGTCAGTAACTTCCAAAGTGGCAGAAAAAATGGATTATCCCTCTCCTAGAGATCACACGCACCTCCCACCAGATAATGCTTATTTCCTGTATACAACGGACAACACAGCATTCTATAGAATCCAAGATTAATGTCAGGGGCAGAAAGAACAGCATTCATAAATGTAAGAAGTCTTGCCAAGTCTATTTAAAAAAATGCTGGCAAGCCCCGACACTAATAGGGTCAAGGTATCAGATGTGCAGCCCTGGTGTTAAGAGGAAGAGCCCTGTAAAGTTCGTTGGAATTATAGACCATGGTAGAGGTGGTTTTACTGACTAGACTGGGAAAATGATGGGCAGCTGGCAACTCTAAAAATCAGATACAATCCTAGTGCCAGCCCCTGACTATTTCCTCATCCCTACTCTTGTTCTCTTCTATAAACATCAGTGAGCCACCCAAGGGAGTCCCACAAACTCACTATCTGCAGGTAATTTGTACAGCCATAAACCATGGATAGATTAGGGCATATTCCATGGGCACCTCACATGGCCATTAGTCATTCAGCTATCACATGACATTGATGCACATGTTGGATTCTCAGCTGAGGCATGACAGCTAAATGAAACTGCCATCACATGCATTCACATATGGTGGGCAAAAGGTTTAAGGTTTGGTAGCAGCTACTCATACTCATCCACCGGGAAGAAGAGAGATTTGATGTGTGCAATCATTTACTCTTTTAGCCCCTGCAAGACAAGAACTAGGGCTTCCATTTCCCCACCTGCACTGTTGCAGGTTCAAATCAGCCATTTAAACTTAGGGCAGGATCCACCTAACCAGCACTTTCAGGAGAAGCCTTGAGAGCAAAGACTTCCACTTGTACAGCAGGGATTTCCCCCCTTTCCGCCCTCTGTAGCCTCTTAATTTGGCTTGGGGGCGGGTTGGGAGAACCCTCAGAACGGTGTGGGGGATGGAGAGGGCAGACTGGAAGAGCACAATGTTGGATTCCACCTTTAGTATCTATGCCAGAATTATTAATACCTGCCATAATATGCTGCGCTTCATAATACATGGGGATAAGAGAATGTGGGAAAGTGCCTCACTCAGTTACCAAGATCCAACACTGGGATGGGATGGGAGGGCATCTTCCCACCCCCATTAGTTGAAATTACTTTCATTACCTGAGCAATAGCATCCTTGAGTTGATTGTATTTTTCTAGATCAAAACGCGTCTTTCTGGCTCCTTTATGGAAAAATAATAAGTACTGGCGGTCTCTGGCATCTGGGTATACATACTCCTGTGCAATCAAAGATTGAATAAAAAAGAAAAAAGGAAGGCATTAATATATGAGGGTGGGAAGAAAGGGGATAAAACTGTTGATTAATTAATACTTGCATTGGCTAAATATAGGAAGTGGGCAATAAATGCATAACAGAATATTGAAGCTTATCTACAGCCATGAACTCAAGTCTTGTTATCAGCTAAAGAGTGATAAGCTGTGAAGTCTTTTTGGCCTATCACTCAGTTATCATTTTACATATTGCTAGATTCAGGTGAAGGAGTTAAGCTATGGCAAGGTGGGGGGGTGAACTTTTTGCCTCTTCTGGGATGTAGTAGCATGCAAGTTTTGACACCTTTGCTACTCTGAAAACAACAACTGTGCAGTGGTTCATCAGAGCAACAGAAGAAAACAGATCCTTGGTTTATGGAGGAATTTGCTCATCTCAACTAATGCTCAGTGAGTTATGACTGTTGCTATATCTGTTATAAATTGAATGTTATACAGTGGAACCTTGGTTGTCGAACCTAATCCATTCTGGAAGGCCGTTTGACTTCCAAAACGTTCAACAACTGAGGTGCAAAGGGTTGTTGGCAAAGTCTATGGTGAAAATTGAGAAACGCGCCTCAGAAGCCATTCGATTTCTGAGGCGCCTTCAAAAACATAAGCAATTACTTCTGGGTTTTCGGCCTTCGGCTTCTGAAACGTTCGGCTTTCGAGACGCTCCAAAACCGAAGTTCCACTGTATTTGTTATGTTCTCTCTCTCTCTCTCTCTCTCTCTCTCTCTCTCTCTCACACACACACACACACACGTCATCACTTAATCTTGCATATTTTTTGTCACATTATGATGGTATATGGATAAACCAGCCAAAGATTCAGAAGTACGCAGGGTAGGCACCCTCCTTTTCAAGAAAAGAACAGCACAGATGAGGAAAAGTCATATTTAGGAGAATGGGTTTTTCTGGACACCCGCTTATAACGTAGAATAAAACCAAAAGCAAGCCTCACCTGACGCGTTACTACGAAGTATGCGTACATTGCCATGGCGCTGCCATATGTGATGAAGTAGGTCACCGGCTCCATAATGTCCCAAGAGTATTCCCACCAAGTGAGCCGGGCCAGAATTCCAAACTGCGTGGCCATGTAAGCCAGTCCACCCCAGAGCACCCAGGTGGTCCTCTTCTCTGCTTTCCGGCGGATTTCCATCCTAACCTGCAGGACAAAAATGTTCAGAACTGTGTTGAGCTGTTGCTTCTCAACAAACGTTAAACACGAAATAAGCACATACAGTAGGATTGGTGTTTTCAATGCTGATATTGTGAAACATTTCTTTCTGTTGACTACCAACCCCCTGCTGCATCCCTTTTCATTTTGTTTACCGTTTAAGACCCTCACATAACCTCTGTCTCAATATATAGATATAGAATGGGGGGAACCAGAAAAACATGTAATCATATATGTAAATTATACACATGCAAAGAAGGATGCAAGGTGGGAGAGAAGCTGTCGTTGACCTGATTCATGCAACATGTTAAACCAAACTACAGTCGTACCTTGGTAGTTGAATGCCTTAGTTGTCAAACAAATCAGCTCCCTAACATCACTAATCCGGAAGTGAGTGATCCGGTTTGCGCATATTTTTTGGAAACTGAAAGTCCGACACAGACTGAAGTTCCTACAGCCAATCTGAAGCTGCGCCTTGGTTTTTGAACCTTTTTGGAAGTCGAACGGACTCCCGGGACAGATTAAATTTGAGAACCAAAGTACAATGGTATAGCTTACAAGGACTGCCCATACATATTCCTTAGTGTGTTGTCCAAGCTGGAACTTGTGGTTCAGCTCTCTCTTCACTAACCATGAGTATAGCCAATAAAAAACCTTGGTTATAGCCAAGAGATAGCAAGCTGAGCTACCTCCGAATGGGGCCTTGGTGTTTTACATTCTGAAGGTAGCCTTGATTTTAAGGCATAGACTCTAAATTTTAAAGAGCAAGCATGATGGACAAACTAATGCAACAGCAACTGAGCTGATCCACTTACTTTCTTGGTGGTTTGTGATGGAGGAGCTTGAAAAACGGACCCCACACAGTTTCAGAGTAATTTATTACAGGCAAATGCCAAAGGGCTGTAGTTTAGAGTTCATAGCACCACCAAAGGAATCACTCTATGTAAACAAAGTCTGGGGGACAGGACCCAGGTGACTACTGTGACATGTGCAATATGTATAGCATATTTCCATTGGCAAGGATCTTTATGTTTAAATCTGAACCGCATTGTGGATTTACCCTGAAATGCTTAATATTAGTGCCAAAAACTCATTTCGCAGATGAAAAATAACTCACTTGGAACCCATTTAATAGTTCCGTGCTCTGACAAAGATCAGAAAGAATTGCATAAAGTAGGTTTCCCTTTAGGCTACAAATCCAACTAGCAACACAAAGCTATTAAGCTCTACTTTTTCAACTGCATTTATTGCTAGCTTACAATGCAATTTGTGCTATGCCATCGACTGAGCCACTCGTCAAAGCAGCTTAGGATGTCACTCAATGAAGAGAGGTTCTCACCTTCTCCAGGGGCGCTAGTTGCTGCTTGAGGTCTTCTAGCCGTCTAACGAGCTCCTTCTCCTTATTCAGCTGGTGTTCCTCGATACACAGTGTGGTATATAGCTGCTGAACCAATGTCTTCACATCATTCAGCGTGGTTGCATCTTCGTGGCTTAAGAGGTCTAAAGAAGCAAACAGGACTTTTTAACGTTCTGTTTTTCACAGTGGTTATGCCTCTAACAGCTTATTAGAACCGAAATGAAAAACTGCTCTCACTGCACTGACATTTACAGAACCAAATAAAATAAGAAAATGACACCCTGCTTCAAACAAAGGCTCAGCGGAGACTAATGTTTAAAGATACACACCAAATATGGATAAACATGTTCTTTTATGCTCGTTAATTCCAAACACTGGAATTAGGACTTTGCTTGTAATTGTGTGTGTGTTTGTGTATGTTGTGTGTGTGTGTGTGTGTGTGTGTGTGTGTAATCGAAAAAATATAATGGATCATTTTTCATCAGCAGCAATAAGAGGAAGAGGAAGGTCTAGGACTACTGATGAAAAATTAGCATAAATTTTGAAGCCATGTAAAAAACTATCCCTCCTGACCCTACCTTCCCAGGAAAAGCTGGGGGAAATGGAAATATATGCCACGTCTTTATTGAATATATGCAATTTATTTATTGAATATATTGAATTTATTTATTAAATAGTTTTTTCTGCTGAATATATAAATATAAAATGGATCATTAGCACATAAAACTGTACTATTTGGCATATTCCTGAATTTTACAAAGCATTCCATGCAGGTTCAGTCAGAACCCACTCTGCTTAAGTTCCACACAGGTTTGCATCTATAAACATATAAATATATAAGGTTGCAATCCTATACCCACCCACTAGGCAGAAACCACTGAACTTACTGGTAATTACTTCAGAGTAAGTATGTATAGGACTGCACTATTGGTTTTGTACAAGCTAATGTGAATGTATAAAAAGGTAAAGGTACCCTGCCCGTACGGGCCAGTCTTGCCAGACTCTAGGGTTGTGCGCTCATCTCACTCTATAGGCCGGGAGCCAGCGTTGTCCGCAGACACTTCCGGGTCACGTGGCCAGCGTGACAAGCTGCATCTGGCGAGCCAGCGCAGCACACGGAACGCTGTTTACCTTCCCGCTGGTAAGCGGTCCCTATTTATCTACTTGCACCCGGGGGTGCTTTCGAACTGCTAGGTTGGCAGGCGCTGGGACCGAGCAGTGGGAGCGCACCCCGCCGCGGGGATTCGAACCGCCGACCATGCGATCGGCAAGTCCTAGGCGCTGAGGTTTTACCCACAGCGCCACCCGCGTCCTAATGTGAATGTATATGTCTACACAATACACATAAATTTTTGCTCAAATGCTGCAGATTCTCTTCCATAAAAATCTTCATGCTGCACATTTTGAGTGAATAGAAACTTGTATTAAAAAGTAGTTAGCTCCTTCCAAAAGAGAAAACGTTTCAGAGCAAGTTTTTCCAAGATCCCCCAAAGTTTTTGGAAAAACTGGAAGGGGAGGTGTCACTGTGAAGTGGGGGGGGGGGGAGAGACCCCTGATTTTTTCCAAAGGTTTTCTGGACCTTTACATCTCTACCAAGTACTTCACTTTAATATTTCAAAATCTAATTTTACTATTAGGCCATGGCCTCACACTGCGTTCTCCTCTGCTTCCCTAAGGTAACTTGCATCTCCCACTGATACAAACAACTGGGTTCGAGTAACAAGGGTGCACAATGGTTTTGAAGAAGAGCCTAGGAGCGTCTCCACCCCCATCATGCTGCCCGGACACACTGAGGCCCTGCGCTAACGGCCTTCTGGCGGTTCCCTCACTGCGAGAAGCCAAGTTACAGGGAACCAGGCAAAGGGCCTTCTCGGTAGTGGCACCCACCCTGTGGAACGCCCTCCTATCAGATGTCAAAGAGAACAACTACCAGACTTTTAGAAGACATCTGAAGGCAGCCCTGTTTAGGGAAGCTTTTAATGTTTAATAGACTATTGTATTTTAATATTCTGTTGGAAGCCGCCCAAAGTGGCTGGGGAAACCCAGCCAGATGGGCGGGGTATAAATAATAAATTATTATAATATTATTATTATTACTAGGGGAAATGAAAATGTAATAGGCCAAATGGAGATGCCAGAATTTAGTACTCAATGTTTATTAATACCAGTGACCGTCTGGTCTAAATCGGGTCTTCCTCACAGAGGGCACGTGTTGCGGTGAGATCAACGTAACTGACCTAAGGTTGTGGGTGGGATCGTTTGGATAGCCACAACACCTGATTGGTGGTCCCTCATTGCTGGGTTCAATTTGGCCAATGGGAAAGAAGGCAGACGGTTTGAGGGACCTATTTATACCCATGCACGTGTCGTAGAGTTTCCTCTTTTCACTCATGCATTGCAACACCCACCCACCTCTCCCTATATTTAGCGTTTCTTCAGCAATTGACCTTGCCATGCCATCGTCTGTCATCTGACGTTGGGACAGGAGCACGGTAGGAATTTCCCCACTTGACTGATTGGCCGTGGCCATTTGGATTTTGCCTGCCGTGTAGCAAATCGTCACAACTTGTAAGGTTGTGGATATGCATGGGTTCAAGGTGGATAGGGATGCGGAGCTGTGCCAATCCCTATGTGAAGGGTATTCCGTTAAAGGAATCCAAGAACTCAGATTGGTTTGGTCAACTCCCGGTAGGTGGTTGTGCTTGTGCCTGTGTCCCGGGGAGCATCTGGGGAGTGGACAGAGTCTGCTCCCAGGCTCTTGATCTTCCCCAGGTGTTTACCCTTGGTTGTCCTATGATGCACCCTGGGTCAACACTACCTACCGTGGGCGTAGGGAACTAGTTGAAACAGAGTCTATGCAACCACTTACTTATCTGTAATCAATAAAGTTGTGGCCTAAATTCTGCCAAAAACCAAAACAAAAATTTGAGTCAAATGTGTCTTTATTTATTAGCGAGGTCTCGGGATCTGAACATGCAAATCAATTTAAGGTAACTATAGTGAACTGGTACTTCATGCACAAATTAATCAGGATAATCAAGTCTGAGAAGGCAACAAAATCAACACTTATCTGATATTTCATATTGCATAGCCACCTATTGTAACCACATTCTTTCAATAATACTGTTTACAAGTTTGTACATTTATCAAACGATTAATGTTAATGTTGTTAAGGTTAATGAAAACACCTTTGCTGAGTTTCTACCTAACAATTAGATATTGTAAATTTTGTCAAGACAACGCAAACTGAAATATATAGAACCTTGCAAGCAGTAAATTTCAGCACACAGTCTTCAGGTTTAGCTTGCCTTTGTTAATTCTCAGTGAATCTACAAAACAAGCCAAGTTTGACAGACATCAGTTCTGCAGAGATGGAGGCAGCACAACATTTGAACCACAGCAATTCCTGCAAGCTCTAATCTTCTCTATCAATACACACAAAAGGTATAAATACCAGGGTTTTATTAACTACAATGTGTGTTTATATTAATATGCTTCAATCTAGCCAAGAAGTATGTCAAACTAATTTAACATGTGAGGGGAAAGACTTCATTAGGCAAGGTCTTCTTCCACCTGCCTTGCCCCACCCTCCAGTCTCTGCTTCTCAATTTGTATTGTATTATTTTATGCACTGTGGCTTGCTGTTGTTTTATTGATTGTAGTTTAGAAATTATTTATTGTAATTGTTAAGAGAAGGTTTCTGTTTAATTTTTATATGTTGATATTTAATATTTTATACTATTCTAACGGGACACGGGTAGCGCTGTGGGTTAAACCACAAAGTCTAGGACTTGCCGATTAGAATGTCGGCGGTTCGAATCCCTGCGACAGGGTGAGCTCCCGTTGCTCAGTCCCTGCTCCTGCCAACCTAGCAGTTCGAAAGCACGTCAAAGTGCAAGTAGATAAATAGGTACCGCTCTGGCGGGAAGGTAAATGGCGTTTTGGTGCGCTGCTCTGGTTCGCCAGAAGCGGCTTGGTCATGCTGGCCACATGACCCAGAAGCTGTACGCCGGCCCCCTCGGCCAATAAAGTGAGATGAGCGCGGCAACCCCAGAGTCGGTCACGACTGGACCTAATGGTCAGGGGTCCCTTTACCTTTATACTGTTCTAATGATTGCTAGATGTTACTTTATGTTCTGAGAAAGCTTTTATGTCTGGATTTAAATAAAACTAAATTCCAGCTTATGCCTCCTACATTGGAAACTCAGTCATAGTTACATATTAATGTTCTAAAAATGGGTACTTTTTATACCTAATGAGAAGTTCCTCCATGACAGAACATGAGAAAGACTAAAGCAGTCTTCCTTGACCTGGGGCCTTCCAGATGTTTTGAACTAAAACTCTCACTATCCCTTCCTATTTCCCATGCTGGCTGAGGCTGATAGAAGTCCATAATATTTGGAGGGCAGGAGGTTGGGGAAGGCTGGAAGATTCAAAGGGCCCTCACAGTCCACACAACATTTTATTAATGGTCTTATTGTTCCCTGAAATTGAACCAAGACCTCTTCTGTCTCATCAGGTTCTCCTTTGGTCTCATCTGTATTTTGCAACAGCTTCTCTTTTCAGAAGTATGATTAACCTTTCACTCCATATTATTACACAGGACCTCCCCTGTTATTATGCAATCATTTTTTTGGTGTCATTCAATTTTTTAAGAATTTCACAGATAAGTTCCTGCAAACAGCAAAACCAAAACCTCAGAAGTGCTTGACATTGTGAAGAGCATTGGCTTGAACTCCTAGGCCAAATCAAGACCCAGGATTTCAGCAGATGGTAGTTGAAGTTGCCAGTTAATCATTTTTGCTGCCTTTTTAAATATTCAAAGTCACAGTTGCCACATGGCTGATAGCATAGTTTTATTAATACACCTGATTTTTGCCCTAGCGATGTGCTGCATTTTGGAACCTAAAATTCACCACTACTTTTGTTCCACAGCAGAGAGAAATTACAGTTCACACAAACTGAGAAGTGTTGGTGGTTCTGCTAACTAGCATCTCTCTCTCTATCTCCCCATGTTCTATTACACACCATTCTTGAGGTTCCCCTGACCTTCAGAAGCAGCTTCTCAGGAGGTGCTGGGGACTGCAGTGGGGAGGTAGAAAGAGATGGAAAAACCCTGTTCCATGAGCAGAATACTGCTTGCTGTTCTTTGAACTGAAGTTTGTGTGTGTTGCGTTGGCACTTAAGAATCCCTAGCAGACTAACAAGCTGCCTTATACAGTGGTTTTCGAACGCAATTTGTTCCGGAAGACCGTTCGACTTCCAAAACGTTCGAAAACGGAAAGCAGAAGCTTCAATACAATAGGGAAACTCAAAATGGAAGCCGGGCAGCACGTTCGGCTTCTGAAAATTGTTTGAAAACTGAAGCAGTTACTTTCGGGTTTTTGGCATTCGAAAGCTGAAATGTTCGATTTCTGGAACACTCAAAAACCGAGGTTCCATGGTAGTAACAACAATGTGTACACCTGGAAGTCAAGTGATCAATACACCTGTCATAAATGGGGTGAATAAGGTGTCCCGTCCCCCCAGCATACTTTATCCTAGAGGAATCTCTTATAAGAGAGGACATTAATTTGCCACCAGGATTGTGGGTTTTCTCTACCAGATTGTCTGTCATTTCTTTAAGTTGAAGTCCTTTTTATAGAAACTGAGATTTAAAAAAAATTAAGGATGAGAAGTATGAATGAGAGGAGGCCATAAGAATGGATGTGTGTAGGGGGGCGTGGCAGAGATGTGACTGGAGACTTGGGGGGGGGGTGGAGCAAAGAACTAGGCAAATCACAATAGTTCTGTCTTAGAGATGCTGGAGAAGCTGTTGGAATGTTTTCACAGTTATCTTCACATCCTGACGGTCAGGGAAAGAATGATCTGCTCAGAATTCTGAATGCATAGGTTTGTGGAAGATGAACCATCAACTAGTCTTTTTCAGTATGGATGAAATGATCTTTTTTAAAATTGCTAGATGGAGGGTTTTCCCAAAAATAACTTCTGGAAATACATCCCAACTACATGAAGTTGTTACCTCTCTTTGGTGGACGAACATGGTAAGTCAAGTCATTAATTACTAGTTTGAAATCATCCAGGAGTAGGAGATCTATGCCTGTTGAAGAGGCAACACGTGTCCCATCTGAAAGGGGAAAGAGGGAAAAGATTTTATTAAGAACTATCCAGAAATTAATATCAATGTACTGCATTCCAGTGCAAAACAGTGAAGAATACTTTGTAAATATATATATATATATATATATATATAATTCACAACACATTTCCAGGAGTGCAACCCGCAGCTTCAAATTTGTAAAATGAAAGCTTCCCAAAATATGAGGTATCCTTGATATGTGTGAATTGCAATGGCAGGCCTATGTGTTAGAATGTTCCCAAAATGGTTTGAAGTGGGCTGGGATTTAAGCTGGAGTAGCAGCAATTTGGGATGCTGAACCCCACTCTCTGCCTAAGTCTTTGTCACAACCAGTATTCTAGCACACAGGTTAATGCCATTCTTATGTAGAGCTAGCCCATTTGTTTGTTATCCGCTTGGTAAACTATAGTTTGTGGCAAAATCATATAGTTTCCTGCATTGCATCTCTCCTTTTTCCAATAATCAAAGAAGATAGAACGAACCTCTTACTTAGAACCTAGAACCAACCTCTACAGGCCTAGTAGTAGGCAGCACAGAATTAAATGCTTACGTTCTAACTACCTCATCTAGAAAGCAATTTCTATCACAAGACCTGCTATTCCAAAGAAATAAAAGTGACCAGTACTGTAGTTAACTGTAGCCACAAGAAACCAAGTATCCTTTTTATTAAATGAGCTTATACATTATGAATCTTAAGTATGCCTAAGAAAGCATCAAAGAGACGACATTTTCTAGAGTGAGGATTATCTTCACCCCCACCCTCAAAATAACAGTTTTACAGGACATGTAATACTGCTAATATGGGGACGCAGGTGGCGCTGTGGGTAAAAGCCTCAGCGCCTAGGGCTTGCCGATCGAAAGGTCGGCGGTTCGAATCCCTGCGGCGGGGTGTGCTCCCGTCGTTCGGTCCCAGCGCTTGCCAACCTAGCAGTTCGAAAGCACCTCCGGGTGCAAGTAGATAAATAGGGACCGCTCACCGGCGGGAAGGTAAACAGCGTTTCCGTGTGCGGCTCTGGCTCGCCAGAGCAGCGATGTCACGCTGGCCATGTGACCCGGAAGTGTCTTCGGACAGTGCTGGCCCCCGGCCTCTTGAGTGAGATGGGCGCACAACCCCAGAGTCTGGCAAGACTGGCCCGTACGGGCAGGGGTACCTTTACCTTTACCTTTAATACTGCTAATATGATATAACATCCATATCAGTTTTACAAGAGGTTTTGATGAAAATGCATTAACAAACTAAAGGAACTATAAGCACAGAAAACAAGTGCAGAATCTAACATTGTATTGTAGGTGTTCATCCAATTGCTTCAGTAATGCTGAGTGGTACCTGGTGAGTAAATGGCAACCCGGTCGATTCCCCGGTCTTCTGCTTGTAGTTGCCGTAAGAATACCCCAACAGAATCCGATATAGGCTTAAGTGTAAACTGGCACCGCTCACGCCGGGATGGAAGATTCACAGATATTACAGGTAACCCGTTTTGATAAACCACTGTAACGTCTGGGGGCAGGGAAGCAGACATTCCAAACAGATTACTTCAAGTATATCATGTAATTTAAAATAAACACTGTTACTAAATTCATAAAGCAGAGGTTCCAGCAGTTGGTTCTAGGACTCATTTGGGGGAACTTAAAAGTTTGTGTGCAACAGCAATGCCATTCTCAAAAGCAAATAATAATAATTAAAAATGCCACACAGACTTTGCATGCAAAGTCCGATCTACAGAAAACAACACCAGTAACAAGCATCTGTCTTGTTATTCAATGGCCCATGTAAGATGCTTCAATATTTAGGCAAATAATTTTAACTTCTCTTTAAAAAAAATACCAACACAAAAGACACCCAGGAACAATAATAAACATTAACCTATAACTTGGTCTTTGGCTGATTAAACTATCTATGGTCTTTTAAAGGGGCTGATCTTGCTATTATGGTATTTTGTGTCTTCATTTTGTATTTTTATGCTGTAAACTGCCCTGTGATCTTCAGACGAAGGCTGGTGCATAAATTTAATAAATAACAATAACATTCAGTGCCAGGAGCTTTCCGCCATCTAAGTGAAGAAATGGTTCTTTTTGCATTTAAAAAAAATCTCTCTATTGAAAATACCATGTTAGTAATGAAATTATAGAAATCTCACAATTCATTCTTAATGGCCAATTTTTTCTTGAACTCAGTTTTAACATGGTACTATTGGAAGTAGCTTAATGTATCCCCAAGGTTTTGAAATACTTTTCTCTTTGGTTAGCATTTTAAACTCCCTCCCTCCCTCTCCCTCTCTCTGTAGTTTAAAAATGCGAGTTCACTACTAAGTAGAAAATCATTTCAAAAAAAATTAGCATACTTAAAATAAATACAGAACAGTTCTGACTGCTGATCTGGTTCAACTATTTTTTGTTGGGGTAACAGCCATGTTTCAAGTGCCCAAGTGGACAGTGGGCAGGATACTTCAGGTTTCCCATCAGTATGACAGGTACACATTCTGTGACACTAGATAAAAACAAGGGGAAATATAAGCTCAACACACACAGCATCTAGCTGACTCTATCTTACAACAGCTCAAATAATTCAGTAACATTTTAACAATGGGGCAATGCCAGAAGTTTGACTACATGATTCAGAGACTATAGCTTCTGTTGGAGGTCTGTGAAGGGAGAGGGCGAAGGTGTTTTGTTTTTAAAAGAATTGTTCTGGTTAGCTGAAAATCTCACTGGCTTTTTGCCACGCACAATGTTTCCGTATGACTCTGTAGACTCTACATTGACTTCAGAACTCCTTTGCAACATTCCCAGGACCAGATGTCCCTCAGCCAGAGAGTTGGGAGAGGCCATTTTGAGCAACTACAGCCACAACTCCTCTTACGCAAATACAGCTAAGGAAACTGGGGCAACAGCCGCCATGAATGTCTTTAGTCCATAATTTACACATTTTTGGAGAGGACACGAACCCACAGCAAAGAAAACCAAAGCCTGTCGCTTTAAGACCACATATGCATACTAGCCATATTGGTTTCAAACTCAAACTAAGATGCAGGAAATGCTAAAGCTCTTTAAAGTATCAATTGTGAAAGGTACATATGCAAAGCAAAGAAGAAAAAGGAATTTTAAAAAGGAAAATGGAAGTGATATGTTTCAAGTTGGTTTTTCAAGCAGAAGTCCACACACAACTACGCGTCATTCTGAATCTCTGCAAGAAGAATTCTGACTGACCTTCAAGGCATGGAGTTGACCTTGAAAAGGTAGCCCTGAACAAGGCTGGTAAGGTGACATGAAGTCACCAAGAACAAAACAAACAATGGGAAAAGAACCTCCTTTAATTTAAGAATGGGCAAAAAGAGAAAAGGTAAGTGGCAAAGAAAATCACGTGCCACAGCCTTCTTGCAACAAAGCAGTGCAAGAATGTTAGAGTAGGTAAAGGTGTTTATTTTAACCAGCAAACCATTTCATCAAGTTTTGAAGTGCGTCTGCCTACAAGTGAACCTCATTTGCCACAACTTCTATGGGGGGGGGGGAATACTGAGGCACACCCTTGATTTTAAAAAATACCAATACAGACACATAATCTTTGAGCATTGGGGTAGGAATCTTGTCTTGAAGAAATTTATTTATTGTACTCACCATCAGAGGGCACTACAGTACTGCAATAGACCACTCTCATGGTCTGCCAAGGAGGAAACCTTTGGTGTGCCTAGCAAAGGAAAACAGGAAGGAAAGATTTATTAAGAAAAACAGCAAGTGCTGGGTTATTTCAGATGACCAGTGCCAGGACACCAATCTAGCAACATCCTACTGTAGGGAAGACAATGAACTGGTAGAACCTTTCAGGAGATATACTTCTTGTTGCCATCTGTCATTCAGTATGGATACAGTTCACGAGCCAATTCCCATACCTTACATTTTTTTGCTCATCTGAATTTAAAGCCGGTGGGTGAGGAGAGAGAATGGAATTGTTTGCAAGTCACAAAATCTTTTAAAAGTACTATAAGCAGGGGGGTTTTCCAGCTGGAACTCACCGGAACTTAGTTCCAGCACCTCTCAGGTGGGCGCCATTGCCATTCTAAGAGAACAAGGGAGGCATTCATGGTGAGTTCTGGCACCTCATTTTCTAGAAAAATAGCCCTGATAGGAATTAATTTCCATTTTAAGCCAAGGGCGTGAGTGTGCTAACAGGCCGCAAAAAGATTCAAAATGCAAAACATTATCTAAGAAAGAAGCACAGCAATAAGAGTGAATCGCCAGCACCCAGAATCAAAGTGATACCGGTACATCTTTTAGGAATCCCAGCAGAAAACAACTAAAAACATTTTGGTACATTTTATACAAGCAAACTGGCAGAAGCAGAGACAGAAGAAAATGTTTGCGGGCTGAAAGAGTAACTACGTTAGGGAACACTTAAGCAGGACTCCTTAGAAATATTGGTTAATCCACACCAATTGCACATTTCTGCTTGAACTGCTTATTCAAACAACCCCATACAACAACAGAATTAAAATACAATTCCATGTAAAACCTGCTGCATCTGTTTCACGCTTAACTTATTTAATTAGGAAATCTGAATTTCATTCTGATGGAGCCATAATGGCACAATTACTGAATACTCCCACAAATGGCGGTTAATAAATTAATTTTAAAATCTTTTTATGGTCATGGCCATCTACTTACTGCAAAATGCATGGACAATATTGCTAAACTTTGACCTTCAGCCACGGCAATCTAAATCTTCATATAAAATTTTAAAAGCCTAACTATTCTATGAAGCTTACAGCTGCACTTTTATCTTAAACTTCTCCATGCAGCAGCGAGGCTCCTTTTGAAAAGTGCTTACTTGCAAATAAGGGTATTTAGGACTACGGCTTTTAAATTTCTAAATTAAATTATTAATAGAAGCCATTAGTTTTCAGGAGCTTCGCAGTGTGTTAAGCCCATACCTATAGCACCTCTAACGTCTTGTTCAGTGTGAAAAAGAAAAGGCGACTAGGAATATGGTAGCTGATGTTTACCTTGAAACAGTACATTGTCAAATATCTGTGATATGTTCTTCTCTCTGGATTAAGGGCATACAATAGATGGGGCTACTTCCACAACTGCGGGTAAGGGAATGCAGTTTTCCTAATCTCAGAAATAGCCTTGCAGTCTTGAATAGACCACTCGGATGAGCAGCTTGCTACAGAGGGGACTGCAGCAACATCTGCACTGACTCAGCCTGGAGCTCCTTAAGAGAAAAGGATGGCTCATTACTTGAGTTGCCAGCGAACATCCTCTTGTTGCTCTGCATTAAGGTAGGAATCAATTTATTCAGAGGACACCAACTAGCTACTTGGAAAGGACAATTTCCTCTTCCATTTCTTAAGTACAATGCTGTATATAGAGGAGATTGCTCCAACATGCTGTAATTACCATGCTACCACACATCAAATGGCTTCACTGAACTACCCAAACTGACACTTTTCCTGTACATTGACTTTTCTTCTGCCATGCTATCTTGCCTCATACATTTTGGAATTGATGCTAGTGGGGGGGGGGGTTCTGTATTGCACTCCATTGCTGTACTTTCCAGTGGTGATTTTTCTAAATCTTTTTTATGAATGGACCACTGCCACCAACACCAGCATCAGCATACCTGCAGATATATGGGCTGGCAAACATGTAGATATTTCCTTCAAGAAGTTCGCTACCTTATACTGAGCCAGACCATTGGCCTGTCTAGCAGAGTAATGTGTCTTCACTGATTGACAGTAGTTCTCAGGGTCTCTGATAGGGCACATTCCCAGCCCTTCCTGGAGATGCTGGGGACTGAATCAGGCCCCTTCGGGGTGCTCTACCACTGAGTAATGGCCCCGCCCCCAAACGGCTGGTTGGTACTCATTGCTGCGTCTCCAATCCCTCAAGGCACAACCAACTGTTTGCTGTTGGAATGAGTGGAACCGTAGATACTTTTTCATATGTAATGGTTGGTTTGTTGACAATTGGCTTCCCGTACTGCGTAGGAGACATCCCAAGTGGAAACAAGTGACAGGGGTTCATTTGCATGATATCACTATACATGGGACAAGGCCCACTTCAGATGTAAATTTGTGAAGCTTTATAACTATGAGGGGAGGCACCCTGAAATATTGTATTCAGGCTACTGATGGAACCACACACTCTGCCTCAATTTTATAAAATCTCAATTTCTTTAAACTAAACCTTTTGGTATTTGCTACAAATTTTGCTTCAGCCCATTTTGCAGAAGACCTATAAGGTTAAATAAAAAAAGGGTATGTATCTGTACAAGATCGGCCACTGAAGGCTATCATGTTAAAAGTCGTTGGATATAGTCCTAAATTTCATAACTACTCAAACAATCCATACGTACTTTCAAATGTCTAGTTTGTCCATACTACACAACTGTGATCCAGCTTGATTTATATTATATTCACTGCTACAGCCTCTGTCGTAGTAATGCAATAGCAAATATGATGCTCGTGCAAGGTAGATCTAGAAATAGCAGACACTCCTATTCCGTCTGGACTGGAGTTTCAGATTTAAAATAGCACGGGTCTGAAATAATCTCCTATGTGAAGGCAAAAAGTTGATCCCTCCAGCTTGCTACCTCCCTTTCATTTGATTAACATGCATTCTCAACCACCCAAATTCTAATCAACAAAGTTATTGCTACTTATTTCCAGAAATCTTCCTTGCTACACTTATTTGCTCTGTTGGAATATCTGGAACTGCCTGAATGGGCTCTTCATGCAGTTTTGCAGTTGTTATCCCAACTAGCCTAGAGCCTCTGCTTAGGTACATATGTTTGCCTGATGGAAACAGGGAGGCAGAACCATTAATTCTCTCTCCACCTGAGTTCATATACCCGTAAACTAGATTGAGGCTATGGCACCTGCTTTCCTATAAAATGTTCTTAAGAAGAGAAAAGATTGAAGCTATGCATGTGATCAGCATATATAGCTGTTGATATCTAACTGTTGGTCACTTATTGCAACGTGGTACAACAGGTCCTGTTTTGAAAACAGCAATACAGTGGTACCTTGGTTTAAGCACAGCTTAGTTTATGAACAACTTGGGTTAAGAACGCTGCAAACCTGAAAGTAGGTGTATTGGTTCGTGAACTTTGCCTTGGAATGAGAACATGTTTCGCTTCCTGTTGAGTGTGTTCCATTTGTAAAGTGAGTCCCCCGCTGCTATGGGAAAGCATGCCTTGGTTTAAGAATGCTTTAGTTTAAGAATGGACTTCCGGAACGGAAGTTCGTAAACCAAGGTACCACTGTAGTACAGTAAGATGTAATCAAGGGACTTGAGGTACAATGCACGTCAGTTATCAGGTCAATTTATGCTACACCGTCACAGAAATGATCCAATCTCCATTTTCCTTTTCTTACATAACAGCAATAAGGCCACTTCCAGGAAGAAACAGCACATTTCTTCACTACAGTGTTACTCAAAGAAACATGAGGAAGTTCTTCTGCTGGTGGCTCAGTATACAAGGCACCATACTATCAAGATGGGAATTCACCTGAGAACAATATGTAACCCGGGCATGATATGAGGCCACCATCTTACTGAAGTTGGGAAGCACATGAATGCCACTTTGGGTTCCATGGCGGAAGAAAGGTGAAATATAAATATAAGAAAATTAATAAATAAATCCACTCTGAGGTCTTTGGAAGAGGAGTGGGATACAAGTGTGGTGAACAGCAAGGGATTTTTAAAAATCTATCTTGTATCCCAAAGGATTTGAGCCTCCTGCACAGATACTTAAAATTTCAAACACTAAACAATGGGGTATCTTCCCTATCCACAGATAGGGTGCTGCTGAACATGAGAATGCCAGAATTTCCATGCAGGATGTCACCATAAAAGTCTATTTAATCTAGCCTTACACAGAGGTGCAGGTTAGTTTAATCAGTCTTCCACAGTGGCCAGTCAGGTGTCTCTAGAGCAGTGTTTCCCAACCTTGGGCCTCCAGATGTTTTTGGCCTACAACTCCCATCATCCCTAGCTAGCAAGACCAGTGGTCAGGGATGATGGGAATTGTAGTTCAAAAACAGCTGGAGGCCCAAGGTTGGGAAACACTGCTCTAGAGAGTCCACAAGCAGATCAAGATAGATAAAGCCATCTCATTTATTCCCACCTTTTTTTTTTAACAGCAAATTTGCACCCTGCCTTTCCACACAAAAATGTCCAGTGCGTCTAAAATACACAGTATCAAAAGCAATCAAATGCAGAGCGAATGACAACAATAACAAAAACTAGGTGTAGACAGAAAAGGCATATAATGCAGACTAATTAAATAAAATTTGAAAATATCTGCCAGGACAGATGAGTTTTCAAAAGGTAGTGGACAATCATTAGCGGATGGCAGACAGCTCTCTTGTGGAAGAGTTTCACAGCCTGGGAGCAAACATAGAGAAGGCACCTCAGTACTAGATATGCCTCAGAAACTGATGGAGTACACAAAAGAGCATCTTTAACAGAAGTGTGGGTACCTATGGGAGGACACAGCCCTTTAGGGATCCAAAACAATTTGTGGCTTTAAAAGTTAACAACCAGCACCTTGAGTTGAGTCTGGAAATGGAGTCACACCAGTTGCTACTGTAACAGTTACTGCAGAACTGCAGCAGCAGCAAGTTGAGCAAGATAGATTCCTAGCACTTTAGCAGCAGACCCATGTAGAGAGAGCTTTATAGTAGTCGGAAGTGAAGGTAAACAACTACAACCATGTCATTTGACACCTTGATCGAACCTATTTTCTCTAAAAGCAGGCACAGGCAGTATACCAATCTTGTGTTGGGCAAAGCCATTCCCTTACGCCAGGGGTCAGCAATCATGTGTGTGCGCGGATCATGTGTGTGTGCATGAGTGTGCCCCCTCCCTGGTGTTTTTCGGCGTCTGCAAGTGTGCAGACACAGTTTCTGTCACTGCAGAAGCAAGTCCTCGTGCTGAGCTGTGCCAGTTTAGTGCAGCACGTGAGGGGGTAACTGGGTTCGGGGGCAGATCGGGGGCCAGTCAAACGACCTCCACATGCTGCTTCCGGCCCATGGGCCTTAGGTTGCTGACCCCTGCCTTACACAGACAGAAGCATCTAGCAATCATGCTGCCACTTACAACAGAGGTTTCGCTCGGCTATCGTGAATGAACACCGAAGAAGCTTGATTGTGCCCCAAATGTTAAAGCAGCAAGGTTTCAAGCAATTTTATGCAAAGCAACCATGAAGTGGAAGGACTGGAACAGCAGCGTGGGTATAGCAGACTCCCCAAATCAATCCTTTGCCTTTGGCATATGAGAGGAACATGAGATTAGGGCTCTATGCATGGCACACAGCAAGGAAAGTTTGACCAAGTTTTCTGATTTCTCTCCTCAGCTGTTTTATTTTAAAGACCAAGTGTAATGATAAAAATAGTGCTGTACTAGGGGTTGTACTAGAAGACTTCCAGGTAAAGTTCCAGCCATGAAACATCTAGAATACGGGCTTAACAGACAACTATGCTGCATGAGAGAAAGTTTAGGATTCAAGCCTAGTAGCATATTTGTGAGCCACGGCTAATGCAAATTTGATTAAATAAGTTAATAGTGCAGCAACTATAAACACTGAGATAAATGAATCCATAACCCTTGAGTGCTGCTTCTGGTCTCCCCAGGCCACTATGCCATACAAAGCAGACTCCAATTTATAAAAGCATCAGTGCTCTCTCATCTAAAGAGTGCTAAGCAATTTTAGTTTCTGATCTTAAGGGTAACAGAACGTAACACCTGCTACCCAACAAGAATTCAGCAGAATAATGAAGCTTTGGACCAAATAAAACTCAGCGCACATTCCAGACTTCATTGATTATGTTTCACAACTATTCATTCGATGACATTTAGTTAATAGCCAGAATGTTCTGGCATCAATTCAGGAAGCAATACTAAATAATTACACCCAGATTTCAATTGAAGGCATGTGTTTACCTTTAAGAGCATCTGGTAACAGATCCATAGGGATAAGGAGGGTTTCATCAGTTTGAGAACATGCACAAGCTGTAAGAGTTTGGAAGTTTTATTCCCTCACTATCTGATTATGGATACTTGGCAGATAAGGTTCATGCACAGAGGCCCATTAAGAGCTCAGTGGTCCCACCTAGGGTCTCTGGGTTTCATCCTAATGGTAAAAACAGCTTATCTCCTGTCTCACCTCTCACTGTCACAGTGGTAATGCCAATAGGCATTTTAAAAGTCAGAGCACACAAGAAGCTTCCATAATTCAACCTCCACCCCATAGACTAGAGTAATGTTTGTAATCTAGATAGAATGTATTGGTCAGCATTTTAAACAGGATACCAACTACCAGTGTAGCTGGTATTGATTTAATTACCACCGTCTTTTCTTTTTTGATCAATGACTCCATTCTGACATAATGTTTTGTCCATTGCTTGTTCCCCCTTAACCATAGTGAAGTGTTAACATTTGAATAGCTGCTGCATAGTTAAGGATGGGGTGGAAATCTGGATATGAAAGATTTGTTTGGAATGGATTTGCAACCCACTGTTTGCATTATTCATAGCAAAATCTTGCTTCAATACAGAATGAACCATCATTTCCCTACCTTCCTAACCTCTTTGCCTGCATGATGAAAAGCAGTTTTCATGGGCATTTCCATAGTACACAATCCCTTAGTAGGGTTTAACTCTTAGCTCAGCATATAGTTTCTCTGCACATTCAGGCTCTTAATAAGGGCTTAGGCTACCAAACATGGCTACATATGATGTCTATACTGGTCCAATATATGCCAATTACATTCGCTTCTACCCAGTTTAGATAGCCTATTCTAGATAATTTCTGGTCAGCTAAGTTCTACCTTTCTAAATTCAATGATAATAAAGGGTAAAGGTAAAGGGACCCCTGATCATTAGGTCCAGTCATGACCGATTCTGGGGTTGCAGCGCTCATCTCGCTTTATTGGCTGAGGGAGCCGGCGTACAGCTTCCGGGTCATGTGGCCAGCATGGCCAAGCTGCTTCTGGCGAACCAGAGCAGCGCACCTAAACGCCGTTTACCTTCCCGCCAGAGCAGTACCTATTTATCTACTTGCACTTCATGCTTTCAAACTGCTAGGTTGGCAGGAGCAGGGATCAAGCACTCACCCCGTTGCAGAGATTCGAACAGCTGACCTTCTGATCGGCAAGTCCTAGGCTCTGTGGTTTAACCCACAGCGCAACCCGCGTCCCTCAATGATAATAGATTCATGGAATTTCTCAGATGTGTTTGTGAACACATGAAGACACACAGAGAACAGGAACAGCAATCGTTCCCCCCCCCACAGAAGTAATAAATCCAAATAACAGTTAAATTTCTGCACTTCAAGCTAACAGAATATTCCATACAGACACAACCTTACACACCTCTAATTTCCTGTCTTACGGTAAAGTCTAGCACTGGGACACTTAATTAATTGAATACTGAAGCTCTGGAGCTAGGTGTTCAGCTCCTATTTTCTGTGTGGGAAAATTAAAAGCTTTTTACATCATTATGCTGCAGGTCCCTCAAAAACGAATCCAGTCACGTCTGAACCAGAGTCAAGGCAATTAGCTGCCTATGGCTGAAAAGACAAATCTTGCTTCCAGCTCTGCACTGTGAAATAAAAATCCATTTTTGGCTCTGACATACAAGTACCTCCAAACCTGTTGGCCACAATCCCAGTAACATTACAGGAGTGCTGCAAGCTTTCCTAAAGCAATCTCAGTGCCTTTGGCTGTCAAATTAGTGTTGGACTAAACCTGCATGTCATCTCAGCCTCTGCTTTCCTCCACCCGTGCTCCTTCCTACTCTTTAAGCAATCATATAAAGGTAAAGGTAAAGGTACATATGCCCATACGGGCCAGTCTTGACAGACTCTGGGGTTGTGCGCCCATCTCACTTAAGAGGCCAGGGGCCAGCGCTGTCCGGAGACACTTCCGGGTTACGTGGCCAGTGTGACAAAGCTGCATCTGGTGAGCCAGAGCCGCACACGGAAATGCCGTTTACCTTCCCACTGGTAAGCGGTGACTATTTATCTACTTGCACCCAGAGGTGCTTTCGAACTGCTAGGTTGGCAGGCGCTGGGACCGAGCAGCGGGAGCGCACCCCACCGCAGGGATTCGAACCGCCGACCTTTCGATCGGCAAGTCCTAGGCGCTGAGGCTTTAACCCACAGCGCCACCTGCGTCCCCTAAGCAATCATATATTCTACAGCAAATGACAGAATTACAGAATAACCAAATTAGAAGGTTTACAGAAATGTGACGATAACTACACATTTATTAGGAAACTATATTCGCTTGAATGGGAGCAAAGTCTGAAGACAAGGCAGCTACATTTTTGGTTTGGATAGTTCTCATATACAGTATTGCAGGATATAAATAACGAGCGGGAGAGAATAAGCAGGTATCAGAAACTTAAGTTGTTCTTTCCCCCTTGAGCTCTGGTGAGGAAACAATGCATTTGCTCCAATGGCTGCAATAGCTTTTCTGAGAAAGCATGAATGCAGAAAGTTCTTTCCTACTAAGGGAGAAAAGAATGAAAATATATGCAAGCAAAGCCATTCTAAGCAAATGAGGGAGGTGTTCATAGTGAATTCTGGTACCTCTTTTTCTAGAAAAATAACACTAGAAATAGAGATAGAGAGGTGCCATAACTGAGTTCCACTGAGTCCCAGCTGAAAAAAGTGTGTGCGCGCGCGCTCTCTCTCTCTCTCTCTATATATATATATATAAATATTTTCAGAGAGAGAGAGAGATGCCAATATTGGGGCACACCAGTCTACCAGTCTAAGACTGATTATGTACCAGGGCAGCAACACTGTATAATTAGTCCCACTATAATCTTGAATATCAATTTTATTCCTGTATTAAAGAACATTAATTACAGTCCTTTTTAAAGATCAAGCTTTTTGTTGCAAAGAACTAATCAATATGCAGCTTGGTGGATGGCCTTTTTTGGCTTCCAGTCTCAGAAAAATATATTTAGAGTCCATTTCAATGATCTGCTGAGCAGATTCTACATTGCGAGGGCATAAAACTATTGAGGTGCTATTTATTCTCTTTATTTTAATTTAGGTAATTTATAATGCAAAACTTTCTGTAATATATACCATGCACATTTTTGTGCTTTAAATTTAAATGAGTTTCAGGTATATTTTATTTTGTTGACCTTTGTCTTACTATGGAAAATAGACTAATTCAATAAATTCCACTATATGGGTGTTGTGGCATGTGTATATATGTGCACGTACATATATTTTAAGTGAGTATGGGCAACTTGTGGCCTTCAAGATGTTGCTGGATTCCCAGCCAATACGATGAGGGAGAATTGGAACTGTCACCCAGCAACATCTCAGGGCCACAGGTTTCCCCATCCCCATTAGTTTTCAAGTACTCTCCTTTCTACACAACAGCAGCAATAAGAATTTGGGTGACAACTTTTTCCCAAGCTTACCCAAGCTGTGCACTGGAGCCTAGCATCTTCCTTGATGCAATCTGTCTGAATAATGACTCTGCCTTGCGCCTTTTCCTGGCCATCATAACTCTGTCTACTGCAGCTAGGGCATATATATTTTAGATAGCAAAACATTCTTGACATACCAGTGTCTTTACAGTACAGCAAACAAACAATTCTTTTGGTTAAAGTTATAGGCATGGTTCACTACTTAGGTCGAGCTCATGGACTGGTGGGAGACCCAGAGGTCGGAAACCATATCTGGGATTCCTTATCTATTGTAATTCTTGGTTCATTCTGATTGGTTTGCAGAGCAGTTAGATAACGTTGCATCAAAGCAAGAGTGATCATACACTTTCCGGTACATTTTCCTCATCTCAAAATGCTAGATCTTTGGGGGTTGTGGGGTTGTTGTGCCCACAGATTGGAAATGCCCACAGATTAGTCTACATGTAAAAGAAAAGAAGGAAACAAGCCAGAGAATTTGGACACAACCTCTGCTGATGTTCACTCTTGGGAGACAGGCATTAAAGAGCTCTTTGCCTGCCTCACTCCCTCTGTCTCTCTCTGTCTCTCTCTCTCTCTCTCTCTCTCTCTCTCTCACACACACACACACACACACACACACACCTCGCTGTGGCAACATGATGCTTATGGAAAAAGAAAGCCCTCATATAGTCTGGTTTAACCATCATTCCAGGGATTATGTGGAACATGTTGCAATCTATCCTAGCACTGGTGCAACCCATCCCCAGAGTGGCTGGGGAAACCCAGCCAGATGGGTGGGATATAAATAATAAATTATTATTATATTATTATTATTATCCCCCAAATCAAATCTAGTAACTAAAGTTCAGCATTACAATATAAAAAACCAAAAAGTGTTAAAAGCCCTCTTGTTGTACCTCATTGTGAATCAAAGCAGCTGAGGTAAATTAGGGTGGAGTAGAACAAAACTCTTAGAATCACAGGCTATGCAGGGTGCCTCTCCCAAAACTTAATTTATAACAGCATGCTTCATACATAGGGGGCAATTTGAAGAATCTTGTAAGGGGAAGAACCATGAAAGTAGAGCTCCAGCTCTTTGGTCTTCCCAAAGCGATCTTCTGTTTTCAACAGCAAGGGGCTTGGTGTCACTTATTCCTTGACTCAAACCTGGAAGCTGTCACAAACATTTCCCTGCCTGTGCATTTGCCTTGCATTAGTAAGAGAAGTCAAAAATAGGTTAGAATAATCTACAGGAGAAGCAGGTAAGAGGCAGAGAATGCAATCTTCCTGAAAAGGGGAAGCCATTATTCTGCTACAGTTATGCTTATTACTCACACAGCCAGTTCTATTTTCCTAAATAACCATTTTTTGTACTTGGTCTTGATACTGAGCCATGTAGTAGCCTAGCAATTGTTTCTGGGCTCTGCTTCTGTGGTCCTGGGACTCCAGCCGCTTCTGTGTGCCTGTCCTGCTGCTGCTCAAAATAAACAAGGCACAGCATCCCTTCTGAGGCAGGGAGGGAGAATGGGGAATAACTTCCCCCTCCAAGGCAGTGGTAGAACAAATGTTCTGCATGAAGAAGATGCTGGATTCATCTCCAGCTTAAAAAATACCTCAGGTGCATGGCTCCTAGGGCCTTGGAGCATCTCTGCCAATCAGGACAGACATACTGGGCAGCGGGACCAATGGTATTACTCTGAGTGGAGGAGCAATATGCTCTCATATACAGTGGTACCTCGGGTTAAGAACTTAATTTGTTCTGGAGGTCCGTTCTTAACCTGAAACTGTTCTTAACCTGAGGTGCCACTTTAGCTAACAGGGCCTCCAGCTGCTACTGCATGATTTCTGTTCTCATCCTGAGGTAAAGTTCTTAAGCCGAGGTACTATTTCTGGGTTAGCGGAGTCTGAAGCAATGGCTGCCACGGGAAAAACTTTCTAATGGTAAGAGCTGTGCAACGGTGGGACAGATGACAGTGGAAAGTGGTGGGCTCTCCTTTGCAGCAACTGGGGCACCTGCCGGGGATATCGTCATTGCATCCTGTATTATAGGTTCTGTGTTGATTTAGGAGGTTGAGCCAGATGACCTTCAAGATCACTTTCAGATCTAAAATGATGTGATTTGATATTCCCAAACATAATTTTCAGTGCTCCCTAGAGAGGTGCTTGATGGAGAGGCAACCATTTAAGGGGGTGAGCATTTTCACCTTCTACCCCATCACCTTGCAGCCTCAAAAAACCTGTTGCCTAGGAGACAGGGCTACATGGAGCATTTGGTGGCAACACTACCATCTAGGCATTGAGTGTATATAGGGAGCTAAAGTAACCATCTTTACTTCCCCAGATAAGTAATAGGTGAGACCCGGGATGAAAACTGTCTCAAGTGGATAGGTGTATCCTACAACCACTGTCAGCTTTGGAGTGTTGTTGTTTTTTAAAGTGAAACAATACAAAAGTTAAATAAGATAATACTTGTGTGGCATGGTTTAACATCTAAGTAGGAACACAATCCTTCCTTAGATAGATAATGTAGCTTTCGGTTTTGCCGTGATAGAAAGCTGCTACTAGACTGGCCTGTGGAGAGATTGTAACTAATTAGAATGCCAAATTGATAGCTTTGAAAAACAAAATGCTGTTATTACAAGATAGTCTGAGACAAAGTTGAAGCTATTAATCTTGATATGGGAGGGTGGAACTCGCCCTCCCCAAAGTAATTGAATTTTTGTATTACAGTCTACAGAATTTAACAACAGCTTACAGAGCCTAACAGTCTGTTACCACAACATTTGCACAAGTCCGCATACGGACCATTTCAGCACCCAGAATCTTCAGACAGATCCAATTCCTAGATCACAGAGTAGAACTACTGAGATAAGACAGAATTTCTACCTTGAGTGACTTTTGTGCTTTTAAATCCCTGTGAAGCGTAACAGCAGTTTGATCTAGAGTGTATGGGGCACAGAAAAACAGGAGAATGTGACTGTTTTATTGCATCCCCAAACCTATCTGCTTGCAGGTGGTATTATTTACCTGCATTTCCATAACTGACCTATAATAGAGAGTCCTCTACAAGGCTCACAAAGCACCTGAACCTCTGCTAAACAGGAAGAACAAGAGTTCAGCTGAAACCCTATATCTGGACTTAATTCAAAACAAAACAAAAACATGCATAGACACACATTATCAGACAGCATTAAAGAGCCAGTGCAAAATTGAGCATCCCTGTCTTCAGTGATTACAGTGTTCTTCTTAATTCCGCACTTTGACATGAACTAGGGTAAGATATAAGGCTGTTTTCTAGGCTGCCCTGTAAACTACTAAGTTTCTACACTTGATACATACAAATAATTATAACAAATAAACATGTTTACCCAAAAAATTTAAACATATTATTATTATTATCATTATTATTATTCTGTATATGAAAATGAACTAGTGCAGGGAAGCCATGAGTTAACTTGGAACATTCCAGTTACTAACCGTAGTATGCTTAAAGAATGAGCATGGTCCTAGATATTTGCTTCAATATCCAGTGTATATTAAGTTGAAGGATTTATATTTGAAAATTCAGAACTATGTGACAGGTGCTCTGCTCTGTTCCCAGGCAATATGTACTGGATCCAATAAGGAGTAAAATATTCACATACCAATGAATATACTAGCTCCTGGAGAAACTGATGGGTTTAGACACGGCATGACCTTCACTGATTTTAATTGCCAAATTACCAGCTTTAGGAAACATTTTCGCCAAGCAATGACAATAGAAGATCTGCATTGGGTGAAGGGCTACAACACAACTATTTGCTTTAACATGATGGTTGCAATTCATTTTCTATTTCCGGGTGGGCCTGAAACAGTAGTTGTCACACTCCTGGAATTGCACGGGAGCAAGCATTATCAAGGAGATGTGGAATTTTCACAGTTGCACAGTCCCGCAACCATATACCCTTCTGTAGGTTTGATGCAGCATGCACAAAAGCTTGGTGGAGGAGCAAAGTTTTGAACTGGTGAATTACTCAAGTGGCACAAAGGGGATGGGGGCAAGGCCACACACAAAAACGAAGGAAGCAAGAGACTCTGATAGTGAAAGAGGAAGGGGAAAAGAGCACCAAGACTATTATGGGACCTGTGTTTCTTTCTTGAACAAATTCCAGCCGGAGGCAGACAGAGTTTTGTTTTTTGTTCTCCCCTTATTTGCAGCTTTGCATAAGCCTTCGGAAACTATTTGGTCTGCAAACACAAGGGCTGGTGCAATTTCTTTGCTTGTGGTCCAACAACACAATATGTTTGCTTTATTAAAAAAAACCGTGCAGAATATTAATGTCAGACTCAGCAGAATAAATGTTCCAAAAAGACCATTAATTTGAGAAGAAAAGTAACAAGAGATGAAATATTCAAACTGTGCTAATATAAAGTAAGTAGCATAATTTCCAGTTATTGATGGCACAGCTTCTTGCAAAGTACTTTGGAGAGAGAACTATTCCTTGGTATAAGATAGGTGTTTGGTAAGTGGTAATTTTCATCAGTAAAGGCTGCAAATTATATATTGAACTCCAAGTGTAATAATTTGATCAACATATTCAACAACTATGAGGACAAAATAATAGGGAGCACTTTTTACCCTAACTGCTACTACTCACTAAATACCTCTTAGCCTTTTAAAATAAGGTTTATGCCTCCTTGGAGCACGCTGTTACTCAAGAGCAACAATTTACACAACTTCCCCTCCTCATTTAATGGCTCACCCAAAGGCCAAACTACATGTGACCTTAACTATATAGTTCTACCCCTGAGTTTTCCCAGCACAACATGCAGGGGATCATTCCTGATCAAGTGCTGTGTGTGTGTGTGTGTGTGTGTGTAGCCAGCACACACCTGTAGTCTCAATATGAATCCAGCTCTCTCTCACACCTGCATTTTGCACTGAAACAAAGAACTCATTAATTTCAGCAGGACCTTCTTCAAGGAAATTGCACACATGGGGATTTCAGTCTGAATCAGGACAGCAGAGGGAGCAAAGTACCGTATTTTTTGCTCCCGACCATAGGACGCACCTTGTTTTAGAGGGGGAGAACAAGAAATAAAATTCTCCCCCTCTCTGCTCAGCGCCCCTTCAGCGAAGCGGCAGGAGAAATGGAGCCCCTTCCATTTCTCCTCCCGCTTTGCTGAAGGGGCGCTGCGCAGCTCTCCCTCTCTGCTGAAGCCAGGAGAGTCTTGCTCTCCCGGCTTCAGTAAAAGGAACTTGAAGCCTTTGGAGCGCAGCGCAAGTTCCCACTGCACTCCAAAGGCTTCAGGCGGCTATCCCTGAAGCCTGGAGAGCGAGAGGGGTCGGTGCACACCGACCCCTCTCGCTCTCCAGGCTTCAGCGAAAGCAACGTGTAGCGCCCAGAGCGTGGAGGGAGCCCTCCCTCTGTGCTTTGGAGGCTTCGCGTTGCTATTGCTGAAGCCAAGGAGCCTGCATTCACTCCATAGGACGCACACACATTTCCCCGTAATTTTTGGAGGGGAAAAAGTGCATCCTATAGAGTGAAAAATACGGTACTTAAAGAACCCTGTTAGAATCCAAATCTAGAACAAGCTTCCCAGAGTCTAACAATTTGTGGAGAAACCCATGCATGACATTGTTCAGGTTGTGTGCAGTTTGGCCCTAAGTCACTATACTTTCTTTAACTCGGGCAAGACTTTAAAAAAGTCTCAATACCAGGGGACTTTATTGATTTGCAAAACAAACAAACAATTTCAGTAATCTCGTATTTTCAGCACACTGCGTATTATATATTTTGTTATGCTAGACTTTCAACAGGCTGCCACAGAGCTGAAGCTATTTCAATGTTTGCAAGGAACACAGCTCAAGTTGAAGTCACTATTAGGGACATCAGAGAATTCTGATAAAAAACAGCAACAGGAGAATAAACTGCCAGTGTTTGCTTGATTGCCTCATGTCTTTAACATAAATTGTTCCAGCAAATACAACTGGTATTCACTGTTGTTGTTGGTCCACAAACTATATTTAATTGATTACATCCCCACCATTTGCATTGCATAGAAATGAATGGGGTGGAATAATCTAATGACAATGTACTGGCAATTGTGTGATTTAGCCGCAGCAAGCATGGAGACAAATAATGTAGTATTTGGCGGAAGATGCAGTGGAACAGAAGCAGTGCTGCATGTGACAAATACAGGATGGAACAGAAAATTATGCCTTCTTACACTACACATACCAACGTGAAGTCATTTATTCATCATTTGACAGATGTGATAACTGGTTATGTTTATCCTAGAAACCAAGCCTTGGCTTGGGGGTTGTTGTTTTTTAAAAAAACAGCTTGCGGTGTTATTGTGAGCAGCTTTTCATTGGCTCTGCACTTATGAAAAGATGACAGCTTTTTCAAGCTTGATTAGGGTTTATTCTGCCCTGCACAACACTATAATTTAGAACTTAGTACCATGAAATCTAAAACAGATTGAGGATTTGGTGTGGCTTCTCTTCAAAACAATCTAACATTCTGTTAACATCAAACCAGAACTACATACTTAGCCAAATTGCTGCATAGTTGTAGCTGAGAGTAGCAGAGACAAGCTAGTTCATAAAGCCTGTAGGCAGGACTTGTTTTATTTATTTTTGTACAGCACCTAGGAATTTTAAGCACTGTACAAAGTTAAAAACACACCCTACCTGCTACTTCTCTGCTTAAAATTGTGTCCACTGCTGTTCTGCAGCTCTTTTGAAAAAGGAAACATACCAACTCCATGTGCAATACAGTGGTACCTCAGGTTACATACGCTTCAGGTTACACTCTCCGCTAACCCAGAAATAGTGCTTTAGGTTAAGAACTTTGCTTCAGGATAAGAACAGAAATCGTGCTCCAGCGGTGCGGCGGCAGCAGGAGGCCCCATTAGCTAAAGTGGTGCTTCAGGTTAAGAACAGTTTCAGGTTAAGAACGGACCTCCAGAACAAATTAAGTACTTAACCCGAGGTACCACTGTACTTAGTAATGTGAAAACTGACCAAAAAAAGTCCTCTGGAAAAAGTAGCATATGTGATAAAGGAGTTTAGTCTGTAAGATATCATAGAAAATTATTATTGATACAGAGGCATACTCTGATATATACTTCTTTATGTTATAATTTAGTTACAATAATAACAGGGAGAGTGATTTGTTGGTGCCATGGCCAATATACAAAGACCTTTACCTATCTGATTTTAGTTCTCTTGCCAGCAGTGGAATTCAGGAAGCTAAAAAGGCTAGTGCAATTCTAGGCTTCATGAACAGAAGAATTCAAATATCAGACAGCAGTGGTACTACTATATTCTCTTTGGTCAGACCTCATCGGCAGTAACCTCCCCCATTCTGGGTACTGCAGTTTAAGGAATGTGCCCATCGGAGAGTGAGAAAGACCAAGTCCTATGAGGAAAGGTTGAAGGAATTAGGTAAGACAATTAAGAGGCAGTTTGATACCCCTATTCAAATAGGAGGTGACACATAGATGATGGAGCAAATTTATTTTCTTTTTCTCCAGAGGGAGAGGGTGGGATCTAAATCAATGGTTTCAAATGACAAGAAAAGGAATTTCAAATAAGGACTTCTGATGACACAAGATGTTCAGACTGCCTCAAAAGGTAGTGGACTCTCCTTTAAGTTTTTTTAAAACAGAGGCTGGATAGTTACCCACCAGGGATTCTTTATTTCCTGCATCAGTCAGAAGATGACTTTTGAAGTGAAGTCCCTTTCAGCTCTATGATTCTGTTTTTGCATCCTTTTCTTGAGCTAAAAAATAGCCTTATGCAGATAATGAGGATCATGAGATAAAACATTTCAACACATGAGTACAGGGAAAGGGGGACTGAGAGGCTAAGGTGACTCAAAAGAGATACAGTGGTACCCCGGGATGCGAACGAGATCCGTTCCGGAGCCCCAGTCGCATCCCGTATGGAACGCAAGACACGATGAAGCGCCTGCACACACACAGGTCACATTTCGTCGCTTTCGCACATGCGTGTGACATCATTTTTAGCATCTGCGCATGTGTGAGCAGCGAAACCCGGAAGTAACGTAACTCGAGACGCGCTCAACCCAAAGCACATTCAACTCAAGGTATGACTGTACTAGAAAATTGGGTTGTTGTTTTTATTTTGATTATATATTTTGTGGTTTTATATTTTGATTTTATTCTGTGAACTGCCCTGAGACCTGTGGGTATAGGGTGCTGTGTGTGTGTGTGTGTGTGTGTGTGTGTGTGTGTGTGTGTGTACACAGCAAGTCAACAAAATACACAGTCTTCAATGATTTTAGGGGGAAATCATCTCCTTGGGGGGGGAATAAGTTACAGGAGAGGTGGAAAATTCTAGGCTTCTATGACATCTTCTTTTTAGCCATTCGTTTAACATCAGCCTTAACTTACCCAACCATGCACATGCAGAAATATACATTCATATATTTTTCTCCATATCCACTTTCAATCAATACATGATCTGTTTGTTCATTCACCTTTTTCTGCCCCACCACACACAAGCTATATTCATTCTTAACCACAACAGCAAATATCCTTTCCAGTTCTGCAGCTCTTTAGGCTCCATTTTATTTAAAAACAAACAAACAAACATCATGGTATATACAGTGATATAAGGCGGGTCATTCAAACTTTCCAAAGTGCAACACATTTATTTTAAATCATAATTAATCACAAACCTATTTCATGCCTCATTGACTCATGCTTATATGAGTTTAGATTGTGGCATTGTGCACTGTTCATTCATTAAAAAAGGGTGGTGAATCTGTGGCCCTTCAGAAGACAGAGGACTACAGCTTCAATAAGCTACTGACCACGTCGGCTGGGCCAGATGAGAGTTGGAGTCCAACAACGTTCCCCACCTCATCCCTTCATTAAACCCAAGGTAATGTAAGGGTTTTTAAAAGCAAAGTTGTCAAGGAAAGACTTGAAAGCCAGCACATTCATTCATTCATTTGTTTGTTCATTCATATTTCTTACATCTATATACCACTTTTATCCACCAAGGGTCTCAAAGTGGTGTACATGGTTCTCCTCTTCCCCATTTCACCCTCACCACAACCCTGTGAGGTAGGTTAGGCTAAGAGATGGTGACTGGCCCAAGGTCACCTACTAAGCTTCATGGCTGAGTGGGGATTCAAATCCTGCTCTCCCCAGGTTAGGACCAACCATTATGCCAAACAATTTTTTTTCCATATTGTGTAGAATACACCAAATAGATACAAAATAAAGTACTTTTTGGGAGTAAAATATGCCAGCTGTACTAACACATGTACAGTGGTACTTCAGGTTAAGTACTTAATTCGTTCCGGAGGTCTGTTCTTAACCTGAAACTGTTCTTAACCTGAAGCACCACTTTAGCTAATGGGGCCTCCTGCTGCTGCTGCTGCACCGCTGGAGCACGATTTCTGTTCTCATCCTGAAGCAAAGTTCTTAACCCGAGGTATTATTTCTGGGTTAGCGGAGTCTGTAACCTGAAGCGTATGTAACCCGAGGTCCCACTGTACCTGCTTATTCAGAAATCAGCCCCAGTGGTACTTACTTTCTGGTATAGCTATGGGACTTCATCCTAAAGCTGTGTTATGACTACATGCAATACGTTCAGGCTTAATGTTTGTTTCTTGAGCAACGCAAAAGCTCACCGATAAAAAATATTCTGACAAAAGCCTAAACAAAATTTTACTCACTTACACAAGTTTTAGATGTGTTATATAGTGAACACAAAAGGGAGCAGATGGAGCTGTGATCTAAACCACTGAGCCTCTTGGGCTGGCAGTTCAGATCCCCAAGACAGGGTGAGCTCCCATTGCTCTGTCCCAGCTCCCACAAACCTAGAGGTTTGAAAGCACACGAGTGCAAGTAGATAAATAGGTATCACTGTGGTGGTAAGTTAAACAGCGTTTCTGTGCACTCTGGTTTCTGTCACGGTGTTCCATTGCACCAGAAGCAGTTTAGTCATGCTCAGCCTGAGGCGAGATGAGCATTGCAACCTCATAGTCGCCATTGATTGGACTTAACCATCCAGGGGTCCTTTACCTTTACCTTTTTAGTGAACACATGGTGTGAGGATATCAAGATATACTCTTTTGTCAATGGAGAAACAAGCTTTTATCTTTGAATGAAGGCACTAGAATTTTATTGAACTATTTGGCCAAACTCAGTTATTCTTGAACTACAGCCCAGAATACCTGGTGAGTCATGGAAATAATTTTAGTAACTATAGAAGGCATGATAAAAGCATTACTACAACAGTCTAATAGAACTCAGCATCCTTTTATACTCATGCCTTTAACAGCATTTTTATATTTGGCAATGTTTTAATGCCAAAGAGCAAACTCAAGGAAATGTAGAATAAAAACACCTGATTTTAGCTATAAGCCATGACCTTAAAATAATTTTTCTATTTGAAAATCTTCTGCCCAATTAAACACAATCCTAATTCACAGAATTCCTGCTTGCAAGAAATCATTTTGCATGATTTTACTGAGCATGTTCATGTGTGTCCATCTTTGCCACTAAGAAACAAGCTAAACACTTGCCTACTATAAATATTTAAGTAGCTGCACACAAGCAGAGGTTGGAAAAAGAGAATCAAAGTTTTCATTTAATGAAAGATCTGTTTTCAGTAGGTATTTGGGTGTGTTGTGACTTTGGTATGTAACAACCCACACTAGTGCTGACAGAGAGAAGGAGGAGGAGTAACGGGTGTGCATATTTGCAGGGTGTGCTGTTTGGTTTTGGGAGCATACCTCTTTCCAGTTTAGAATTGGCAAGCTTATTTCTGGCTGAAAAAATATGTCCTACCTGATATAATCAAACAATCCAAGGACCAATTCATTTTTATGTCAGACAGGAAAGCCTTTGTACAACTGGGATGTCCATGCGCATAGTTATAGGCACTGTCAATCACTTTCATAGTTTGTCATAGAAGTGGAATTTAACTTCAAAAAAATGAAACTTCCCCAAAATGAGGGAATTGGTAAAAAGGAAATGGAAAAGTCAAGAGGGTCAAATCTCTCCAGAATGCTTGAGGGTTGTTCAAAACCAAAATAACAGAAACTCAGCTGAAATTTATGCCACATGTGAGGTGAGAAGACTATTTTATAGAATCATAGAATTGTAGAGCTAGAAGGGACCCTAAGGGCCATCTTGTCCAACCCCCTGCAATGCAGGAATCTCAACTCTGCTTAAAAACCTCCTGAGGAAGACTGTTCCACGGTAGCTGGTTGACTGACTGAACCCAAAGAGTGCTTATTAATGATTCCTCAACATTCTGGGGGAAAGTGGCAAGTGGGGTGCCACAGGGTTCTGTCCTGGGCCCGTTGTTGTTGTTCAAATTGTTTATACAGTTGTTGAAGGAATTGTGAGGATGCTCGTCAAATTTGCAGATGACACCAAACTCGGAGGGATAGTTAAAGCCACAGAAGACAGAATCCGGATTCAAGATGCCCGTAACAATTTGGAGAACTAAGCCCAAATTAACAAAATTTAATTTCAACAGGGACAAATGTAAGGTTCTGCACTTAGGCAGCCACCTCTGGCACATGACTCCAGAAAGGTTGGTGAGAAGGGAATGAGAAAAAGGAATGTTGGGAAAGGTTCTACAGCCTTTTTAGTGTTAAGGCTGAAAGCTTTTACAGTGGTACCTTGGGTTACAGACGCTTCAGGTTACAGACTCCACTAACCCAGAAATAGTACCTTGGGTTAAAAACTTTGCTTCAGGATGAGAACAGAAATCGCGCGGCGGCAGCGGGAGGCCCCATTAGCTAAAGTGGTACCTCAGGTTAAGAACAGTTTCAGGTTAAAAACAGAATCCCAGAACGAATTAAGTTCTTAACCCGAGGTATTACTGTATTTTGTTTCACTCAGTTTCCCACTGGACAAACAATCTCTTAACTCCAAAAGCATGTGCATGACTTCTTATGTCATGCATAGACACATATAAGCTCTCTCCGGATAACATTTGAGTTCACCGCAGACAAATGTTTGCACGTTCCAACGTGTGATCTTTGTCCTAAAGGGCAATGGAAAGCATTCAGTTTCCCAAACTGGTACTATCTCTCATGACATCATGAATGTGGGGAGAATTATCTCGGTCCTTTGTCTTGGAGCACGAAACAACGGTATAACCACTGCCTGCCGCTGAACTGAAACCAAAAAGTGTTATATTGGAAGCAATCTTCTTCATTATGTTTCCAGACGTAAAGGAAAAGAAAGAAGCCCCTGGGATCTTCTCAAAGCCTTGACCTCTGTGAGAAGCAGAAGAGCAGCAGACTCTGTCAGGAATACAATCCTTTCTGCTCAAGCAGCACTGCAGATTGTTAGAATTTTAATGTGCTCACATTAAATGATGGCTCCTGGCCAGCCTGGTAATCGTGTGTACTAACTTTCCAAAAAGGCAAGGTAGTTTGTCTCCCTTCGCTAAATCACTCAAAAACTAGAGTGGGCAGATTGGCATTTTATAACAAAAAAAAATCCCCAACAATAGGGCATTTTAGAAATATGTATATCCCCTGACAAACTCATCAGGATAAACCAAGTCGTAAAATATTGAAGAGAGACATAGCTGGGCTTGCAGCTGTTTGGTCAGGTGTTGCTAATGAGGGACGAACATCTTTCATGCATGGAAGAAGAAGACGTCCTTGCTATATTTGCTACGGTCCCCTACAGAAATCCTCTAACATGTTAACATCTGAGCAATATTGCTAGCCCTCCCCTGAATTACAAGAGTCGGGTGCATTCTTCTAGTATTTCCTCCGTATAATAAATATACAATAAATATACAAGAAGCTAAGGAAAGAGATAAGCCTGGACAAAAGGCTGTTCTTATTAAAAAAATCAACTGAAGAAAATGCGGAAGAATGTGTTATTAAAAATAAATAAAAATGAATCATTTCCCATAAAAGGCAACAACAACAAAAAGACATTTGAGAAAAACTGAAGAGAGGTGGGGAAAAGAGGTAAGGAGGAAAAAGATTTCCCTGGGCCAGCAAATTTGCTTACATATCAAGGCTGGATGCAGAGGAAGAATTTACAAGTGACTATGGAGCAGAACAAATATGTATCTTATTTGAAACTATAACTTTGTTGTAGTTCTCCTTCCTTACTGGGCCAATAGAAAAATTCATAAAACCCTATTAAATTTCCATACACTAACAATTAGCCAACCCATTCTCTCGTTACTCCATGTCATTAGAAACTCTGACCTCTAAAAGTCTTTTGGATTTGGTACCCTTCTCACAGTCCGTGTCTCTAAATAACTGACCTTTCCATATTCCCCACCTCTTAGCACATGACGATCGAAACAAAGACAACTTGTTGCTATCAAGATTTCCATTCCATCTAATGAAAATAAAGGTGCAGAGCAGGTCAGATATCAACAACAACAACAAAAATCTAGCTTCGTTAGAGATGCCAGCATAGTATTTTAGTGACCCATCCCAATCTTAGGAACCTCTATATCCCAAAAAAGGAATTTAAAGAGCCTGAAACTTTCTATTTTAAGCTTGTATTTCCACAGAGGATTAATATAATTAGATTCTAGGAGAAATTGGTACATCGTGATTCTCGTAAGATAGGCTCCTCAGTGCAGGAAGGTTTCTGTGAATGCACTTCACTGTAAAAAAAACTGTCTCACTCCTCAATCCTCATATAACCTGAAGGCTTTTAAAGGTTTCATAACAAAAAGCTGTGTAACAGCCTATGGCTAAACAATAAAACTGACCGATTAATAACAAAGCTGCAGCAACAGGATGCTTTGGGGGCATATATAAAAACAGAGATCACTATTATCCTAGACTGTAACATAGCTACAGTTTCTCCTCATCTCCTTTCAGTTTATCCTTTTGACAAATGCTTACAAAGTTACCATGTTTAAGGGGAAAGAATAATCCTTAAATTACAACCGAAAACTAACTTTGCTGCTTCAGCTATCGCTTTCAGTTACAGCCTCTTCCTCATTTCTTTACTATGGGAGCAAAATGCTGCAAACATGAGAAACACGGTCCCAAATTATCCCCCCAAAACCTGAATATTAATTTCATTTATTTATTTGTTTTAGGGGGAAAAATATACTCCACTGAAATGTGCCCTTGCCATCTATAAATCAAATCCATAGAATATTGAGCACAGCTCTGTCTTGAAGTGTCACTGGAAATTTGATGTGCACTTTTTAGGATTTATGATAGACTCTTTCCAACCACAAGTTTCAGAAGTACTGTATTTTTTGCTCTATAAGACTCACTTTTTCCCTCCTAAAAAGTAAGGGGAAATGTGTGTGCGTCTTATGGAGCGAATGCAGGCTGCGCAGCTATCCCAGAAGCCAGAACAGCAAGAGGGATCGCTGCTTTCGCTGCGCAGCAATCCCTCTTGTTGTTCTGGCTTCTGAGATTCAGAATATTTTTTTTATTGCTTTCCTCCTCCAAAAACTAGGTGCGTCTTATGGTCTGGTGCGTCTTATAAAGCGAAAAATACGGTAACTCCCGTCCAGCTTCTATCTGAAGGAGAAGTTCTAATATGAGGCTAGGAACATTGGCAGACTAATAGCTGGCAATGCATTTATATCTATATCTATCATCTATCTATCTATCTATCTATCTATCATCTATCTATCTATTTTTGAAAAGCACTGCAATTAGCGATATTTAATGTTAACCTTTAAAAATATTAATCTAGCAGTGGCTTCTTGGCTCAGCCAGCAAGATTTTGCTCCTCTTTGATCCTTCTGTGATGTGCCACATTTAGCACCATAAGCAGCCGCAGAAAAACAAATTATTAAACTGCCAAACCAGAAATAGAAATATGACAACTGACTGTAAGTCAGTACATTCAACCTGGACCACTGCCAAAACTATTGTGCTACACTGAATAATTTGTCCCCCCAGTGGTAAAACGTATATCTAGTCACAGGAGGTTGTGCCCTTATAGGCCATATATTACTCTGACAAAACACAACACATTACACAACTGTTGAATAAACACAGTGGTCAGTAAATTGGACTTCTTAAGTTGGGTACTTCTGGTTTGTCATGTCATTTTTTGCATTCCCAGTTCTAAATGCAGAAAGTTTTATGCGTAAATAAATAATAATGTTTTGCTCAAGAGAGGCTGTGGAGAAAGTATAAACGTTTAAATTAAAATAATTAATGGCTTAAACACATTTGGAAATGTTACACATTAGCTAGAATTAGTAAAAATAAGATTATAAAAACAAACAGAAACCCTATGATTCTTTAAATTATCACATAAACCAACAGCGAGCATTAAATAGTTTACATTCTGACAGTTTCCTTTTCAAATGAGAGACAGACAGATCATTTCACCATCCAAATCTCCCACAATTTTTGCAAGAAATTCATTGCACAGCTGAGTGTCAGCTAGTGTGGAAATCTGACCATTTCACATGTGCACATGGCATAATTGAAATAAGGCCACTATATGAACTGGATATACACAAAATGCTGTTGATACTTGCAGTTTTTCCATCCCTTTTGGGAGGATGAGGGTGCAGGAGGATTCAAAGCTTTGGAAATGTTGTATACATATGTGTTGTTCAGGAGGTAAGAGAGGACTTTTATCTTAAATTTACACCCCATCTTTCTGCCATCATGGAACCAGAAGTGGTACCTATCTGGTTCCCAGCTGGTGTCCCTGATCAGACCTAGACCCTCTTTGCTTCAAGATGATTGCCTTCAGATCTCACCTTGGGCAGGTGTGAGATTGCACCCTGTATACACCGTATTCTGAGATTATAAATGCGCAGGAAAAGACATTCTCAACCCTTCAATGTACCATTATAGAAACTAGGAAACGTTTTATCAACCAGTGTTAAGAAATACAGTGGTACCTCGGGTTAAGAACTTAATTCGTTCTGGAGGTCCATTCTTAACCTGAAACTGTTCTTAACCTGAAGCACCACTTTAGCTAATGGGGCCTCCTGCTGCTACTGTACTGCCGGAGCACGATTTCTGTTCTCATCCTGAAGCAAAGTTCTTAACTGGAGGTACTATTTCTGGGTTAGTGGAGTCTGTAACCTGAAGCATCTGTAACCTGAAGCATCTGTAACCCGAGGTACCACTGTAAATAGTTACAGAACTCTTTAGGTTTCTAAACCAAGCTATGGAGTTGAAATTCAACTTACTTTAACATATTTCTTGCTCGCCCTTCATCATAAACAGTACTAAGGTGGGAACAATAAATTCAAAATAGGACCAATCAGAACAATACCACCACGAAACAAGAGCAGTTATAGTGATACCATCAGTAGATACAGGAAAAACTATTGAGCAGACATCTTTGGCTTCAGCTAACAAGAAAGCACAAGAAGGGATGGCACCAGCCATATCTTGAGAAGAAGGAAATTCCAAACAGGGCAGCACTGCAATGAAAGCCTCTTCCAAGTCACGACATAGTTAGGGTTGGCAAATCTCTGGAATTTCCTGATCATAGCCAGGATTCAGTTTTTGGAAATAGGGTCTGGGCGAAAATCGCTAAAATGTCCGGGAAATTCCCGACGCATGGCAACCCATGGTCAGAAGTGTAGATTTTGGTGAATTCCGTTAAACTTATATTATTTTTTGAGATTCTGCAAAAAGAGCTCAACAACTTTCTGCAAAACTGAAAAAAGCTCAACAAATTCATGGGAAAAAAGCTCAAGAACTTCTACGCATAATGCATCTCACAATAATGGTGGGGAACCAAGAAAGGTGTCTGCTGTTGATCTTAGCATACAGGCAGGCTGATAAAGGGGGGTATATTGGTAGTCAGTGCTGAGCCACTTTAGCTACAGCATTCTGCACTAACAAAAGCTTCCATACCACCTTCAGAGGCAGCTCCACACTGCACACAATACGGTTAGCCAAGTTGGCTTAGCCAACTGAGAGGTTATCAGTGCATGGGTCACTGGGGCCAGGCTCTCTCTGTCCAGGAATATACTACTGCAGGCAAACCAATGGGTGCAACCCCTTCTAACAGCTGGTTCTTCTAGACTTCAATCACACTTCTTAAAAGTAATGATTTCCAATCATTGCTTTCTACAGGCAGTGTAGGTGACACAACAACTAAACAACAAAGATTTGGGCATTAGTGAAGTAATGGCTGCCAATGTAAGAACTCCTTTCATTAAAAGTTAACTCCCCGCTCTGCAATACTAAGAAGAAGAAGAAGAAGAAGAAGAAGAAGAAGAAGAAGAAGAAGAAGAAGAAGAAGAGGAGGAGGAGGAGTTTGGATTTGATATCCCGCCTTTCACTCCCCTTCAGGAGTCTCAAAGCGGCTAACATTCTCCTTTCCCTTCCTCCCCCACAACAAACACTCTGTGAGGTGAGTGGGGCTGAGAGACTTCAAAGAAGTGTGACTGGCCCAAGGTCACCCAGCAGCTGCAGGTGGAGGAGCGGAGACGCGAACCTGGTTCCCCAGATTACGAGACTACCGCTCTTAACCACTACACCACACTGGCTCTCATTGTGCCAGCCCCTTAATACCCTACACTTATCTGCAAATGGAACAGGTTTTGCTTCTTGAAAAGAAACCAGTGGCTGACCAGCATAGCATAGAGACTGCAGTATACTGTTCTGCATCTTGCACTTAACTCTTCTGTTTAAAACGAATACTGTTGTTGCATGACATGTGTATTATTGTAAAAAATTCATCAGAAACAGGGTACAAAAATAGTAGCCATCACTTACAGCCAGTTTAGAAACAAAATGTGTCCAGCAGATATTGGAAAGTTAATAAATATTTAAGTGTGCCATGTTCTAAAAGTGTTGAGTCTATCTTCATCTAGCCAGCTGCATTTTCCAAAACAAACACTCTACCAGATGTTTTGGGGTTTTTTTCTGCTGGTGAATAGATGCTTTTAAAGTACAGTGTAAGTGGTGCATTTGAACGCTCTCTCTCTGTGTGTATATATATATATAATATTGAAGCTCAAATCACATAAAATGCCAATGAAAGCTTTACAGTTATATCTAAGCGCGAATGCTGAATTCAACACTTCACAGGGCCATGAATGCCGTCTATTTACCTGGGAATAAGTCCCACGGAATCAAATGGCAATGCAGTTATGGCTAAGATTGCATTCTTAGGACTCAGCTATACGGCTGCAAATAAAAGGTTTTAAGTGTGTTTTAAGTGCAATATACAATGTGAAACTAGATGGCGAGGGTGAGCCTTATAGAAAATTCAATGTATTTTTTAAAATGCTTTTTTTAAAAAAAGCATTTTCAGAACGTTTTTTTATGTGTGTGTAGATTCCACCCTAGTCTGCTTGGCCTGAGTGGAAGGCAACTGAGGCAAAACAAGAGCCCTCTTGCGCAAAATGGACACCCTTCAAGTGCCTAGAGCAGAAGGAAGATACAGAGGAGAAAGAAAAGGGGTGGAGGTGGCAGGATTATTGAAGAAGCAAAATCAAGGACCGCTTCTTGAGGATCTGCTTTGAAAAGGTGAAGGAGCCATCAGTACCATGGTGGCTTGCGCTGCTTCTTGGGCAGTTGGGGCTTCATAGAGGAGTAATTTGCCTCCAGCACACGAATAATGCAAGTGACATGAGGTGGGGAGAATCAGGCACTTTAAATTGCTGAACTTGCAGTGCTTTTATTTCTTAGTGCCTAATTCCTCCATCTCCTTGCCTAGCTGGCCACATGTAGGATGAAGCTCTACTCCTTCCCGCCCCCACAAAGTCTAAACACATAAAATGAGGGATCATTATAATGGATAACAGAATGAAATGAAACCAACCATGCTCAAGGTGGACTTGAACCATCAACCTTCTGACTAGTAGCTAAAAAATACACTAACCAATTGCACAACAAAGACACCTGCAGGATGCAGGAAGATGTGTTGGAAAATAGGAAGAAGCAGAACAGGACAGCTTATGTCACAACTATTCCAACTGCTCTTTTGAAAAAGAGATTGATGAGTGAATAATCTGCGACTATTGAGTAACAAGGCTTGGATGGAGCACTATAAATAAGCAAGCAGTCAGGAATCCCATTAATGCTTAGACTTGCATGATTTCTATCTTGCGAGAAAAACAGGTTCAATGGGAGGTTTGTATTCAGTCTGGTGCCCACACCACCTCCGCCACAGCAATGACAAAAATAAGCAACACAAACACAGGGTGAGTGGGCTTTTATTCCAATTACTAGCGAAGTCTCTTTCAAGGCATGACTCATTCCTCAGATTTCATTCATAAAGCTTCCATTTTAACCAACTACAAAGCAGTGACCTTATTCAGAAAGCTCTAGGTGATAATCTGTAAATGCAGAAACGGGTGAATGCTGCCCCTTAAAAGCTGCAGCGTTGGGTTGTTGTTGTTTTTTAAAAAAACTATCTGCAGTGTAAAATAAAGAATTGTGCAAAAGCTGCTTGTAGAAAAGAACCAGGTTCCCCCCACAATGCTTTCTGCTTCAAACATGTATTAGTGCAATTTAAATTGATTATTTACCAAAATGGCAAAATAGTAGCATTAATTATAAGCACAGGAAACATATGCTAGGTCAAGTGCTGGGTTGAAACTGAAGAGGCGAGTTTTTCTGTAGTGCCCCAAGTAGCTTCCAAGCTTTTAAAACACTAGCCTGGGATAATACAGACCTCTTACAAGCCAATGAAGAAAAGCATCAAGGCTATATCCAAAGCTCAATCTCCAGGCCTCCATTCCTTTCACACAAGGTGTACTTATAAAGAACAGTGGGACAGGACTGTGCTGAAATAAATGTTATCTTGCCAAACACCTCTAACTGCAGAGAATGTGGAGCTTGGAACGTGGGGAGGAAAGACTGCCCCTAACTTTCAGGTCTTTGTTGAAGGCAGGTGCAGCAAGAGACACTCATGTTGCTTTGGGCTGCTTACAAAAGCTCAGCATGGAGTGAGATAAGATCCTGAGCGCTTCCTTTAGTTCCAGAATCTTAGCAAGAAGAAAAGCTTCCCCCCACTTCTTCACATAGACTTGGGAAAAGTAAGGAAGCAATGGAGCTCCCTCATACTGCTTTACTCTTCTGGAAGCCCGGTACAGCACACACACCTGACCTATTTTTTTGCATCTCGCCTCTCCACTCCTTAGCTACTGGAGTTAAGGCTACATAGCAGTGAGTGAGGCCACACAGGATTAGCAATTAAGGGTCTCTCAGGGTCATGTGGACTAGCAGGTGGTCAGTTTTTAACTGCCTCTTGTGAGGAGGGCAAATTGCTTGCACCCCAAGTTCACTCGTACTATATGCATGCCACAAACCAGCTACCTTACACATTTAGTAATTTGGGAACTGAGTTTCCACAAGCATAAATACTGCTGTTTTTTATAGCCCCTGCATCTGATGAAACGTAACCCAACCTATCACACTGAACTTGCCATCCAAAAGGAAGTCTAAAGCTTTAAACACTTCACCTCCCTGCTGGGGGAGCAATTTGAAAGATAAAGATTTTTTTGGCACTACACTAGCATAGCTCCTGAACTGTTTGCTCCAGTGGCTATCTGCCAGTGCATTTGCTGTGTTGACTGTAACACTCCATCCATCACGTCCGCTGCTTTACAGTGAGAAATTACCCAATGAAGTACTAAGAAGTGCTTTCTCTGGGATGTATTCAAGGAACAGCAGGATAAGGTTATCCAGGAAGGCATGTATTTCAAGTCCTGTCATACGCTAGAACACCGTTCTATACTGATGGCCATGAACATCTCATTCCATGAAATAGGGCTCTGTTGCAGTCTGATTGTGAGCCACTTTGGAGTTCGAAAAGCAACATAAAAGTTACTTAAAATATATTGCCTTCGCTGATGGTAGAGAATGTCCACATTTGTTTTAAATTTCATTAAAGGTGGTTTTACACAGACATTATCAGACAGTCACTAATTATGCCCACCAAACAGCAGGCTCCAGAAACGTATTGTAGACAGTGTCAACTGCTGCTCACAATGTGTTTTTGAGAAAAGCAACACATAGTCCCATTCGGTGGGCACACTATCAAAATGACCAACTTTACAAGTTGTTGAAAGGGTGAAAACGGTACTCTGATTAGGGTTGCAATACTTTATCAATTCACAATGAAACCAGTAAAACAACACGTACTATTTGTAAAAGTTACTCTCCTCTCCTCCTTTATAGAACTTGTCATTTCCATTGTGTTTGCACTGTATATGACTTGGAAAAGAATAATTAAAGGCAGACTTTCTTCACTGCTATAATATACCCAAAAGTCAAGAAGTGTGCACACACGTCAACTGAACTGTGATTTGAGAGCCACATGAAATCTGAGCACTTTTAAATGCAGCAATTGGGCAGATGTACCACAGGAGGAAAAGGAAACAGAAAAGAGCAGCAGAACACCATTATAAAGAAGGAAGCAGTTTTAACAGATCAGTAGAATCTGGTAACTGCCAGTGTCAGAAGGATCATTTCTGGAATGGAGTGTTAATTGTTGTAGACAGTTTTGTAGTAAAGACAGAAAAAGGAAGTCGCATAAACCAGCTCATAACCTCAGAATAATTGCACTTTTACCAAATGCAACCTTTTGGTTTTAAAGCAAGCTTTTAGCCCTTCTACCAAAAGAAAAAAAATGAAGTTCTCAGTCTATCTCTGGTGAGATATTTTAAACTAAATGGAGACTCAGCAGTTTTTTCACTCACCAGGGGGCAGAGATTTAACACCTTGCACAGTTTCTTTACCCTCCTCCATGATGAGCAGAATTATGCAAAATTTGCAGACATGCAAATCTGATAATTTATCCAGGCTAGATTTCAGTTTTTCTTCTGTATGGAGAACATAACCTGGGAAAATGAAAGACTTTTTGCTGGTTCCCCTAAACCAAGATTTTATCTGGCAGCGTAAGCTTGTCACAGTTTACTTGTTGACTCTTAGCTTGCAGCTGCCTGCCTCCACTTTCCCACTTTCAGCTGAAAGACGTTGACCTCTCTCACTCTTACATCTTTCAGATCTATCACTGTGGCCTATCACTTCCTAATATTTGCAGGACTCCCAAGTCATTGATGTAAGCTATTACTTTTATCCAGACCAGACCAGGTCCTAAAAGAAATTATGTTCCATGCCAGCTGCAAATGCATCTTTCATTCAAATGCCCTTTCTGTGCTTGGGGAAAGGGGTGATGGAGAAGCTCTGCAAATGCCACAATTCTTGCTACTTGTGCATAATTTATCAAATCACTTACGCCTGCTAGTCTTACTTGCAGCCGTGTGCTAATGTACCAGCTTCCAGAGGAACAAACTGCAGAATTGCATACTTTCACATCTAGGAATACATGAATGGCTTAGCAACTTTAAAAGGAACACTGCTATTTTTCCCCACCTGCTAACTGGATTCTTTCATTATAGTAACTCCCGCTGATCAAGTTGCAAAAGCACATCAGCATGCGGACACCTACTCAAACACACCAGACCTAGCAAAATGCACACGTATTTACTCTCAACACCACAACAAAAGCAAATCCATAGTAATTGCTTTATTTAACAGGGTCTAGTGATGCTGCTGGCTGTAAACTTTTTGTTGAAAGCCTGTTTCGGCAGACTGCAGCATACACATCACTTTCTAAATAGGTTTATACTTTAAATACACTCGGTCAAGAGAGAATGGACCAAAGAGGGATGCAGCATAGATTTCGAGTGAATGCCCGGCCTCCTCATCTTGCACAGTCCTAATCCATTTGAACACTACCTTTGACGCTGCAGCAGCCATACCCACTAGGGCACCAGAGCATGACTGATGGTTACACAGAGTCTCTCACTACAGCTTTAAGAAAAGGCAAGTTTTATTTTTTTCTGAAGAAGGAAGGGTAATGTGACAGAACTGCAGATAAAAGCAGAAGCTTCATGCTTCAGCAGCTCTCCATCCTAAAGGAAGAGAAGCCTATTGGAACCTGCACCTGGAACAAAGGAGCCACATCTGCCTACTGTAGCCAAAGTAATATACCTAATAGCTTGCTAGGAATGAGCAATTCCATTCTAAGATGAGTCGCAGAAATGCTCCTTTGTGATCTATAGATCTAAACTTGTAGGCAGCAGAATGCTAATTTGCAGCCTTACCAGCAAGGCCTTTAAGAAGGGATAAAATCTTCTGTGTTGTTATTCCTATAATAATTTGAGACTATTACTCATTTCTGCCTCGGAGCACTTCGAAAAGAGGAGGATGGTGAGACACATCAAATTATCTCTTAAACAACTGAGTTGCAAAACGCTGGATGGGTATTATTCTATCTCCCGAACAGCAAACAGAAAAGATGAACAGGTTTACACTAATGACGCTAAGTATAGGAGTTAGGAAATGTAAACATGTGTCAAATATTTAAGAAACCGGAAGTTATTATTCTTAAATGTTTCCTTAAAATGGGGAGGGAAGGAGAGGTATGTGCCATCAGATTTGGTTTCTGAGCTTGACAAGTTGGAATAGCATTAGTTACAGCTGAGGAAATTTGATTTCAGTTCTCAGATGACGTTTGATATTCAGGTGACTAAGCAAGCAAAACTGCATGTTTGTGAGAGAGTGGAAGTCACCAGTTTCATTTCATGCAGGAAGCAATGAAATGTCGCTGTCCAACATGAGACATGATCGATCATCTCTTCTCCAAATTTAGTCCCATGAGGAAAATATAGTTTTCAGGAGGCTTCTCTCTCCCTCTCCCTCTCTCTCTCTCTCCTGTTCAGAAGGCTTATCTCCTATAGATCCCACTGTTTAGCTTTAGCTGATATGAAGGAAATAGACAGTTTTCCTGCAAACACCCACATTTATGAAGGGATTTCTGAAACTTAAGAGTTCATTTTCCCATCTCTTTTCTAGAGTGTCAGGTCAATCTGGTCCACATTACTAAATTTGTTCTGAAGCACCAATTCATTTAGAGAACAATTTAGAATTTGTTATCATCTAAACACAATATATTGCTCCAACAAGACTCTGGTCAGTTCAACTAGTTTGAACTGAATTGCTGAACTAGTTTAGGAAGTGCTCCAACAAAAAAGCAAAGTTCATTACCATGAAAACGTTTTGGTAGACTAGATACTGACCATGACTTTTCTGTTGCCTACTTCTAGCATAAAATCATGTGTACAAGGCAACAAGCCCCAATAGGGGCTGTTTTGAAAGATGAGAAGATATATTTCTGGACCAGAATAAACATGCAAGGTCAGGCAAAACAGCACATTTATAAGAATAATAAAATAGCCTTCCGAATATAATTGGGAGAATATCTCTGCAACAATAGTGCCAATGAAAAAACGCTGGTAATGAACATTCCTAATAAACTAATGTACATCATGGACCCCATTTCATATTCAAATTGTGAGTGAGCTTTAAAAAAATTATTTTTATAATATATTACATAGCAGCAGCCTCTTATGACTCTAATATCTTGGGGGTTGGTTTTTTTTTTTTTTTAAGAAAAGAAAGTAACCAGTAGCAGGAAGCCTCTATCAGATCTGATATTTTGCCTGCATACCACATGTATATTTTACTGTTACTCTTAATAAACTATCTCCTTTTATAGAAAGGATGACAACCTTGAAGGCAAAAATAATAATGATGATGATGATAAGGGATCTCATAATGGAAATAAAGTTGTAGCTTTCGGTCAATACAGCCGGTAACCTTGCAGGAGGAGCACCAAGGTTATGAGCAAAGCACTAGCAGTTGTACTGCCAGGGTTCTCCGCATCCACTGCTGCTTGCTTTGCTGAGTGTGTGATGTATGAGAGACGGGGAGATACTCTGTACTGGATGGCAACACTCCCTCTGCATACTAAACAGGCAAAGCGGGGGGGGGGGGAGCACGGCAGCGGCTGGAATCCCCACTCCCCTGACTCACAGAACTCCTCCCTCAGCGCATATTTCAGCCATGCTTAACGTGAGTCAGAATGTGAACCGTACACCATTATTTTAAAATATTGTTTTCCTTCTGTCCTCTCCCCAAGATGCCTGGGAACTACCTTTTTGGTGCAGGGAACTCCCACACTCTGCCCTAGAAACATAAGGCAGTTCTGCAGTCCTTTTCAGTATTGAGAGGCTTGGAGAATTTCCAGCAAAGTCATGTGCACAGCTCTCCCCTGACATTGCTTATTTTAAAGAAACTGTTCACCAAACCGAACGCTTGGCAGCTGAATGTGGGTTTCCTGGTGTAAAGAGATATCTTCAGAGAGCTGACCTTCTTCGCATTTAGATATCTTCTGTGGACATTTCTGGACT